>NC_090025.1:197618100-197918100 GCF_037176765.1 Anolis sagrei | reverse complement strand
GACGAGATGCGCTTCTACACCGAGCACCTTATTGACTTCGCCAAGCAGGGTGACACAGTGTCACGATGGCAGGGCTCTGCTTTATTCAGGTAGAGATGAACCAAACAAACCCGCAGTTTGTGTTAGCAATTTAATTAAAGCAGCACTTACTAGGGCTGGTCAATTCGTTTCGTTAATTCGTAATTCGTTAAAAAATTCGTTAATTTTTGAATTACGAAACGATTACAAAACATTTTTTTTAACCTGGAAGTGTTTTTAAATATCGAAACGGCAGGCGCCAAAAAATTTTGTATTTCCGTCCATTTCGGAAATACGTAAGATGGCCGCCTGCCGATGCTTGCTGAGAGGGGCGAGCGAGAGGGGCGAGCGAGCGGCGAGCGAGAGGGGCGGAAGCACTCTCTCCTGACATTTCACCCACATCTATGGCAGGCATCCTCAGAGGTTGTGAGGTCTGTTGGGAAACTAGGCAAGTGGGGTTGATATATCTGTGGAATAATGTTCAGGGTGGGAGGAAGAACTCTTGTCTGCTGGAGGCAAGCGTGAATGTTGCAGCTGGCCAGCTTGATGAGCATCGAATGGCCTTGCAGCTTCATGATCTGGCTGCTTCCTGCCTGAATGTTGCAATTGGCCAGCTTGCTTAGCATTGCCTATTCGGCGAGCGAGAGGGGCGAGCGAGCGGCGAGCGAGAGGGGCGGAAGCACTCTCTCCTGACATTTCACCCACATCTATGGCAGGCATCCTCAGAGGTTGTGAGGTCTGTTGGAAACTAGGCAAGTGGGGTTGATATATCTGTGGAATAATGTTCAGGGTGGGAGGAAGAACTCTTGTCTGCTGGAGCGAGAGGGGCGAACGAGCGGCGAGCGAGAGGGCCCGCCAGAGTGAGTGCCTGCCTTCCCTCCTTAATAATAATTAATAATAATTAATCCCTATTCTACTAAATTAATAATTAAATTTAAAAAATATTTAAAAAATATTGGAAAAAAAAAGGGCGCCATCTTTACAAAATGTTTTGTAAATATTTACGAAATTTCGTAAATACCGAAACTTTTTTTTGGGAAAGTTTTGTAATTATTTTAAATATCAAAACAAAAAAAAAACCCCAATTACAAATCGATTTTAGAAACAAATTTTTGCGTTGTTACCCAGGCCTAGCACTTACTGTCTGGCTGTTTTAATAGTCCAAAACATAAAACATAGAGATAGCACTCAGCCACAGAATGCAAAACAAAACTGACAGCAAACGCTGTTGCAGGTTCAAGATAAGAGTTCAATGAGCCAAGTCCAGGGATCAAGAGTCTATACCAGGGGTCCTCAAGCTTTTTAAACAGAGGGCCAGGTCACAGTCCGTCAAACTGTTGGAGGGCCGGATTATAATTTGGAAAAATGAATTAATTCCTATGCCTGTTGCAATCCAGAGCAGGGAACGAGGCCCTAAGATAACTATCCACCACACTTGGCTGTGAAAAACAATCCTTTTTTATTGAAGAAAAATAGTTACAAAATAAAGGAAAAATGCAAGTCAAAAGCCACAGCAAAATCAGCAAACATGAATTTAAATGGACAAAGCAAAACCAAAAGCCTCACTGGGAAAATACTGGAATCTGTTAGCAATCCACTAACCGTACTTGATATCCTAGAAATCTTCCCAAACTATGGCCAGGGAACCGGGAGAACTGCCAAGGTCTTCATCAATTCTGAAACGATGCCTGAACTGAGGCAATCAGCCTGGCGTATTGCAATTAAAACTCAAGAATCGGTTCCGTGAACCGCCCTTCTGTTTTGAAGCCAATGTTTTTAATTCTTGAATTCGGGAGGATCGACGCAAACTGAGTGTTTTACTTCTGTCTTCCCAAATTTGGCCCCTTCTGTTGTCATTACAGTTAACAGGTGCAGAAGGGAGGGAAAGGTCATGGCTTCCCTCTGAAACATTCTCAGGAACACTGGTACTTTCATTTTCCAAATCTACAGAAGTTCCTTCCTCACTAATTTCAGGAACATTGGCATTTTCCAAACCTACAGCAGTTTCTTCCTCACTAATTTCAGGAGCATTGGCATCAAAAGGTACATTTCCACTAGCATCAGTAAATATATGTTCATTAGCATCAGGAGGAACAAACAGAGAATCAGGTTCAAGTTCAAACTCAGGCTGAACCCCAACACTGCACATCTTATTTGTAGTACAAAAAAAACCTTAAAAGAATACAATAATTAAAAGGAAGAACAATTTTAACAAATATAAACTTATTAGTATTTCAATGGGAAGTGTGGGCCTGCTTTTGGCTGATGAGATAGGATTGTTGTTGTTGTTGTTGTTGTGTGCTTTCAAGTTGATCCAGTATTAGGTTGACCCTGAGTGAGGGCCGGGTAAATGACCTTGGAGGGCCGCATCCGGCCCCCGGGCCTTAGTTTGAGGACCCCTGGTCTATACCGTAGTCAAAAGCCAGTCCAAAGATTCAAGGTTCCAAGGGTTCAAGAGACAGGTCAGGATACCGAAAATCCACAAACCTGGGGGAAAACCAGCAGCATCTACCACCAAAATTAAACAATTTGCTTTTCTCCCAAAGATCAGTCTCAAGACTCGCTCCTTATATCCAGAGACACCCAGCTGCAACCCATCTCTTGCATATCTCCACCCTTGATTGCTTTCACCCATGAACTCTTACTTACAGATTACTCAACCCTTTAGAACTAAAACTTGCATTAACCCTGTCATGAATGACTTTTCAATAACTTTGAAGCATAGGTTCTTTTTATTGCAATGTCCAGTGTGAGAAGGTATATCAGATTACAAAAAACATTTAGACAAAGAATGACATCGGACAGACAGACATACAGATTCTATGCAACTACATTGGATGTACAATTACATTGGTTAACAAACAAACAAAGGGGAATTACAGTTTCACTCATCATTCATACACATGTACACGCATTAATCCACATGCATCCAAATATTCCCATATCCTTTTCTCCTTCCTTGGAGAAGCACCTCTTAGGCCAGACCCTGTTTTCCTGCAGCCTGCCAACGCATAGTTCCATAACTTCCATAATTCCAAAACTTCAAAACGCTGAGATACCAAAACTTCTTTCCCTAAGAACAATGCCAAGGACCAGATCTGTGTTTTCCATACAGCAGAACCTGACTCCCTGCACAAAATCTAAGACTCCAAAAGCGCCCTTCTTCTTCCTCTTCCCTTGAGAAAGAAGCCCCAAAGTGACCAGGCTGCTCCCGTGCAATTCTGCCACTCTCCATAGGGACACTATCTCTCTCCTTCTCGTGGAGCAGAGCGTGGCGGGTGAACCAGACTCCTCAGGTCCGCCACACTTTGAGCATTATTAGACGGAGTCTTTTATAGGAATAGTCTGCTGATGTCGTCCCAAAGTTGTAAATTAATGATAGACAACTTCCATCCTGGCTCCGTCTCAGTTTCCTGGCCAGATGTTGATCTTTCTTGATTGGTGTTGATCTTATGTTGACTTCCTTCGTAACATAAGGAAGGTTGCAAACATTTCTGTTATCACTGTCCTGTTCTTATCAGAGTTTACTCTTCAGATCTCATTAACAGGTTTTAATCACAAAGCAGCAAGCAGGTAGTTAGTCATTGCAGACCTTAATATTATACTGGTGTTTCCAAAATACATCCATCCATCCTTCCATTCATTCCCACACTTCATATTAAATTCATATTTGTCAAATCTGCACACTGCATTTCTTGTGACACCCTTCCATCACCAACTCCTAGGCCTACCACCACCAACCACCAACAACTACAGAACATGATACATGACACACGGGCCCTGGGCGAAGCACATGGCTGACTTCTGGCTCACCGAGAAGGATTTGATCCATGTGTATACTGTCCCTATTTCGTGGATTTTCACTTGTTGTGGGTGGTCCTGGAACGGAATAAGAAGCTGGGCATGTTTAGCCTGAAGAAGAGAAGGCTGAGAGGAGATACGATAGCCATGTGTAAATATGTGAGGGGAAGTCCTAGGGTGGAGGAGGGAGCAAGCTTCCTTTCTGCTTCCCTGGAGACTAGGACGCAAGGGAACAATGGCTTCAAACTACAAGAGAGGAGATTCCATCTGAACATGAGGAAGAACTTCCTGACTGTGGGAGCCGTTCAGCAGTGGAACTCTCTGCCCCGGAGGGAGTGTGGTGGAGGCTCCTTCTTATGAAGCTTTTAAGCAGAGGCTGGATGGCCATCTGTCAGGGGTGATTTGAATGCAATATTCCTGCTTCTTGGCAGAATGGGGTTGGACTGGATGATGGCCCAGGAGGTCTCTTCCAACTCTTCTTCTCTCAGATTAGAGAGATGGGCCAAAACTAACAAAATGAATTCAACGGGGACAAATGCAAGATACTCCACTTTGGCAGAAAAAATGAAATGCAAAGATACAGAATGGGGGACGATGCCTGGCTCGAGAGCAGTACGTGTGAAAAAGATCTTGGAGTCCTCGTGGACAACAAGTTAAACATGAGCCAGGAATGTGATGTGGCGGCAAAAAAAGCCAATGGGATTTTGGCCTGCTTCAATAGGAGCATAGTGTCTAGATCTAAGGAAGTCATGCTCCCCATGCTCTATTCTGCTTTGGTTAGACCACACCTGGAGTATTGTGTCCAATTCTGGGCACCACAATTCAAGAGAGATATTGACAAGCTGGAATGTGTCCAGAGGAGGGCAACTCAAATGATCAAGGGTCTGGAGAACAAGCCCTATGAGGAGCGGCTTAGGGAACTGGGCATGTTTAGCCTGAAGAAGAGAAGGCTGAGAGGAGATACGATAGCCATGTGTAAATATGTGAGGGGAAGCCACAGGGAGGAGGAGGGAGCAAGCTTGTTTTCTGCTTCCTTGGAGGCTAGGACGCAATGGAACAATGGCTTCAAACTACAAGAGAGGAGATTCCATCTGAACATGAGGAAGAACTTCCTGACTGCGAGAGCCGTTCAGCAGTGGAACTCTCTGCCCCGGAGGGAGTGTGGTGGAGGCTCCTTCTTTGGAAGCTTTGAAACAGAGGCTGGATGGCCATCTGTCAGGGGTGATTTGAATGCAATATTCCTGCTTCTTGGCAGAATGGGGTTGGACTGGATGATGGCCCAGGAGGTCTCTTCCCACTCTAGGATTCTATGAGTCTATGATTCTAAGTGAGTGAATACCATACTGCCTTAGAAACCTCTCAGTTCATGGAAATGATCTTTTCTCTCTCCTACAGGTTCTCACCTGGGCCTGGATCGATGGCACTCCATACTCTCCTGGATCCGCTCTTTGGGATGGCAGGAGACCCACCACCTCAAGCTCAACCACCCAGTGCCTTTCGCTCTACAATGTGCAAAAACTAGGAGGTATATATGAAGGCAAATTCCTTAGGAGGAAAGGCACCCTTCACCGCTTAGCTAGGATTTCATGTCCTGTGTGAAAGCAACAACATCCTGGGCTACAGTTGCATTCTTCTCATCTTGTGCTTTTACCTTACAGCTCCTGTGAGGTGGTACCAGTATGGCTGCACCTCAAGACTACCATACGTTTGCAAGTACATGGCAAGGTATCAGATCCAGAGTGATAGCGCATAAATGGGATACGAAGAGAAGACATCCCCTGAGATCCTGGGGAAAAAGTTTGCATCTAGCAACACTGCAAATGCTCCAGCGTCACGAAGAGACCGAGCACTTCTTCTATTCCCAGGGTCTCAATCGCTACCTTTTCCAAAGCATGCCCAAGATCTCTCCCTTCTTCGCTCAGAAAATGTTTGTGCTTTTGATCCTTCCTGCAGTAATCCCAGTTTGCTTTGTAAGTCTTGCTCAAAGAAGGTGAATCCCAACTTGCTTTTCCTCCCAACTTGCAAAAGGTCTTTCTATTAGTCTTCAGAGCCATCTCATTCCATGGACATAGAATGAACATCAGGTGGCGAAACATAACACCTTCTATGGTCAGTCGCAAGGCCGAACAGGGTATAGGGTTACAGCCTGTGCTGGACGGGGTCGCACTCCCCTTGAAGGCGCAGGTTCGCAGCTTGGGTGTGACCCTGGACTCATCGTTGAGCCTGGATCCCCAGGTTTCGGCGGTGACCAGGGGAGCATTTGCACAGCTTCGGCTCGTGCGCCAGCTGCGCCCGTATCTTGGGAAGTCTGACTTGGCCACGGTGGTACACGCTTTGGTCACATCCCGCCTCGACTACTGCAACGCTCTCTACGTGGGGCTGCCCTTGAAGACGGCCCGGAAGCTCCAGCTAGTCCAGCGCGCGGCAGCCATGTTGTTAACCGGAGCGGGACGCAGGGAGCGCACAACGCCTTTGCTGTCCCAGCTCCACTGGCTGCCGATTAGCTACCGGGCCCAATTCAAGGTGCTGGTGCTAACCTACAAAGCCCTAAATGGTTCCGGCCCAAAATACCTTGAGTACCGCATCTCGGCCTATCAGCCCACGAGGATCTTGAGATCATCCGGGGAGGCCCTTCTCTCGGTCCCGCCGGCCTCACAGGCACGCTTGGCGGGGACTAGAGAGCGGGCCTTCTCGGTGGTGGCCCCCCGGCTGTGGAATTCCCTCCCTGCTGAAATTAGACAGGCGCCCTCCCTCATGGCCTTCCGTAAGGGCCTGAAAACCTGGCTCTTCGAAAAGGCCTTCAATTAAGTGCTATGTTTTGGAATGACCACCGGAATGGACTAAGACGACGAGACTGATTATGACCCAAACAAGACGAAGCGGATTTTTAGTTTAATTAGCTGTGTGTTAGTAAGATGTGTGTTATGATCCTGATTTACTGTAACTGTTGTCTTCATGTTCTGTGTTCTGTACACCGCCACGAGTCGCCTTCGGGCTGAGAGTGGCGGTTAACAAATGCAAATAATAAATAAATAAATAAATAAATAAATAAATAAATTCTCTCAGTTCTTGTGGGTTTTTTCGGGCTATATGGCCATGTTCTAGAGGCATTTCTCCTGACGTTTCGCCTGCAACTATGGCAAGCTTCCTCAAAGGGGAGGTCTCACCTCTGAGGAAGCTTGCCATAGTTGCAGGCGAAACGCCAGGAGAAATGCCTCTAGAACATGGCCATATAGCCCGAAAAAACCCACAAGAACTGAGTGATTCCTGCCACGAAAGCCTTCGACAATACATAACACCTTCTAATGGAGAAGGAGCGTAATTTTTTAAAAATCCTGAAAATGCCTCAGCTTGTCTTTTCCAAATGGTCCAACTAGATGAGAAGAAACCAAGGAAGTAAAGAAACCAAGGAATGAAGCCAATGGGTGGGTTGGGTGTTGGCCTTCTGGCCGGCTTTTGCCTTCTCTGCTGCCTCCCTCCCCATTTCTGCTGCCTCTGAGATAATAATAAATTCTTTTCTGAGTATAAATTGTTTGTTTATTTATTTAGTACTAGCTTGGGGACCTGGCGTTGCCCGGGTTATTTGAGAAAGGAATATTTTTTTAATAATATTTTTTATTGAGTTATCTATTAAATACAACGAAAGAGGGTGAACATTTAAAAGAAGATAGAACAGTGGGAGAAAGATATAGTAAGAGAGGAGAAAAAAAAAGAAGAAAAAAAAACCATAGTGAAAATAGTAAAAATAAAAAGGTTTGACTTCCATCTCCTCATCCGGTGTTGTGTCTCAAAAAAAAAAAAAAAAGATATTTCCATTGCTTTAAAAAAGTTCTCTTAGTTACTTTCTTCTTTCTCGTAATTATCATAAAGGGTCCAGTCTGTCCTCTTTATCGGATTTCCGGTATTTTTTTTCAAAAAAAAAGTTAGTTCATCCATCTCTCTTATTTCTCTAATTTTTCCTAACCATTCTTCCTTATTAGGTATACTGTTCTGTTTCCAAATTTTTGCTAAAGTAATTCTGGCTGCCGTCGTGATATAGGTAAAGAGTCTGTCCTCATTTTCCTGTAATTGTAAATCCAAGTCTGTAAAGCCCAATAGATAATATTCGGGTTTCTTCTTAAAAACTCTTTTCAAAATTTTTTGTGATTCTTCATGTATCATAGACCAATATTTCCCTATTTCTTTACATGTCCACCACATATGATAAAAGGTACCTGTCTGTTGGCAGCCTTTCCAGCCTTTCCAGCATGTGTGCCAAGTGTGGTCTTAAACTAGGTCCACCGGGGGAGGGGGACAACAGCCTTGCGAACACTACTTTACCCATAATGTCTGGGAATCGCCAGAAGGCTAAACGGAGGGCTGCACAAACACAACAAGGACCACGTACCAAAAGCACAATAATACCAATTAAACAGCTCAAGGGAAGATCCCAGGGGCTCACATGTCTTTACACTAATGCACAGAGCATGGGAAATAAACAAGACGAACTCCAACTTTTAGCACAACACCACAAATATGATATCATAGGGATCACTGAAACCTGGTGGGATGACTCCTGTCGCTGGAATGTAGATATCGAGGGGTATAACCTCTTTCACAGAAACCGAACAAAGGGGAGAGGAGGCGGAGTAGCCTTATATGTCAAAAACTCTTATGCTGCACAAGAAATTCAAGACAGCAATCTGGGAAATCAGCTTGAAATCATCTGGATAAGAATCAAGGGAACTGGGACTCAAAAAGATGTCGTTGTAGGCGTCTACTACAGACCCCCAAGCCAGGAGGAAGATCTTGATGAAGTCTTCTGCCAACAGTTGACCAAACAGGCACAGAAAAGAGATGTAGTAGTCATGGGCGATTTCAACTATCCCGATATTTGCTGGAAAACAAACTCGGCCAAGAGTACAAGGTCCAACAAATTCCTCGCTTGCCTTGCAGACAATTTCATGGTCCAGAAGGTAGAAGAGGCAACAAGGGGATTGGCTACTCTTGATCTCATCCTAACAAATGCGGAGGACCTGATCGATGCGGTCGAAGTGGTAGGATCCTTAGGGGCAAGTGACCATGTGCTCCTGCAATTTGAGGTACAAAGGAAGGCCGAAACTAAGACAAGTCAAACCCGCATTTTGGACTTTAGGAGAGCTGATTTCCAAAAAATGAAGGAAACGCTGAGCAGCATTCAGTGGACACAGATACTAAAAGACAAGGGAGCTACGGATGGATGGGAATTTCTCAAGAGTGAAATACTCAAGGCGCAATTGCAAACCGTGCCAACAAAGAGAAAAAATAGGACAAGTGCAAAGAAGCCAGAATGGATGTCCAAAGAACTTCTAACTGTGCTAAGACACAAAAGAGACATGCACAAGAAGTGGAAAAAGGGAGAAATCACCAAAGAAGAATTCAAACAAATAGCCAACACCTGTAGGGAAAAGGTCCGCAAGGCTAAAGCAAAAAACGAGCTCAGACTTGCCAGGGACATTAAAAACAATAAAAAGGGCTTCTATTCTTATGTCAGTAGAAAAAGGAAAAACAAGGAGGCGATAGGACCTCTTCGAGGAGAAGATGGGGCAATGCTGACAGGGGATAGGGAAAAGGCAGAACTACTTAATGCCTTCTTTGCCTCGGTCTTCTCACAAAAAGAGAGTCTTCAACCTCAGCAAGATGGAGTGGATGAGGGATTGGAGGACATCCAACCCCAAATTGGGAAAGAAGTCGTCCAGGAATACCTGGCCGCTCTTAATGAGTTCAAGTCCCCAGGGCCAGATCAACTACACCCCAGAGTATTGAAGGAACTAGCGGAAGTCATTTCGGAACCATTGGCAACCATCTTTAACAGTTCTTGGAGAACGGGAGAAGTTCCAGCAGATTGGAGGAGGGCCAATGTGGTCCCAATCTTCAAGAAGGGAAAAAAGGATGACCCAAACAACTACCGTCCGGTCAGCCTCACGTCGATACCGGGCAAGATTCTGGAAAAGATTGTTAAGGAAGCGGTCTGCAAACACTTAGAAACAAATGCAGTCATCGCTAATAGTCAACATGGATTTATCAAAAACAAGTCATGCCAGACTAATCTGATCTCTTTCTTCGATAGAGCTACAAGCTGGGTAGATGCGGGGAATGCCGTGGATGTAGCGTACCTGGATTTCAGTAAGGCTTTCGACAAGGTCCCCCATGACCTTCTGGCAAGGAAACTAGTCCAATGTGGGCTAGGCAAAACTACGGTGAGGTGGATCTGTAATTGGTTAAGTGGACGAACACAGAGAGTGCTCACTAATGCTTCCTCTTCATCTTGGAAAGAAGTGACGAGCGGAGTGCCGCAGGGCTCCGTCCTGGGCCCGGTCCTGTTCAACATCTTTATTAATGACTTAGATGAAGGGCTAGAAGGCATGATCATCAAGTTTGCAGACGACACCAAATTGGGAGGGATAGCCAATAGTCCAGAGGACAGGAGCAGAATTCAAAACGATCTTGACAGATTAGAGAGATGGGCCAAAACTAACAAAATGAAGTTCAACAGTGACAAATGCAAGATACTCCACTTTGGCAGAAAAAATGAAATGCAAAGATACAGAATGGGGGACGCCTGGCTCGAGAGCAGTACGTGTGAAAAAGATCTTGGAGTCCTCGTGGACAACAAGTTAAACATGAGCCAACAATGTGATGTGGCGGCAAAAAAAGCCAATGGGATTTTGGCCTGCATCAATAGAAGCATAGTGTCTAGATCTAAGGAAGTAATGCTACCCCTCTATTCTGCTTTGGTTAGACCACATCTGGAATATTGTGTCCAATTCTGGGCACCACAATTCAAGAGAGATGTTGACAAGCTGGAAAGTGTCCAGAGGAGGGCGACTAAAATGATCAAGGGTCTGGAGAACAAGCCCTACGAGGAGCGGCTTAGGGAACTGGGCATGTTTAGCCTGAAGAAGAGAAGGCTGAGAGGAGATATGATAGCCATGTATAAATATGTGAGAGGAAGCCACAGGGAGGAGGGAGCAAGCTTGTTTTCTGCTTCCTTGGAGACTAGGACGCGGAACAATGGCTTCAAGCTACAAGAGAGGAGATTCCATCTGAACATTAGGAAGAACTTCCTGACTGTGAGAGCCGTTCAGCAGTGGAACTCTCTGCCCCGGAGTGTGGTGGAGGCTCCTTCTTTGGAAGCTTTTAAGCAGAGGCTGGATGGCCATTTGTCAGGGGTGATTTGAATGCAATATTCCTGCTTCTTGGCAGGGGGTTGGACTGGATGGCCCATGAGGTCTCTTCCAACTCTATGATTCTATGATTCTATGATTCTATGATTTATCAGAAGAATTTTTATTTATTAAAGATAATTTCTTTGGGGTGGTATACCATCTGTGGAACATTTTTATCCAATTTTCCTTTAAGTCTGTTGCATACACGTATTTCAGCTTTTTGTTCCACATCTGTTCCCACTCTTTAAATTGTATAGAAAGGAATATTGTATCAATATTTATCAGTTATTTATATGGGTGGCAGTGGTCTCAGGAAGTTAGTGAAGGTACTGCGAGTCCCATCATCTGTGGTCCATCCTCCTCCAAACTGCACCGGGATGAAGAGTGGGTCATGGGGGCTCTGTGTGCCAAGTTTGGTCTCGATCCATCATTGCATGAGTGTCGGTGAGGTCTCAGGAAGTGAGCAAAGGTACTGCAAGTCCCATCATCCATCATCCGTCCTTCTCCAAACAGCACCAGGATGTAGAGTGGCTCATGGGGGCTCTGTGTGCCAAGTGTGGTCTTGATTGGTCATTAGATGAGGGTTGCAGCAGTCTTGGGAAGTGAATGGAGGTACTTAAAGTCCCATCATACGTGGTCTGTCCTCCTTGAAAGTACACCATAGAATCATAGAATCAAAGAGTTGGAAGAGACCTCCTGGGCCATCATCCAGTCCAACCCCATTCTGCCAAGAAGCAGGAATATTGCATTCAAATCACCCCTGACAAATGGCCATCCAGCCTCTGCTTAAAAGCTTCCAAAGAAGGAGCCTCCACCACACTCCGGGGCAGAGAGTTCCACTGCTGAATGGCTCTCACAGTCAGGAAGTTCTTCCTCATGTTCAGATGGAATCTCCTCTCTTGTAGTTTGAAGCCATTGTTCCGCGTCCTAGTCTCCAAGGAAGCAGAAAACAAGCTTGCTCCCTCCTCCCTGTGGCTTCCTCTCACATATTTATACATGGCTATCATGTCTCCTCTCAGCCTTCTCTTCTTCAGGCTAAACATGCCCAGTTCCCTAAGCCGCTCCTCATAGGGCTTGTTCTCCAGACCCTTGATCATTTTAGTCGCCAGAATGTAGAGTGGGTCATGGGGGCTCCGTGTGCCAAGTTTGGTCTTGATCAGTCATTGGCAAGGGTCTCAGTGGACTCAGGAAGTGAGTGAAGTGACTGCATGTCCCATCATCCTCTAAATTCTTCCAAACCGCAGCAGGATGTAGAGTGGGTCATGCGGGCTATCTGTGTGAATTGTGATCCTGATCCATCATTGTTGGCAGTTTTATTGGTCTCAGGAAGGGCGTTGAGGTATTGCAAGTCCCATCATCCATGGTGCATCTTCCTCCAAACCGTAGAAGGATGTAGAGTGCATCATGGAGACTCTGTGTGCCACGTTTGGTATTTATCAGTAATTGGATGAGGTTTGCAGTGGTTTTAGGAATTGAGCTAAGATACTGCAAGTCCCATAATCCATGATCCATCCCCGTCCAAACCACACCAGTGGGTCGTGAGAGGTCTATGTGTCAAGTTTGGTCTTAATCAGTCATTGGATGAAGGTCACAGAGGTCTCAGAAAGTGAGTGATGGTACTGCAAGTCCCATCATCCGTGGTCCATCCTCCTCCAAACTGCAGTAGGATGTAGAGTGGGTCATGGGGGTTCTGTGTGCCAAGTTTGGTCTTTATTGGTCATTTGATGAATGTTGCTGTGGTTTCAGGAAGTGAGTGACGGTACTGGAAGTCCCATCATCCATGGTCCCCCCTCCTCCAAGTGCAGCAGGATGTAGAGTGGGTCATGGGGGTTCTGTGTGCCAAGTGTGGTCTTTATTGGTCATTGGATAAGGGTCGCAGCGGTCTCTGGAAGTGAGTGAAGTTACTTCAAGTCCCATTATCCATGGTCCATCCTCCTCGAATCTGTACCAGGATGTAGAGAGGGTCATAGGGGCTCTGTGTGCCATGTTTGGTCTTTATTGGTCTTTGTTGGGGGCCACAGTGGTCTGTGGGAACTGAAGGGTTTGAAAGTACTACAAATCCCATCATCCATTATCCATCCTACCCCAAACCTCACCAGAACATAAAGGGGGTCATGGGGGTTATATTTGCCAAGTGTGGTCTTGATCAGTCATTGGATGAGGATCACAGCGGTCTCGGGAAGTGAGTGGAGGTACTTCAAGTCCCATCATCCATGGTGTGCCATCATCCAAAGTGCAGTAGGATGTAGAGTCGGTCATGGGGGCTCTGTGTGCCAAGTTTGGTCTTTATCGGTCTTTGTTGGGGCTCACAGTGATCTGTGGGAACCGAAGGGTTTGAAAGTACTACAAATCCCATCCAGGTCTGTCGCTCGTGCAAGTCAGAAAGCTGCCACATACACTTCCGTCCTCCCGTCCTCCCTTCCTCCCTTCCGCCCTCCGCATACATACATACAAACACTCTCTTTTATTATATACTAGCTTGGGGACCCAGCGCTGCCCGGGTTATTAGAGAAAGTGGGTAATGGCTGTTCTCTATGCCAAGTTTAGTCTTTTTTGGTCATTGGATAATGGCTGCATTGTTTTCAGGAAGTGAGTGAAGGTACTTGAAGTCCCATCATCCATGGTCCACCCTCCTCCAAACAGCAGCAGGATATAGAGTGGGTCATGGGGACTCTGTGTGCCAAGTTTGGTCTTGATCAGTCATTGGCGAGGGTCTCAGTGGTCTCAGGAAGTGAGTGAAGTGACTGCAAGTCCCATCATCCATTGTCAAATTCTTCCAATTCGCACCAGGATGTAGAGTGGGTCATGTGGGCTCTCTGTGTAAATTGTGGTCCTGATCCATCATTGTTGGCAGTTGTAATGGTCTTAGGAAGGGAGTGCAGGTATTGCAAGTCCCATCGTCCATGGTGCATGGTGAACCAAACTCCCACAACCGACAGAAAATACTGGAAGGGTTTTTGTGGGCATTGACCTTGAGTTTGGGAGTTGTAGTCCACCTACATCCAGAGAGCACTGTGGACTCAAACAATGATGGATCTGGACCAATCATGGCATGAATACTCAATATGCCCAAATGTGAACACTAGTGGAGTTTGGGGAAAATAGACCTTGACATTTGGGAATTGTAGTTGTTGGGATTTATAGTTCACTCACAATCTAAGAGCATTCGGAACCCCAGGAATGATAGAATTGGGCCAAACTTTCCACGCAGAACCCCTCATGACCAACAGAAAATACTGTGTTATCTGATGGTCTTTGGTGACCCCTCTGACACCCCCTCGTGACCCTCCCCCTGACGTTTGACCCCTAGGTTCAAAAACACTGTTTCAGAGTCTAGGACACATTGGAGCAATGGATTCAAATTGTACAAAAAGAGATTCCACCTAAATATTAGGAAAAGCTACCCGACAGTATAGAATCCTAGAATCCTAGAGTTGGAAGAGACCTCCTGGGCCATCATCCAGTCCAACCCCATTCTGCCAAGAAGCAGGAATATTGCATTCAAATCACCCCTGACAGATGGCCATCCAGCCTCTGCTTAAAAGCTTCCAAAGAAGGAGCCTTCGCCACACTCTGGGGCAGAGAGTTCCACTGCTGAACGACTCTCACAGTTAGGAAGTTCTTCCTGATGTTCAGATGGAATCTCCTCTCTTGTAGTTTGAAGCCATTGTTCCATTGCGTCCTAGTCTCCAAGGAAGCAGAAAGGAAGCTTGCTCCCTCCTCCTCCCTGTGGCTTCCTCTCACATATTTATACATGGCTATCATATCTCCTCTCGGCCTTCTCTTCTTCAGGCTAAACATGCCCAGCTCCTTAAGCCGCTCCTCATAGGGCTTGTTCTCCAGACCCTTGATCATTTGAGTCGCCCTCCTCTGGACACATTCCAGCTTGTCAATATCTCTCTTGAATTGTGGTGCCCAGAATTGGACACAATATTCCAGGTGTGGTCTAACCAAAGCAGAATAGAGGGGTAGCATGACTTCCTTAGATCTTAGTAAGAGGTGTTCAACAGTGGAGTCTACTACTGCCTGGGAGTCTGGTAGGTTTGAAGCAGAGGTTGGATGGCCATCTGTTGTGACGGTGCATCCTCCAACTCTAGCCCTGTATGACTTCCTATATCTATATAAATAAAAATGTAATGTTCGTTTGTGGGATTAACAGAACTCAAAAACCACTGGAAGAATTGACACCAACTTTGGACACAAGACACCTAACAACCCAATGTATGTCCTTCACTAAAAAAATTGATTTTGTCATTTGGGAGTTGTAGTTGCTGGGATTTATAGTTCACCCACAATCGATACGCATTCTGAACTTCATCAATGATGGAATTGAACCAAACTTGGCACACAGTTCTCCTGTGACAAACAGAAAATACTGGAAGGGTTTGGTGGGCAGTGTCCTTTGAATTTGGAGTTGTAGTTCACCTACATCCAAAGAGCATTCTGACACTGACACGATAAATAAATAAAGCGCATTCTGAACCCCACCAATGATGGAATTGAAACACAGTTCTCCCATGACCAACATAAAATACTGGAAGGGTTTGGCTGGCATTGACCTTGAGTTTGGGAGTTGTAGTTCACCTACATCCAGAGGTCATTGTGGACTCAAACAATGATGGATCTGGACTAAACTCTACATGAATACTCCATATGCCCAAATGTGAACACTGGTGGAGTTTGGGGAAAATAGAATCTTGACATTTGGGAGTTGTAGTTACTGGGATTTATAGTTCACCTACAATCAAAAAGCATTCTGAACTCCACAAATGATAGAATTGGGCTAATCTTGGCACACAGAACTCCCATGTCCATGAGGAAATACTGGAAGGGTTTGGTGGGCAGTGTCCTTTGGTTTAGGAGTTGTAGTTCACCTACATCCAGAGATCATTGTGGACTCAAACAATGATGGATCTGGAACAAACTCTACACGAATACCCAAATGTGAACACTGGTGGAGTTTGGGGAAAATAGAATCTTGACATTTGGGAATTGTAGTTGTTGGGATCTATAGTTTACCTACAATCACAAAATATTCTGAACCCCATCAACGATAGAATTGGGCCAAACCTCCCACACAGAACCCCCACTTGGGCCACAGCAACATGTGCCAGGGGACAGCTATTATATATAAATCAAAATGTAATGTTCATTTGTGGGATTAACATAATTCAAAAACCACTGGATGAATTGACACCAAATTTGGACACAAGACACCGATCAGGCCAATGAGTGACCATCACTCATAAAAACACTGAAAAACACAGCAGAAGGGACTTCAAAAGCCAAAAAAGCAAAAAGGCGCTACAACTCCCCATGGCAAAGAAAACACACAATAGCATATCCACGCTCTCTTCCGGACTACAGCTCCCAGCAGCCTCTAGACCAGACCTTTTAGGAGAGGAGGATGATCCAAATGCACTGCTTCCAAGATGCAAGCTTTCTTCTCCTTGGATTTCTTTGAGAGCATCCCCATCCCTGCAGATTTCCAGTTTCCTATTCTTGGATTGCAACTCCCAGAAATCCTCCAGATAGAGAGATTAGATAGAGATAGGTAGGTAGGTAGAAGATAGATAGATCAGGAGGACTGCTGGGAGTTGTAGTCCAAGAAAAGGTAGAGAAGGAAGAAAAGTGAGAAAGAGGAAGGGAAAGAAAAGTTGTGGGGAAGGAAAGGAGAAAGAAGAGAATGAAGGAGAGAAAGGAAGGAAGGAAGGAAGGAAGGAAGGAAGGGGAGAAAGAGGAAGGGAAAGAAAAGTTGGGGCAAGGAAAGAAGAAGAGAAGGAAAGAAGGAGAGAAAGGGAGGAAGGAGAAAAGGAAGGAGAGAAAGAGGAAGGGAAAGAAAAGTTGGGGAAAGGAAGGGAAGAAGGAGAGAAGGAAGGAAGGAAGGAAGGAAGGAAGGAAGGAAGGAGAAAAAGAGGGAAAGAAAAGTTGGGGGAAGGAAGGGAGGAAGAAGAGAAGGAAGGAAGGAAGGAGTGAAAGAGGAAGGGAAAGAAAAGTTGGGGGAAGGAAGGGAGAAAGTAGAGAAGGAAGGAAGGAGAGAAAGGAAGGAAGGAGAGAGAGAGAAAGGGAAAGAAAAGTTGGGGGAAGGAAGTGAAGAAGGAGAGAAGGAAGGAAGGGGGAAGGAAGTTGGGGGAAGGAAGTGAAGAAGGAGAGAAGGAAGGAAGGAGAGAAGGGAAGGAAGGAAGGAAGGAAGGAAGGAAGGAAGGAAGGAAGGAAAGAAGAAAGGAGAGAAAGAGGAAGGGAAAGAAAAGTTGGGGGAAGGAAGGGAGGAAGAAGAGAAGGAAGGAAGGAAGGAAGGAGAGAAAGGGAAAGGGAAAGAAAAGTTGGGTTGGAAGGAAGAAGAGAAGGAAGGAGAGAAAGGAAGGAAGGAAGGAGAGAAAGAGGAAGGGAGAGAAAAGTTGGGAGGAAGGGAGGAAGAAGAAAAGGTAGGAAAGGAAGGAAGGAAGGAAAGAAGGAGAGAAAGAGGAAGGGAAATAAAAGTTGCGGGGAAGGAAGAGAGGAAGAAGAAAAGGAATGAAGTAGAGAAAGGAAGGAAGGAAGGAAGGAAGGAAGGAAGGAAGGAGAGAAACAGGAAGGGAAAGAAAAGTTGGGGGGAAGGAAGGGAGGAAGAAGAAAAGGAAGGAAAGAAAGAAAGGAAGGAGAGAAAGAGGAAGGGAAAGAAAAGTTGGGGGAAGGAAGGGAAGAAGGAGAGAAGGAAGGAAGGAAGGAAGGAAGGAAGGAAGGAAGGAGGGAAAGAGGAAGGGAAAGAAAAGTTGGGGGAAGGAAGGGAAGAAGGAGAAAAGGAAGGAAGGAAGGAAGGAAGGAAGGAAGGAAGGAAGGGGAGAAAGAGAAAGGGAAAGAAAAGTTGGGGGGAAGGAAGAGAGAAAGAAACAAGGAAGGAAAGAAAGAAAGGAAGGAAGGGAGAAAGGAAGGAAGGAAGGAAGGAAGGAAGGGGAGAAACAGGAAGGGAAGGAAAAGTTGGGGGGAAGGAAGGGAGGAAGAAGAAAAGGAAGGAAAGAAAGAAAGGAAGGAGAGAAAGAGGAAGGGAAAGAAAAGTTGGGTTGGAAGGAAGGAAGAAGAGAAGGAAGGAGAGAAAGGAAGGAAGGAAGGAGAGAAAGGGGAAGGGGAAGAAAAGTTGGGTTGGAAGGAAGGAAGAAGAGAAGGAAGGAGAGAAAGGAAGGAAGGAAGGAGAGAAAGGGGAAGGGGAAGAAAAGTTGGGGGAAGGAAGGGAGGAAGAAGAAAAGGAAGGAAGGAGAGAAAGAAAGAAAGAAAGAAAGGAAGGAAGGAAGGAGAGAAAGAGGAAGGGAGAGAAAAGTTGGGAGGAAGGGAGGAAGAAGAAAAGGTAGGAAAGGAAGGAAGGAAGGAAAGAAGGAGAGAAAGAGGAAGGGAAATAAAAGTTGCGGGGAAGGAAGAGAGGAAAAAGAAAAGGAATGAAGTAGAGAAAGGAAGGAAGGAAGGAAGGAAGGAGAGAAACAGGAAGGGAAAGAAAAGTTGGGGGGAAGGAAGGGAGGAAGAAGAAAAGGAAGGAAAGAAAGGAAGGAAGGAGAGAAAGAGGAAGGGAAAGAAAAGTTGGGGGAAGGAAGGGAAGAAGGAGAGAAGGAAGGAAGGAAGGAAGGAAGGAGGGAAAGAGGAAGGGAAAGAAAAGTTGGGGGAAGGAAGGGAAGAAGGAGAAAAGGAAGGAAGGGAGGAAGGAAGGAAGGAAGGAAGGAAGGAGGGAAAGAGGAAGGGAAAGAAAAGTTGGGGGAAGGAAGGGAAGAAGGAGAAAAGGAAGGAAGGAAGGAAGGAAGGAAGGAAGGAAGGAAGGAAGGGGAGAAAGAGAAAGGGAAAGAAAAGTTGGGGGGAAGGAAGAGAGGAAGAAACAAGGAAGGAAAGAAAGAAAGAAAGAAAGGAAGGAAGGGAGAAAGGAAGGAAGGAAGGAAGGAAGGGGAGAAACAGGAAGGGAAGGAAAAGTTGGGGGAAGGAAGGGAAGAAGGAGAGAAGGAAGGAAGGAGACAAAGAGGAAGGAAAAGAAAAGGTGGGGGGAGGGAGGAAGGGAAGAAGGAGGGAAGGAAGGAAGGATCGATAGAAAGAAAGAAGAAAAATAGGGAGGGAAGGTTGGCCACAGCAACGCGTAGCCGGTTCAGCTAGTATTATCTATAAATGAAAAACCATGATGAGGAACCCAGAAGCACCTTGGAAGGAGAGACACAGATGGCGGATACGGGACGCTTTTCCTTATTGCCGATATCTCCATAGGGAATCCCCCACTTCTCTTTTATCTTATCTTTCGGCACCAAAAACAAACCACATCAGCCTTGGCTCTGCTCCTGGAAAACTGCACCTGGGGCTGGAGCCTGCAAACAAACATTGGGAGCATCTCAAGGGCTTTTGACAGATGCTGTCTAAGGAATGTCGCTCTCCGAGGTCCTGCAAGGACACACTTGACATCTGGCCTCCTGCCCTTTCATAGAATCCTAGAATCAAAGAGTTGGAAGAGACCTCCTGGGCCATCCAGTCCAACCCCATTCAGCCAAGAAGCAGGAATATTGCATTCAAAGCACCCCTGACAGATGGACATCCAGCCCCTGTTTAAAAGCTTCCAAAGAAGGAGCCTCCACCACACTCCCTCCGGGGCAGAGAGTTCCACTGCTGAACGGCTCTCACAGTCAGGAAGTTCTTCCTCGTGTTCAGATGGAATCTCCTCTCTTGTAGTTTGAAGCCATTGTTCCATTGCGTCCTAGTCTCTCTCCAAGGAAGCAGAAAACAAGCTTGCTCCCTCCTCCTCCCTGTGGCTTCCTCTCACATATTTATACATGGCCATCATGTCTCCTCTAAGCCTTCCCTTCTGCAAGCTAAACATGCCCAGCTCCTTAAGCCGCTCCTCATAGGGCTTGTTCTCCAGACCCTTGATCATTTTAGTCGCCCTCCTCTGGACACATTCCAGCTTGTCAATATCTCTCTTGAATTGCGGTGCCCAGAATATCTCTCTTCTCCAGCCCTGAAAATTCTTTCTCTCCACAAGGATCCTGTCTTGTCTGCTACTTCTTCTTCCCTGGCTTTGATCTCCGCTTCTCTGCTTATCCTTATGCAAACATGCAAAACAGAGGATCATCAATGCAGGCTGGTTTTATTGCAAGTTGCCATCCTTTTCTGAAAACACAACATTTAAAAAAAAGCAATCTATAAAGTCTACAAATAAATGGACACCATTGCAAAGGTGCTTCTCCAAGGAGGGAGGAAAGGATATGGTAATATCTGGATGCATGAGGATGAATGTGTGTACATGTGGTGTGAATGCTGAGTAAAAATGTAACCCCCCCCCCCCTGTTTGTTTGTTAACCAATGTATCTGTGCAAAAGATCTTGGAGTCCTTGTGGACAACAAGTTAAACATGAGCCAACAATGTGATGTGGCAGCAAAAATAAAGCCAATGATGTTCAACAGGGACAAATGGAAGATACTCCACTTAGGCAGGAAAAACGAAATGCAAAGATACACCAAAGAATGGGGGACAATGCCTGGCTCGGGAGCAGTACGTGTGAAAAAGATCTTGGGGTCCTCGTGGACAACAAGTTAAACATGAGCCAGGAATGTGACGTGGCGGCAAAAAAAGCCAATGGGATGTTGGCCTGCATCAATAGGAGCATAGTGTCTAGATCTAAGGAAGTCATGCTCCCCATGCTCTATTCTGCTTTGGTCAGACCACATCTGGAATACTGTGTCCAATTCTGGGCACCACAATTCAAGAGAGATATTGACTCTAAGCTGGAATGTGTCCAGAGGAGGGCGACTCAAAGGATCAAGGGTCTGGAGAACAAACCCTATGAGGAACGGCTTAATGAGCTGGGCATGTTTAGCCAGAAGAAGAGAAGGCTGAGAGGAGATATGATAGCCACGTATAAGTATGTGAGACGAAGCCACAGGGAGGAGGGAGCAAGATTGTTTTCTGCTTCCTTGGAGACTAGGACGCAATGGAGCAATGGTTTCAAACTACAAGAAAGGAGATTCCATCTGAACATGAGGAAGAACTTCCTGACTGTGAGAGCTGTTCAGCGGTGGAACTCTCTGCCCCGGGGTGTGGTGGAGGCTCCTTCTTTGGAAGCTTTGAAGCGGAGGCTGGATGGCCATCTGTCAGGGGTGATTTGAATGCAATATTCCTGCTTCTTGGCACAATGGGGTTGGCCCAGGAGGCCCGGGAGGTCTCTTCCAACTCTTGGCTTGAGAGCATGACTTCCCTAGATCTAGACACTAGGCTCCTCTTGATGCAGGCCAAAATCCCATTGGCTTTTTTTTTGCCGCCACATCACATTCCTGGCTCATGTTTAACTTCCTGTCCACGAGGACTCCCAGATCTTTTCCACATTTACTGCTTTCGAGCCAGGCATCATCATCCCCCATTCTGTATCTTTGCATTTCTGCCAAAGTGGAGTATCTTGCATTTGTCAATTGGAAATTGCAATAAGAAGAACCTAGGCTTCAAAGTGATTGAAAAAGTCATTATTCCTTGTCCTAATCTCCAGGGAAGCAGAAAACAAGCTTGCTCCCTCCTTCCACTCACATATTTGTACATGGCTCTCATCATATCTCCTCTCAGCCTTCTCTTCTTCAGGCTCAACATGCCCAGCTCCTTAAGCCGCTCCTCATAGGACTTGTTCTCCAGACCCTTGATCATTGTAGTCGCTCTCCTCTGGACACATTCCAGCTTGTCAATATCTTCATGACATGAGTCCATTTCTCCATGGTGTCCTAGTCTCTGGAGAAGCAGAAAACAAGCTTGAAATTTGTGAGTGAAATAAGGAGGCTTTCTTGCTTCGAGGCTCACCCATCTTGAGAACCTGGCCTTGCCATTACTGGAAATAGGCTCCCCCCATCTCATAGCTCTGACCTTGCCCATGACTGGAAGTAGAGAGCCAGCAGCTGCCCCTCCTTATCGCTTTCCCATCCCGTAAGGACTCTATCTTCTTCCCTTGACCTTCATGTTGGACGCCTGCTCTCCTTGCAGGTGCAAATGCTGCATTCCCATGGGAAGGTGTGGGGCAGGTGGACCAAGTTGCTGAGTACATAAAAACCCAGCCTGGAAAGTGCGGAACCTTAGACTGCACTTCCTTTCAGAGGTGAGAACAATTCCCTTTGGTGTATCCACCATTCTTCCCTTTGGCAGTAAAATAACTTTTGGATGGGGTGGAATGTGTTTGCATAGGTTGTTAGTTCTCATTACGACAATGCTAAGCAAATGGGTTGTTGTAGGTTTTTTCACGCTATATGGCCATGTTCTAGAGGCATTGTCTCCTGACGTTTCGCCTGCATCTATGGCAAGCATCCTCAGAGGTAGTGAGGTCTGTTGGAAATAGGACAGTGGGTTTATATATCTGTGGAATGACCAGGGTGGGACAAAGGACTCCTGTCTGCTGGAGCTAGATGTGAATGTTTCAATTGACCACCTTGATTAGCATTTGAAGGCCTGGCTGTGCCTGGAGCAATCTTTTGTTGAGACTGATTAGATGTCCTTGTTTGTTTCCTCTCTGTTGTTTTGCTGTTGTAATTTTAGAGGTATTTTTAATACTGGTAGCCAGATTTTGTTCATTTTCATGGTTTCCTCCTTTCTGTTGAAATTGTCCAGACGCTTGTGTATTTCAATGGCTTCTCTGTATAGTCTGACATGGTGGTTATGAGAGTGGTCTAGCAGTCATACTTAGCTCCATCAGACAAGAGTCCTTTGTCCCACCCTGGTCTTTCCACAGATATATAAACCTTTTTTCCTAGTTCCAACAGACCTCACTACATCTTGGGATGCTTGCCATAGATGCAGGCGAAATGTCAGGAGAGAATGCCTCTAGACCATGGCCATATAGCCTGAAAAATCCTACAACAACCCAGTGATTCCAGCCATGAAAGCCTTCGACAAAACAATGCTAAGCAAGCATTGTGTCCAGTTCTGGGCACCACAATTCAAGAGAGATATTGACAAGCTGGAATGTGTCCAGAGGAGAGCGACTAAAATGATAAAAGGTCTGGAGAACAAGCCCTATGAGGAGTGGCTTAACGAGCTGGGCATGTTTAGCCTGAAGAAGAGAAGGCTGAGAGGAGATATGATAGCCATGTATAATAAATATGTGAGAGGAAGCCACAGGGAGGAGGAGGGAGCAAGCTTGTTTTCTGCTTCCTTGGAGACTAGGACGCAATGGAACAATGGCTTCAAACGACAAGAGAGGAGATTCCATCTGAACATGAGGAAGAACTTCCTGACTGTGAGAGCCATTCAGCGGTGGAACTCTCTGCCCCGGAGTGTGGTGGAGGCTCCTTCTTTGGTAGCTTTTAAACAGAGGCTGGATGGCCATCTGTCAGGGGTGATTTGAAGGCAATATTCCTGCTTCTTGGCAGAATGGGGTTGGACTGGATGGCCCAGGAGGTCTCTTCCAACTCTAGGATTCTATGATTCTATGATTCTAAGGTGCATCTCCACTGTAGAGTTAAATGCAGTGTGATACCACTTGGACTGCCATGGCTCAATGCAATAGTATCCTGGGAGTTGTAGTTTGGTAATGCACCAGTGCTCTTGGTCGTGCCAGTCAAAGTGGTGTCAAAACGCATTCATTCTACAATATAGATGCACCCAAAACTTTAGGGGGAAAGAGGAGATGATGATGATAAATGATCACCTCTGTAATAGAGGCCAAAGTAGAGACCAGTTGTGTTAATGCAGGTCTACTCATGTGTGTTTAATGGCATATGTGTGACTTTAAAATGGTGAGAATCTAATGCATGCCTGTCAAATTATTTAGAAGGGTTTTGCTTTGGAGGAGTGGAGAAACAGGGAGTGGGGTGCTAGAAGGGGAAGAAGGATGAGGATGAAGAAGTGGAGGATAAAAAGGAAAAAAAAAAGAGGAAAGAAGGAATGAGGAGATCAAGGTTGCCATGAAAACTGCAGGGGAGAGAGGGAAGACAACTGGGAGAGGTGGGGAGAATCAGAGAATCAAGAGACCGCTTGGGCCATCTAGTCCAGGCATGACCAAGTATTTTGGACCTCAACTCCCAGAAATCCCAACCAGGTCACTTGTTGTTAAGAATGGTAGGAGCTGAAGTCCAAAACACCTAGAATCATAGAATCCTAGAGTTGGAAGAGACCTCCTGGGCCATCCAGTCCAACCCCATTCTGCCAAGAAGCAGGAATATTGCATTCAAATCACCCCTGACAGATGGCCATCCAGCCTCTGTTTCAAAGTTTCCAAAGAAGGAGTCTCCACCACGCTCCGGGGCAGAGAGTTCCACTGCTGAACAGCTCTCATAGTCAGGAAGTTCTTCCTAATGTTCAGATGGAATCTCCTCTCTTGTAGTTTGAAGCCATTGTTCCCTTGCGTCCTAGTCTCCAGGGAAGCAGAAAACAAGCTTGCTCCCTCCTCCTCCCTGTGGCTTCCTCTCACATATTTATACATGGCTCTCATCATATCTCCTCTCAGCCTTCTCTTCTTCAGGCTAAACATGCCCAGCTCTTTAAGCCGCTCCTCATATGGCTTGTTCTCCAGACCCTGGATCATTTTAGTCATAGAATCATTGAATCATCAAAGAGTTGGAAGAGACCTCATGGGCCATCCAGTCCAACCCCATTCTGCCAAGAAGCAGGAATATTGCATTCAAAGCACCCCTGACAGATAGCCATCCAGCCTCTGTTTAAAAGCCTCCAAAGAAGGAGCCTCCACCACACTCCCTCCGGGGCAGAGAGTTCCACTGCTGAACAGCTCTCATAGTCAGGAAGTTCTTCCTCATATTCAGATGGAATCTCCTCTCTTGTAGTTTGAAGCCATGGCTCCATTGTGTCCTAATCTCCAGGGAAGCAGAAAGGAAGCTTGCTCCCTCCTCCTCCCTGTGGCTTCCTCTCACATATTTATACATGGCTCTCATCATATCTCCTCTCAGCCTTCTCGTCTTCAGGCTAAACATGCCCAGCTCCTTAAGCCGCTCCTCATAGGGCTTGTTCTCCAAACCCTAGTCTCCAAGGAAGCAGAAAGGAAGCTTGCTCCCTCCTCCCTGTGGCTTCCTCTCACATATTTATACATGGCTATCATATCTCCTCTCAGCCTTCTCGTCTTCAGGCTAAACATGCCCAGCTCCTTAAGCCGCTCCTCATATGGCTTGTTCTCCAGACCCTTGATCATTTTAGTCGCCCTCCTCTGGACACATTTCACTCTTGGAAGGTCCCTGTGTGCAGCTTAATCCCAGCGTCCAAATGGTGTGGGCTCACCTTAATCACAGTGGTTGGGAATCAATCCAAGGTCCCGGTCCTGCTCAACATTTAGTGGATTAATAGCCACTCCCCTCCTTTGCCAGCCATAGCAACCTCAGGGAGAAATGTACATGTACATATCATGTTGTTTCTTGTTCTGAAATATGAGAAAGGACACGTGGAAGTGCATTCATGAATCCAACCTTAACCTTCAGTTCAGTTCGGAAACGTAAGAACTGAGTCCAGTATGACATCCTGGTTGGTTTCCTTGGAGGAGGAGATAGTGGAGACTATGTATTGTTGAAGGCTTTCATGGCCAGTTGCTGTAAGTTTTTTCGGGCTCTATGGCCATGTTCTAGAGGCATTCTCTCCTGACGTTTCGCCTGCATCTATGGCAAGCATCCTGGCAAGCAGGCAAAACGTCAGGAGAGAATGCCTCTAGAACATGATGGACTGTCACCTTGTCGTGGTGAGGGGGCTTGCGCGTTCCGATGAACCTGTAGGCACAACAACTGGAGTTGTGCGCTCCCAGGAGTGGCTGCGGGGGAGGTCCCAGACCAAGCACAGTCCGAAGACCCAAAGACCTCAACGGCGGAGCAGGCGGAGGATAACATGGCACATGTTACAACGGCTGCGAAGGCGGAAGAAGGCTGCAACAGACTGAGAAGCCACAGTCATTGTGTGAAACTACATCACCAGTGGAACCTCATCTGTGAAGACTGTGTGTTGATCAGTTGTGCAGCGGCTTAGGGAACTGGGCATGTTTAGCCTGAAGAAGAGAAGGCTGAGAGGAGATATGATAGCCATGTATAAATATGTGAGAGGAAGCCACAGGGAGGAGGAGGGAGCAAGCTTGTTTTCTGCTTCCCTGGAGACTAGGACGCAATGGAACAATGGCTTCAAACTGCAAGAGAGGAGATTCCATCTGAACATTAGGAAGAACTTCCTGACTGTGAGAGCCGTTCAGCAGTGGAACTCTCTGCCCCAGAGTGTGGTGGAGGCTCCTTCTTTGGAAGCTTTGAAACAGAAGCTGGATGGCCATCGGTCAGGGGTGATTTGAATGCAATATTCCTGCTTCTTGGCAGAATGGGGTTGGACTGGATGGCCCAGGAGGTCTCTTCCAACTCTAGGATTCTAGGATTCTATGATCAAAGGTCTGGAGACCATGAATCCCTCTGAGGAGCATCTGAAAGAACTGCAGAAGATAAGGTTGAGAGGAGATATGAGAGGAGCCATGTTTACATATGTGGAAGGATACCATTAGGAAGAGGGAGCAGTCTTCCTTTCTGCTGCCCTGGAGACTAGAACTCAATGGAGCCATTGGTTCAAATGACAGGAAAGGAGATTCCATTGAACATTAGGAAGAACTTTCTGGTTGTAAGAATAGTTGGAACTCTCTGCCTCAGAGTGTAGTGGAAGCTCCTTCCTTGGAGGCGCTGGATGGCCATCTGTCAGGGGTGCTTTGATTGTGCTTTACCTGCATGGAAGAGTGTGGTGGAGGCTCCTTCTTTGGAAGCTTTTAAGCAGAGGCTGGATGGCCATTTGTCAGGGGTGATTTGAATGCAATATTCCTGCTTCTTGGCAGAATGGGGTTGGACTGGATGGCCCAGGAGGTCTCTTCCAACTCTTTGATTCTATGATTCTATGATTCCACACATTAAAAAAACCCACGCACAGGCGTCTTCCAAAGAAAACAAAAACCAAGCAACCAAAGCCCCATGGCGATCAGCGAGTGGCGACGGGGGCAGGACTGTGAAACCTGGAAGCCCCTCGTCACAGACTGGCACACGGGCGGTGGGTACGGACTCAGTCGTTCTACCTCAAGGTCCGAGGCAGTTGAGTAGTTTGTCAGCTGTATCCGCGACTGAACAGTCCTTTTGAGGACCCACTCTGCTCACCCCACATGGGGAGGGGGCTAGAAAAGGTGCCCTCCAAGAGGAAGGCGCGTCAAGCCAACCCCGGCCAAGACCGCCTTCCACCTGGAAACCAATGCCCTCACTGCGGAAGAAGATGCAGAGCAAGAATCATAGAATACAATCCTAGAATCAAAGAGTTGGAAGAGACCTCATGGGCCATCCAGTCCAACCCCATTCTGCCAAGAAGCAGGAATATTGCATTCAAATCACCCCTGACAGATGGCCATCCAGCCTCTGCTTAAAAGCTTCCAAAGAAGGAGCCTCCACCACACTCCGGGGCAGAGAGTTCCACTGCTGAACGGCTCTCACAGTCAGGAAGTTCTTCCTAATGTTCAGATGGAATCTCCTCTCTTGTAGTTTGAAGCCATTGTTCCCTTGCGTCCTAGTCTAAAAGGAAGCAGAAAACAAGCTTGCTCCCTCCTCCCTGTGGCTTCCTCTCACATATTTATACATGGCTATCATATCTCCTCTCAGCCTTCTCTTCTTCAGGCTAAACATGCCCAGTTCCCTAAGCCGCTCCTCATAGGGCTTGTTCTCCAGACCCTTGATCATTTTAGTCGCCCTCCTCTGGACACATTCCAGCTTGTCAATATCTCTCTTGAATTGTGGTGCCCAGAATTGGACACAATATTCCAGATGTGGTCTAACCAAAGCGGAATAGAGGGGTAGCATTACTTCCCTAGATCTAGACACTATGCTCCTCTTGATGCAGGCCAAAATCCCATTGCCTTTTTTTGCCGCCACATCACATTCCTGGCTCATGTTTAACTTGTTGTCCACGAGGACTCCAAGATCTTTTTCACACGTCCTGCTCTCGAGCCAGGCATTGTCCCCCATTCTGTATCTTTGCATTTCATTTTTCCTGCCAAAGTGGAGTATCTTGCATTTGTCACTGTTGAACTTCATTTTGTTAGTTTTGGCCCATCTCTCAAGAATAGGGCTCCACAGCCACATACGGACCCACAAGGAAACCCATGATGGAAGACCATCTTACTCGTCCAACGAGGAATCGCCTAAGTAAGTAAGTAAGTAAGTAATAGCCCAAAAAAACTTACAGCAACGCAGTGTGGACTTTTCATGCTTGTTGTTCTTTTCCAGAAGAACCAAAGATGGCACCAGTGTTCTATTTTGGGCTCTGCCTCCTGGGCTGCCTGGCCTTTAGCCCCTCCACGGAAGGTAAGCATTGGGGCTTGGACAAAGCACGGGAGAATAAATGCAGTCTGACACTCCTTGGGCTGTCATGGCTCAATCATGTTGTTTGGTGAGTTGCAGTTTGGGGAAGGGCAGAAGGCAAAAGACCTATAAAGAGGGTTCCATAGTATTGAGTCATAGCAAGTCAAGTGGCATCCATCCATTCAATGGTATACATCCCCATAATGATGGGTTAGAGCTGACTATTCAAATAATCATGAACAAATTTGGAATAGGATGGCAAAAAAGCCAATGGGATTTTGGCCTGCATCAAGAGGAGCCTAGAGTCTAGATCTAAGGAAGTAATGCTACCCCTCTATTCTGCTTTAGTTAGACCACATCTGGAATATTGTGTCCAATTCTGGGCACCACAATTCAAGAGAGATATGGACAAGCTGGAATGTGTCCAGAGGAGGGCGACTAAAATGATCAAGGGTCTGGAGAACAAGCCCTATGAGGAGCGGCTCAGGGAACTGGGCATGTTTAGCCTGAAGAAGAGAAGGCTGAGAGGAGATATAATAGCCATGTATAAATATGTGAGAGGAAGCCACAGGGAGGAGGAGGGAGCAAGCTTGTTTTCTGCTTCCTTGGAGACTAGGACGCAATGGAACAATGGCTTCAAACTACAAGAGAGGAGATTCCATCTGAACATGAGGAAGAACTTCCTGACTGTGAGAGCCGTTCAGCAGTGGAACTCTCTGCCCCGGAGTGTGGTGGAGGCTCCTTCTTTGGAAGCTTTTAAGCAGAGGCTGGATGGCCATTTGTCAGGGGTGATTTGAATGCAATATTCCTGCTTCTTGGCAGAATGGGGTTGGACTGGATGGCCCAGGAGGTCTCTTCCAACTCTTTGATTCTATGATTCTATGATTCTATGAATCGCTGGAGAGATAAAAATAACACAGGGCACAAGGCAAGGATGTCCCATGTCTCCCATATTACGTTTGGTAGGGACGAGAGACAGGGCCTTCCCTGTGGTGGCCCCTCGGCTATGGAACGCCCTCCCTAAGGAGATTAGATTGGTTCCTTCACTCCTAACATTTCAGAGATAAGTTAAGACATGGTTATATGAGCAAGTGTTTACAAATGCAGACTAACCAACATAGGAAATGGAATCACTTGACAATGGAATTTGGACAACATTTCAACTAGGAGATGCAGATGATAATTGATGTTGGTTTTATTGTTTCTATTGTTTTTATTGTTTTAATGCTTAATCTGTATTTTGCTATTATGTGTACTGACTTGTTTTAAACTGCCTTGAGTTGCCGATAGGCTGAGAAAGGTGGTATACAAGTGTTGTTGTTGTTGTTCATTCGTTCAGTCGTCTCCGACTCTTCGTGACCTCATGGACCAGCCCACGCCAGAGCTCCCTGTCGGCCGTCACCACCCCCAGCTCCCTCAAGGTCAGTCCAGTCACTTCAAGGATGCCATCCATCCATCTTGCCCTTGGTCGGCCCCTCTTCCTTTTGCCTTCCACTTTCCCCAGCATCATTCCCTTCTCTAGGCTTTGCTGTCTCATGCCTCATGATGTGGCCAAAGTACGTCAACTTTGTCTCTAGTCTCCTTCCCTCCAGTGAGCAGTTGGGCTTAATAAATAAATAAATATTATTTGTGATGGTTATGGAATTGTTGGTCAATGTAATAGAAAAAGACAATGAATTAGAAGGCATGGGAACAAAGTTAGGAAAAATTAGCTTATTTGCAGATGACACATTGATAACGATTAAGGAGATAATGAAGAAAGTGGAGATAATTAAGAAACATTTAACAGAATTTGAATGGGTGACTGGATTGAAGATAAATGGGAATAAATTAGAAGCAATGCAATTTAATTATACCAAGCATGAGAAATGATGAGCTAGAATATGTTGGATGGATTGGCCATCTGTCAGGGGTGCTTTGAATGCAATATTCCTGCTTCTTGGCAGAATGGGGTTGGACTGGATGGCCCAGGAGGTCTCTTCCAACTCTAGGATTCTATGAACTCATGCCTCTGTTTAGGGACATTAAGAAGCGGGCATGCCTATTCTTCTTTTCTAAAAGGGATCCGGGGTCTCTTGCAGGGGTCAGGGATCTGTCGTTACCTCGCCCTCGGTCCCCATGTCCTGCTGGGACTCTTTACTACCGAAAAATGTGCTATGAATATCTGAGTGATCCTCTCTCCTGGGAAGATGCTGAGGTATGTGCCAGATTTTAACCCAACAACCCCAGTTAAGCGAACCCAAGGAGGATATTGAATGGTCCAGATCTTTCTAGAAGGGAAAAGAACTCCCAGGCACAGTGATGTTATAAAATCCATACAACTCCTTCTCACCTGTCACCAAGGAGGCTGTCCAGACCTTGAACCGGTGTTTAGCCGCTGTGTCGGACTGGATGAGAGCTAACAAATTGAAATTGAATCCAGACAAGACAGAGGTCCTACTGGTCAGTCGGAAGGCCGAACAGGGTATAGGGTTACAGCCTGTGTTGGATGCGGTTCCACTCCCCCTGAAGACGCAGGTTCGCAGCTTGGGAGTGATCCTGGACTCATCGCTGAGCCTGGAACCCCAGGTCTCAGCGGTGGCCGGGAGAGCTTTCGCACAATTAAAACTTGTGCGCCAGCTGCGCCCGTACCTTGGGAAGTTGGATCTGGCCACGGTGGTCCACACTCTTGTCACATCCCGGCTAGATTACTGCAACGCACTCTACGTGGGGCTGCCTTTAAAGACTGCTCGGAAACTTCAACTAGTCCAGCGAGAAGCAGCCAGATTGCTCACCGGAGCGGCGTACAGGGAGCACACCACCCCCCTGTTGCGTCAGCTCCACTGGCTCCGAGCACAATTTAAGGTGCTGGTCTTGACCTATAAAACCCTATACGGTTCCGGCCCAGTGTACTTGTCCGAACGGATCTCCCTCTACATCCCACCTCGTAGTTTAAGATCTTCTGGGGAGGCCCTGCTCTCGACCCCGCCAGTGGCACAAGTGAGGCTGGCGGGGACGAGGAGCAGGGCCTTCTCAGTGGCGGCCCCCCGCCTGTGGAACTCACTCCCCGGGGAGATCAGATCGGCGACTTCCCTTCTAGCATTTAGGAAAAAACTAAAGACCTGGATGTGGGACCAAGCTTTTGGTCACTCTGACAACTAACTCAAGGACCTGGCGATAGACAAGAACAAATGGAATAGAACGGATGTATGGACTCTGATATATGGACTCTGACATGAGATTGTTTTAGGATTTATGATTTTATTGTGTATTGATGTTTTAATCTAACTGCTGAATTGTTATATTTTTGGATTACCTGTTCTGTGATTTGGGCATCTAATTGTGCCCTCCCTGTAAGCCGCCCTGAGTCCCCCTCGGGGTGAGAAGGGCGGGGTATAAGTGAATGAAATAAATAAATAAAATAAATTGTGGGTTTGACTTTTACTGATTTCCCCATTTGCTGATTGGATTAAAATGTGCTCTGTTAGTTCTTACTGCGAGTATAGAATGTTTCTTTTGGGGTCACCTATGATATACTTGAAGAATTGTCATCAGGTGGGATGATTTAAAGTATCCAGTTCAATTGTATGGAACCATCTGGAGGTATACCAGGGGGGTGCTGTGGTCAACATCTCTCAGAGGTTAGCTAAAAATGGCCAATAGAAATGTTTTAAGAACTGAGCCATTGGGTGTTACCAACCAAACTCCATTGGGTGTTACCAACCAAAGCACCAGGCCCAGATGGGTATTCCGCAGCCTTCTACAAAACAATGAAAGAAGAACTCACTCCCTTTCTAAGAAAAATAATGAACCTAGCACTGCAAGAGGGTAAAATACCAGATACATGGAAAGAAGCGGACATAGTATTAATCGGCAAAGAAAATTCGGACCTACAAGAAATGAACAACTATAGACCAATTTCCCTACTAAATACCGATTACAAAATCTACACAAACATCTTAGCTAAAAGACTCAAAAGTTTCTTAAAGGACTGGATTGGGGACGATCAAGCAGGATTTTTACCACAAAGAGGAGTAAAGGACAACATAAGATCAATTATAAACACCATAGAATATTATGATATAAATATCCAGAAAGAAGTAGCCTGGCTTTCCTTAGATGCGGAGAAAGCCTTCGATAGGCTACATTGGAACTTCTTCAAGACATTATTACAAGAGCTAGATATAGGTTTCTCCTTTCAAAACGCAATCCAGGCAATATATACAGAACAAACAGCAAGATTACAAATCAACAACCAAAGGACTGAAAGATTTTCCATAACTAAGGGCTCCAGACAGGGATGCCCTCTCTCCCCACTCCTGTTTATTCTATCACCAACCAAACTCCATCAGTTTAACCCATGAGTCCCCCTTAGTTGGTACAAGCCAATGGGACTGTGGCCAAGACCTCATTCTGGAACCCTTGGAGATCCAAGGTGACCATTTGCAAGGTAAAGAAGTCACTGATTTGGGCTGAAAGAAGACTTGAATGAAGCCCTTATTTCGTTTGGAGCCTTGCCTCCTGCAACTGGGCTTCCTTTCCTCTTTACTGGGAAGACCGCTTGGGTTTCTGGCAAAGAGACCGAGGATTGAGGGCCTGACCCGGTGAGCCTGCTCTCAAACCATATTTGATGTTTTCTCCCTCTCTCCATGCAGGATTACTGCGAGTATTGGCGAGACGGTCACTTAGCTTCCATTCAGTCAAAAGCAGAAGAAAATATTATTTCCAAATACATCAAGAAAACTAGCAACCCATCCGGAGTCTGGATTGGTTTCCACGCCACACCTCAATCCTCGGTGAGCAAGAACCACTGGAAGACATTGCGAGGGGGGCCTCCACTTTCATAGAATCATAGAAACGTAGATTTCTAGAGTTGAAAGAGACCCCGTGGGCCATCCAGTCCAATCCCTTTCTGCCAAGAAGCATTCAAAACACCCCCAACAGATGGACATCAAGCCTCTGTTTTAAAGCCTCCATAGAAAGAGCTTCCACCATACTCCAGGGAAGAGAGTTCCACTGCTGAACAGCTCTCACAGTCTGGAAGTTCTTCCTCATGTTCAGGTGGAATATCCTTCCTTTCCTGTAGTTTGAAGCCATGGCTCCATTGCATCCCTTTTTTTGATAGAGTTACAAGCTGGGTAGTTGCGGGGAATGCCGTAGATGTGGCGTACCTGGATTTGAGGAAGGCCTTCTTTGACAAGGTCCCCCATGACCTTCTGGCAAGGAAACTAGTCCAATGTGGGCGAGGAAAAACTACGGTGAGATGGATCTGTAATTGGTTAAATGGACGAACCCAGAGGGTCATTCTCCCCAATGCTTCCTCCTCTTCATCCTGGAAAGAAGTGACGAGTGGAGGGCCACAAGCAGGGTTCCGTCCTGGGCCCGGTCCTGTTCAACATCTTTATTAATGACTTAGATGAAGGGTGAGAAGGCAGGATCATCAAGTTTGCAGACGACACCAAATTGGGAGGGATAGCCAATAGTCCAGAGGACAGGAGCAGGATTCAAAACGATCTTGACAGATTAGAGAGATGATGGGCCAAAACTAACAAAATGAAGTTCAACAAGGACAAATGCAAGATACTCCACTTTGGCAGGAAAAACGAAATGCAAAGAGACAGAATGGGGGACAATGCCTGGCTCGAGAGCAGTACGTGTGAAAAAGATCTTGGAGTCCTCGTGGACAACAAGTTAAACATGAGCCAGGAATGTGATGTGGTGGCAAAAAAAAGCCAATGGGATGTTGGCCTGCATCAAGAGGAGCCTAGTATCTAGATCTAGGGAAGTCATGCTCCCCATGCTCTATTCCACTTTGGTTAGACCACACCTGGAATATTGTGTCCAATTCTGGGCACCACAATTCAAGAGAGAGATTGACAAGCTGGAATGTGTCCAGAGGAGGGCGACCAAAATGATCAAGGGCCTAGAGAACAAGCCCTATGAGGAGCGGCTTAAGGAGCTGGGAATATTTAGCCTGAAGAAGAGAAGGCTGAGAGGAGACAGGAGAGCCATGTAGAAATATGTGAGATGAAGCCACAGGGAGGAGGGAACAAGCTTCTCTGCTTCCCAGGAGACTAGGGCGCAATGGAGCAATGTCTTCAAACTACAAGAGAGGAGATTCCATCTGAACACGAGGAAGAACTTCCTGACTGTGAGAGCCGTTCAGCAGTGGAACTCTCTGCCCCGGAGTGTGGTGGAGACTCCTTCTTTGGAAGCTTTTAAACAGAGGCTGGATGGCCATCTGTCAGGGGTGATTTGAATGCAATATTCCTGCTTCTTGGCAGAATGGGGTTGGACTGGATGGCCCAGGAGGTCTCTTCCAACTCTTGGATTCTATGATTCTATGAATGGAAACCTCTTACTCCCTCTGCTGACTTTGAGCCCCCCTCCATTCATTAAAATGTGCTTTTCTCTCTGCCACTGAATGCACAAAAGGTCAAGTGGGAATGGACTGACGGCTTGGCATACCCTCCTGGATCTGCTCTTTGGGACGGCAGGAAACCCTTCACCAGCACATCCAACCAGTGCATTGCACTCGTCAATATGCAGCAGCCAACAGGTGCGTATAGAGGCAATTGCCAGGCAAATTCCTAGCTTGGCTACTCAGCGGTGCCCAGGTTATTTGAGAAAGGCATTGTTTGTCTGTGATCCAAATTGAACCTAGATCCAATGTCAGCTGGGTTGAGTGGGTGTGGGTTACCTACAACTCCCATATGAAAGTCCCATCATTCATAGCCCTTCCCCCCTCCAAACTGCACCAGGATGTAGAGTGGGTCATAGGGGCTCTATGTGCAAAGTTTGATCTCAATCAGTTTTATTTATTTATTTATTTGGGGGTTCTTTTACCCCGCCCTTCTCACCCCGAAGGGGACTCAGGGCGGCTTACAGGAGCAAGGCACAATTTGATGCCTGCATCATAAACAATCATACACAAAATTACACAAAATTACAACAATTCACAGTTGACATGCATACAATATACCATAAAATCAATAAAATCATTAAAACCAAATACAAACCCAGTTTCTCCTCTTACATGGTCAGTGTTTGTTAACACCTAGATCTAGTTTTTCGTTCCATTCATCCATCCTGCTGGTCTTACCTGCCTGATTGACTGATTTAATTGCCAGAGTGCCCAAAGGCCTGGTCCCATAACCAGGTTTTCACCCTCCTCCTGAAGGCGAGGAGGGATGATGATGCCCTAATCTCCCCCGGGAGTGAGTTCCACAGGTGGGGGGCCACCACTGAGAAAGCCCTGCTCCTCGTCCCCACCAGCCTCACTTGTGACAGTGGTGGGGTCGAGAGCAGGGCCTCCCCAGATGATCTCAGACTCCGGGGTGGGACATAGAGGGAGATACGTTCGGACAGATACACTGGACCGGAACCGTATAGGGTTTTGTAGGTCAAAACCAGCACCTTGAATTGTGCTCGGAACTGAATCGGCAGCCAGTGGAGCTGGCATAACAGGGGGGTGGTATGCTCCCTGTATGTCGCTCCGGTGAGCAATCTGGCTGCCGCTCGTTGGACTAGTTGAAGTTTCCGAACAGTCTTCAAGGGCAACCCCACGTAGAGAGCGTTGCAGTAGTCTATTCGGGATGTAACAAGAGCGTGGACCACCGTGGCCAGATCAGACTTCCCGAGGTATGGGCGCAACTGGTGCACAAGTTTTAGTTGTGCAAAAGCTCTCCCGGCCACAGCTGAGACCTGGGGTTCCAGGCTCAGCTGTGAGTCCAGGATCACTCCCAAGCTGCGAACCTGCGTCTCCAGGGGGAGTGTGACCCCGTCCAGCACAGGCTGTAACCCTATGCCCTGTTCGGCCTTGTGACTGACCAGTAGGACCTCTGTCTTGTCTGGATTCAATTTCAATTTGTTAGCTCTCATCCAGTTGTTGGTGTGTGTGTCACAGTGGTCTCAGGAAGTGAGTGAAGGTACTGCAAGTCCCACGCATGATCCATGGTCCATCATCCCATAAGCCACAGCAGGATGTACAATGGGTTATGTGGGCTCTGTATGCCAAGTTTGAGCTTGATCACTCATTGGCGTGGGTAGGAATGGTCTCAAGAAGTGAGTGAAGATACTGCAGTTCCCATCAATTCCTGGGAGTAGAGAAACTCTCTGCTGCTTGGTTAGGACATCATGAGTTGAGAGGGGGATATGAGAGCATCTTTATCATTGTATTGTCGAAGGCTTTCATGGCCAGAATCACTGGGTTGTTGTAGGTTTTTTCGAGCTATATGGCCATGTTCTAGAGGCATTCTCTCCTGACATTTCGCCTGCATCTATGGCAAGCATCCTCAGAGGTAGTGAGGTCTGTTGGAACTAGGAAAATGGGTTTATATATCTGTGGAATGACCAGGGTGGGGCAAAGGACTCTTGTCTGCTGGAGCTAGGTGTGAATGTTTCAACTGGCCACCTTGACTAGCATCTGATGGCCTGGCAGTGCCTGGGGCAAACCTTTGTTGAGAAGTGATTAGATGTCCCTGATTGTTTCCTCTCTGTTGTTGTGCTGTTGTAATTTTAGAGTTTTTTTTAATACTGGTAGCCAGATTGTGTTCCTTTTCATGGTTTCCTCCTTTCTGTTGCAATTGTCCACATGCTTGTGGATTTCAATGGCTTCTCTGGGTAGCCTGACATGGTGGTTGTTGGAATGTTGCTAATTAAGGTTGTCAGTTGAAACCACACCTAGCTCCAACAGACAATAGTCCTTTGTCCTACCCTGGTCATTCCACAGATATATAAACCCAGAGAGGAAACAATCAGGGACATCTAATCACTTTTCAACAAACGTTTGCCCCAGGCACTGCCAGGCCATCAAATGCTAATCAAGGTGGTCAGTTGAAACATTCACACCCAGCTCCAGCAGACAAGAGTCCTTTGTCCCACCCTGGCCATTCCACAGATATATAAACCCAATTTTCCTATTTCCAACAGACCTCACTACCTCTGAGGATGCTTGCCATAGATGCAGGCGAAATGTCAGGAGAGAATGCCTCTAGAACATGGCCATAGAGCCCGAAAAAACCTACAGCAACCCCTTTTTATCATTGTCCCCTCTTTTGTCCCTTTGCCTTACAGTTCCCGTCAGGTGGTCACAGCAAAGCTGCTACAGCTTATATCCATACGTGTGCAAGTTCTCAGCAGCAAACTAGGCCTCAACAACACGGGTCATGAAGAGAGGACATCCCTTGAGATCCAGGGGAAGAAGGCTGCCTCTAGCAACACGGCAAATCTCCCAAACTTCTCCAGCATCAAGAAGCAACCTGGACCTTCTCCTGTTCCTGGGGATCTCTCTCAAAACACAATTGCAATGTTGTTTTCTTCCCATGTATTGCCCAATGTCTGTACCTTTCCCTAGTTTTGATTCCTCCCAGTCTATAATCCCAGTTTGCTTCGTAAATGCAGCTCAAAGAAGGTGAATCCCAGCCTGCTCTGGACCTTCTCCTGTTCCTGGGGATCTCTCTCAAAACACAATTGCAATGTTCTTTTCTTCCCATGTATTGCGCAATGTCTGTACCTTTCCCTAGTTTTGATTCCTCCAACTCTATAATCCCAGTTTGCTTTGTAAATCCAGCTCAAAGGTGAATCCCAGCCTGCTCTTCCTTCCACGGCAAAAGGTGTGCCTCTCCAGAGCCACCTCCTCGCTTGGGCATGGAACAAACTTCCAGGCTCAGAGCAAACCTCTTCTAATGAAGGACCTCCTCCCCTGGCTGAATCTATAGTTGTCCATGTGGGACATGAAGATGAGAAGAAGGGCAACAAAGCACATGGGTGGGTTGGGTTGGGGTGTTCGCCTCTGTCAGCCTTTTGTCTTCTTTGCTGTTCCTCTTCCCCTGAGATAATAATAAATCCTTTTCTGAGCATACACCTCTGAGAATATCTCCTTGTATTGTCGAAGGCTTTTATGGCTGGAATCACTAGGTTCTTGTGGGTTTTTTCGGGCTATAGAGCCATGTTCTAGAGGCATTTCTCCTGACGTTTCGCCTGCATCTATAAAACCAGGCACAGATTAACACCTCCCAGCAACAGATTTTCCCAGGCGCAGGCAGGCCTTCAAATGCTAATGAAGGTGATCAGCTGAACATTCACACCTAACTGCAGCAGGGAAGAGCTCCTTGCCCCACCCCAGCCATTCCACAGATATATAAACCCATTTTTCCTACTTCCAACAGACCTCACTACCTCTGAGGATGCTTGCCATAGATGCAGGCGAAACGTCAGGAGAAATGCCTCTAGAACATGGCTCTATAGCCCGAAAAAACCCACAAGAACCTAATATCTCCTTGGTTTCCATCCGGACACCTTTGGGTTGGCATCTCAAAGAATGCTGCTATTTCCCCATCTTCTGAAAACTGGCAGGATGTTTTTCTCTGCAAGCCGTTTCAACCAACTACGCACAGTTTGGCCCGATTTGAATTGCCTTGACTCGATGCTGTGAAATCCTGGGAGTTGTAGTATGGTGTAGAATCATAGAATCATAGAATCCAAGAGTTGGAAGAGACCTCCTGGGCCATCCAGTCCAACCCCATTCTGCCAAGAAGCAGGAATATTGCATTCAAATCACCCCTGACAGATGGCCATCCAGCCTCTGCTTAAAAGCTTCCAAAGAAGGAGCCTCCACCACACTCCGGGGCAGAGAGTTCCACTGCTGAACAGCTCTCACAGTCAGGAAGTTCTTCCTAATGTTCAGATGGAATCTCCTCTCTTGTAGTTTGAAGCCATTGTTCCATTGCATCCTAGTCTCCAAGGAAGCAGAAAACAAGCTTGCTCCCTCCTCCTTCCTATGACTTCCTTTCACGTATGTATACATGGCTATCATGTCTCTCTCAGTCTTGTCTTTTGCAGGCTAAACATGCCCAGTTCCCTAAGCCGCTCCTCATAGGGCTTGTTCTCCAGACCCTTGATCATTATAGTCGCCCTACTCTGGACACATTCCAGCTTGTCAATATCTCTCTTGAATTGTGGTGCCCAGAATTGGACACAATATTCCAGATGTGGTCTAACCAAAGCAGGTTATTTGACCTCAGCGGGTCTGCTAAGAGGCACAAAACAAATGAAGCGTATTGCCTTCATTCAGCTCCAAAGCCCGGACCGAATATTAAAAAATTATTGCTATTTCTAGAAACTACAAAACCTAGACCACACCTGGAATATTGTGTCCAATTCTGGGCACCACAATTCAAGAGAGATATTGACAAGCTGGAATGTGTCCAGAGAAGGAGGGCGACTAAAACGATCAAGGGTCTGGAGAACAAGCCCTATGAGGAGCGGCTTAGGGAACTGGGCATGTTTAGCCTGAAGAAGAGAAGGCTGAGAGGGGATATGATAGCCATGTATAAATATGTGAGAGGAAGCCACAGGGAGGAGGAGGGAGCAAGTTTCCTTTCTGCTTCCTTGGAGACTAGGACGCAATGGAACCATGGCTTCAAACTACAAGAGAGGAGATTCCATCTGAACATGAGGAAGAACTTCCTGACTGTGAGAGCCGTTCAGCAGTGGAACTCTCTGCCCCGGAGTGTGGTGGAGGCTCCAACTCTTTGATTCTATGATTCTATGATTCTATATTTTTTATTTTTTATTTTATTTAAAAGTTTTATATACCGGCCTTCTCGCCTCTCTTGAGAGACTCAGACCAGTTTCCAACCATAATATCACATACAGTTAATAAAAAACATAATAATTCATTTTACACTAAAACATTAAAACAGCAATTACATTCAATAACTACAATGGTCAGTCGTCACACTAACTCGTTGTTCATCATCCTCCATCCATATCTGGCTCACTCGTCGAATGCCTTTCTCCATAACCAAGTCTTCACCTGTTTCCTAAATGTCAGGATAGATGGGGCGGTTCTGATCTCCAGTGGGAGAGAGTTCCAGAGTCGAGGGGCCACCACCGAGAAGGCCCTGTCCCTCATCCCCACCAGACGTGCTTGCGAGGCCGGTGGAACTGAGAGCAGGGCCTCTCCAGACGATCTTAATAATCTTGATGGTTCATAGGGGAGAATACGTTCGGAGAGGTAAACAGGGAGAGAGAGTTCCAGAGTCGAGGGGCCACCACCGAGAAGGCCCTTTCCCTCGTCCCCACCAGACGCGCTTGCGAGGCCGGTGGGACCGAGAGCAGGGCCCCTCCAGACGATCTTAACAACCTAGATGGTTCATAGGGGAGAATACGTTCGGAGAGGTAAACAGGGAGAGAGAGTTCCAGAGTCGAGGGGCCACCACCGAGAAGGCCCTGTCCCTCGTCCCCACCAGACGCGCTTGCGAGGCCGGTGGGACCGAGAGCAGGGCCCCTCCAGACGATCTTAACAACCTAGATGGTTCATAGGGGAGAATACGTTCGGAGAGGTAAACAGGGAGAGAGAGTTCCAGAGTCGAGGGGCCACCACCGAGAAGGCCCTGTCCCTCGTCCCCACCAGACGTGCTTGCGAGGCCGGTGGGACTGAGAGCAGGGCCTCTCCAGACGATCTTAATAATCTTGATGGTTCATAGGGGAGAATACGTTCGGAGAGGTAAACAGGGAGAGAGAGTTCCAGAGTCGAGGGGCCACCACCGAGAAGGCCCTGTCCCTCGTCCCCACCAGACGCGCTTGCGAGGCCGGTGGGACCGAGAGCAGGGCCCCTCCAGACGATCTTAACAACCTAGATGGTTCATAGGGGAGAATACGTTCGGAGAGGTAAACAGGGAGAGAGAGTTCCAGAGTCGAGGGGCCACCACCGAGAAGGCCCTGTCCCTCGTCCCCACCAGGCGCGCTTGCGAGGCCGGTGGAACTGAGAGCAGGGCCTCTCCAGACGATCTTAATAATCTTGATGGTTCATAGGGGAGAATACGTTCGGAGAGGTAAACAGGGAGAGAGAGTTCCAGAGTCGAGGGGCCACCACCGAGAAGGCCCTGTCCCTCGTCCCCACCAGACGCGCTTGCGAGGCCAGTGGGACCGAGAGCAGGGCCCCTCCAGACGATCTTAACAACCTAGATGGTTCATAGGGGAGAATACGTTCGGAGAGGTAAACAGGGAGAGAGAGTTCCAGAGTCGAGGGGCCACCACCGAGAAGGCCCTGTCCCTCGTCCCCACCAGACGCGCTTGCGAGGCCGGTGGAACTGAGAGCAGGGCCTCTCCAGACGATCTTAATAATCTTGATGGTTCATAGGGGAGAATACGTTCGGAGAGGTAAACAGGGAGAGAGAGAGTTCCAGAGTCGAGGGGCCACCACTGAGAAGGCCCTGTCCCTCGGAGTTTCCTTATTCTGGGAAGGCACACTGCAGGCCCGTAGCCAGGATTTCGATTCGGGGGGAGGGGGTGTGTGAATTTTTTTCAGGGGGGGTTTCGGGGGGGCTGAGTTTTGGGGTGGTGGTGGCTGAGTCTGAGTGAAAGAGGGTCTAGCCTAGCAAACTTTTTGTATCATTACCCCAATACCCCCATGCATATGGGATATATTGAGTATGGTGATCAGATCATGATATGAATAAACATAACAGTTTAAATAATGCACCAGGAAGGCCTTTTCGCGAACCACCCTGAGAATTTTGGGTGGGGGGGCTGAAGCCCCTCAAGCCCCCCCCCCCCTCGGCTACATGCCTGGCACACTGGAGCAACCATGTTTTCAGGCTCCTCCTAAAGACTGCCAGCGTTGGGGCATGCCTGATGTCCTTGGGGAGTGAGTTCCAGAGTAGAGGGGCCACCACTGAGAAGGCCCTCTCCCTCGTGCCCACCAAATGCGCCTGAGATGGAGGTGGAATCGTGATTAGGGCCTCTCCAGGTGATCGAAGAGGTTGTGTGGGTTCGTACACAGAAATGCGGTCACGCAGGTAGGCAGGTCCCAAACCATTCAGAGCTTTGTAGGTAAGAACCTGCACCTTGAATTGGGACCAGAAAATGAATGGCAGCCAGTGGAGCTCCTTGAACAGGAGGGTTGACCGCTCCCTGTAAGGAGCACCAGTTAACAACCTGGCCGCTGCCCGTTGGACCATCTGGAATTTCCGGGCTGTTTTCAAGGGCAGCCCCATGTAGAGTGCATTACGGTAGTCCAATCTGGAGGTGACTAAGGCATGGACCACCCTGGCCAGATCCGACTTCACGAGGTATTGTCGCAGTTGGCGCACGAGTCTTAATTCTGCAAAGGTCCTCCCGGCCACCGCATCAATCATTGCTTTGTGCATTTAATCCTTGAACAGCATTACATTTCTACACCAAACACAGAGTTTAAACTATAAACGATATTTTCATCACATTTAAACCACAGTACTGACATGGTGAGGCATTAGTACCCCTCCACAAAAAAGGCAAAGATCTTGTGAAACTACACCTCTCAGAATTCCATTGCACTGATCCATAGAAACATTGAATCCTAGAGTTGGAAGAGACCTGATGGGCCTTCCACTCCAACCACTTTCTGGCAAGAAGCAGGAAAATTGCATTCAAAGCACTCCCAACAGATGGCCATCCAGCCTCTGCTTAAAAGCCTCCAAAGAAAGAGCCTCCACCACACTCCAGGGCAAAGAGTTCCACTGCTGAACGGCTCTCACAGTCAGGAAGTTCTTCCTCGTGTTCAGGTGGAATCTCCTTCCTTTCCTGTAGTTTGAAGCCTTGGCTCCATTGCGTCCTAGTCTCCAGGGCAGCAGAAAGGAAACCTGCTCACTCCTGGAATATTGTGTCCAATTCTGGGCACCACAATTGAAGAGAGATGTTGACAAGCTGGAATGTGTCCAGAGGAGGGCGACTAAAATGATAAAAGGTCTGGAGAACAAGCCCTATGAGGAGCGGCTTAAGGAGCTGGGCATGTTTAGCCTGAAGAAGAGAAGGTTGAGAAGGGATATGATAGCCATGTATAAATATGTGAGAGGAAGCCACAGGGAGGAGGAGGGAGCAAGCTTGTTTTCTGCTTCCCTGGAAACTAGGACAAGCCCTATGAGGAGTGGCTTAAGGAGCTGGGCATGTTTAGCCTGAAGAAGAGAAGGCTGAGAGGAGATATGATAGCCATGTATAAATATGTGAGAGGAAGCCACAGGGAGGAGGAGGGAGCAAGCTTGTTTTCTGCTTCCCTGGAAACTAGGACAAGCCCTATGAGGAGTGGCTTAAGGAGCTGGGCATGTTTAGCCTGAAGAAGAGAAGGCTGAGAGGGGATATGATAGCCATGTATAAATATGTGAGAGGAAGCCACAGGGAGGAGGAGGGAGCAAGCTTGTTTTCTGCTTCCCTGGAGACTAGGACGCAATGGAACAATGGCTTCAAACTACAAGAGAGGAGATTCCACCTGAACATGAGGAAGAACTTCCTGACTGTGAGAGCCGTTCAGCAGTGGAACTCTCTGCCCCGGGGGGAGTGTGGTGGAGGCTCCTTCTTTGGAAGCTTTGAAGCAGAGGCTGGATGGCCATCTGTCAGGGGTGATTTGAATGCAATATTCCTGCTTCTTGGCAGAATGGGGTTGGACTGGATGGCCCATGAGGTCTCTTCCAACTCTTTGATTCTATGATTCTAATGTAATTGTGAATCCAATGTAGTTGCATAGAATCTGTATGTCTGTATGTCCAATGCCATTCTTTCTCCAAATGTTTTTCTGTCATCTGATCTACCCTCTCACACTGGAAATTGCAATAAAAAGGACCTAGGCTTCAAAGTTATTGAAAAGTCCTTCGTGACATGAGTCCATTTCTCCATTGTGTCCTGGTCTCTGGAGAAGCAGAAAATAGCTTGAAATTCCTGGGTGAAACAAGAAGGCCTCCTTGCTTCGAGGCTCACACATCTCATGGATCTGGCCTTGCCCATGACTGGAAATAGAGCCAGCAGCTGCCCCTCCTTTTTTAATTTTTAACTTTATTTTTTATTAATTATTTGACACATAGAATCCTAGAATCCTAGAGTGGGAAGAGACCTCCTGGGCCATCCAGTCCAACCCCATTCTGCCAAGAAGCAGGAATGTTGCATTCAAATCACCCCTGACAGATGGCCATCCAGCCTCTGTTTAGAAGCTTCCAAAGAAGGAGCCTCCACCACACTCCGGGGCAGAGAGTTCCACTGCTGAACGGCTCTCACAGTCAGGAAGTTCTTCCTAATGTTCAGATGGAATCTCCTCTCTTGTCCTTTGAAGCCATTGTTCTATTGCGTCCTAGTCTCCAGGGAAGCAGAAAACAAGCTTGCTCCCTCCTCCTCCCTGTGGCTTCCTCTCACATATTTATACACGGCTCTCATCATGTCTCCTCTCAGCCTTCTCCTCTTCAGGCTAAACATGCCCAGCTCCTTAAGCCACTCCTCATAGGGCTTGTTCTCCATACCCTGGATCATTTGAGTCGCCCTCCTCTGGACACATTCCACCTTGTCAATATCTCTCTTGAATTGTGGTGCCCAGAATTAGACACAATATTCCAGGTAAAGTGGTCTAACCAAAGCGGAATAGAGCATGGGTAGCATTACTTCCCTAGATCTAGACACTATGCTCCTATTGATGCAGGACAAAATCCCATTGGCTTTTTTTGCCGCCACATCACATTCCTGGCTCATGTTTAGCTTGTTGTCCACGAGGACTCCCAGATCTTTTCCACATGTACTGCTTTCGAGCCAGGCATCATCATCCCCCATTCTGTATCTTTGCATTTCTGCCAAAGTGGAGTCTCTTGCATTTGTCAATTGGAAATTGCAATAAGAAGAACCTAGGCTTCAAAGTGATTGAAAAGTCATTGTTCCTTGTCCTAATCTCCAGGGAAGCAGAAAACAAGCTTGCTCCCTCCTTCCACTCACATATTTATACATGGCTCTCATCATATCTCCTCTCAGCCTTCTCTTCTTCAGGCTCAACATGCCCAGCTCCTTAAGCCGCTCCTCATAGGGCTTGTTCTCCAGACCCTTGATCATTGTAGTCGCCCTCCTCTGGACACATTCCAGCTTGTCAATATCTTCATGACATGAGTCCATTTCTCCATTGTGTCCTGGTCTCTGGAGAAGCAGAAAACAAGCTTGAAATTTGTGAGTGAAATAAGGAGGCTTTCTTGCTTCGAGGCTCACCCATCTTGAGAACCTGACCTTGCCATTACTGGAAATAGGCTCCCCCCATCTCATAGCTCTGACCTTGCCCATTACTGGAAGTACCGAGCCAGCAGCTGTCCCTCCTTATCGCTTTCCCATCCTGTGAGGACTCTATCTTCTTCCCTTGACCTTCATGTTGGACGTCTTGCAGGTGCAAATGCTGCATTCCCATGGGAAGGTGTGGGTCAGGCAGACCGAGTTCCTGAGTACATAAAAACCCAGCCTGGAAAGTGCAGAACCTTAGACTGCACTTCCTTTCAGAGGTGAGAACAATTCCCTTTGGTGTATCCACCATTCTTCCCTTTGGTAGTAATATACAATTTCGGGTGTGAGAGAAAATGGGGTGGAGAGCATGTTTGCATAGATTGTTAGTTTTCATTACGACAATGCTACACATGCTTGCTAAGGTGCATCTCCACTGTAGAATTAAATGCAGTTTGATACCACTTGCCATGGCTCAATGCTATAGAATCCTAGGAGACACATGTGTCCTCTGGACACATTCCAGCTTGTCAATATCTCTCTTGAATTGTGGTGCCCAGAATTGGACACAATATTCTGTTTTGGTTAGACCACATCTGGAATATTGTGTCCAGTTCTGGGCACCACAATTCAAGAGAGATATTGACTCTAAGCTGGAATGTGTCCAGAGGAGGGCAACTCAAATGATCAAGGGTCTGGAGAACAAGCCCTATGAGGAGCGGCTTAAGGAGCTGGGCATGTTTAGCCTGAAGAAGAGAAGGCTGAGAGGAGACATGATAGCCATGTATAAATATGTGAGAGGAAGCCACAGGGAGGAGGAGGGAGCAAGCTTGTTTTCTGCTTCCTTGGAGACTAGGACGCAATGGAGGAATGGCTTCAAACTACAAGAGAGGAGATTCCATCTGAACATGAGGAAGAACTTCCTGACTGTGAGAGCCGTTCAGCAGTGGAACTCTCTGCCCCGGAGTGTGATGGAGGTTCCTTCTTTGGAAGCTTTTCAACAGAGGCTGGATGGCCATCTGTCAGGGGTGATTTGAATGCAATATTCCTGCTTCTTGGCAGAATGGGGTTGGACTGTATGGCCCAGGAGGTCTCTTCCAACTCTTTGATTCTAGGATTCTATGATTCTATGAGTTGTAGTTTGGTGATGCACCAGTGCTCTTGGTCGTGCCAGTCAAAGTGGTGTCAAAATGCATTCATTCTACAATATAAATGCACCCAAAATTTTGGGGGGAAAGATATTTATTTATCGTATCAGTATCAACCAGACAATTGTATTACATTTTTAACAATTTTCAACAAACAGGCAAAACAGAGTTTGCAAGCTTGGTGGTTGATTAAATGTCCTTTGACCAGTCTCTGGCCCCTTGGAGTGCCTCCGGTGTTGCCGCAAGGAGGTCCTCCCTTGTGCACGTGGCAGGGCTCAGGGTGCATTGCAGCAGGTGGTCAATGGTTGGCTCTTCTCCGCACTCGCATGTCGAGGATTCCACTTTGTGGCCCCATTTCTTGAGGTTGGCTCTGTATCTCGTGGTGCCAGAGCGCAGTCTGTTCAGCGCCTTCCAAGTTGCCCAGTCCTCTGTGTGCCCAGGGGGAGTCTCTTATTGGGTATCAGCCATGGGTTGAGGTGCTGGGTTTGAGCCTGCCACTTTTGGACTCCTGCTTGCTGAGGTGTTCCAGCGAGTGTCTCTGTAAATCTTAGAAAACTATGTCTTGATTTAAGTCATTGACGTGCTGGCTGATACCCAAACAGGGGATGAGCTGGAGATGTCTCTGCCTTGGTCTTTTCACTATTGGCTGCTACTTCCCGGCGGATGTCAGGTGGTGCAATACCAGCTAAACCAAGGGTCCTCAAACTTTTTAAACAGAGGGCCAGGTCACAGTCCGTCAAACTGTTGGAGTGCCGGATTATAATTTGAAAAGAAAATATGAATGAATTTTTATGCACACTGCACATATCTTATTTGTAGTGCAAAAAACACTTTAAAACAATGCAATAATTTAAATTAAGAACAATTTTAACAAATATAAACTTATTCGTATGTCAGTGTTTTAAAATTTTATCACTGAATTTGGCCCTGCCCAGTCTAATCCCCTGTGTTTTAATGTTCGATTTGCTTTTGCTGTTCGCTTATTATATTGTTTTTGCATTTTATGTTTTTTTTAAAAATTTTGGTTTTGTTATGCTTTTGTGTTATATTGTGTTTACTGTATTTTTTTTTAATATGTCTTTATTGAGATTTTCTTATTTACATCTTAAAAGCAGATAGAAGAGAAAAAAAGAAGGAGGATGAAGATAGAAGTTGGGAGATAGGTTTGGGGATAGTAGGATGGGTCAGTGGGGGATAGGTAGGGGGGTGTGGGTTTGGGGTTTGCAAGAGGGGGTAAAATGAGGTAGGAGGGGCGAACATGGGGGGTAAGAGTGAGGTGCGAAAATGTGCAGTCTTAAAAGCACAGGTAAGAAGATTGGGGATGTCCCCTTCGTTCGGTCCGACTTCCTTGGTGTTGTCGAAGAAGCTTCCTTTTCTTTCTTCTATATAAATCTTTAGCTTCTGTTGTCTCTATATTTGTTGGCAAATGTCTGTCTCATTTCCTATCTATCCTTTCCATCCAAAATATTCATTTATCGGTGTCCAGTCCGTTTCTTTTTCTATAAGTCCTTTACTTTTCTGTATTAAAAAACTTAATCTGTCCATATGGGCCAAAACTAACAAAATGAAGTTCAACAGTGACAAATGCAAGGTACTCCACTTTGGCAGAAAAAACGAAATGCAAAGATACAGAATGGGGGACAATGCCTGGCTCGAGAGCAGTACGTGTGAAAAAGATCTTGGAGTCCTCGTGGACAGGAAGTTAAACATGAGCCAGGAATGTGATGTGGCGGCAAAAAAAGCCAGTGGGATTTTGGCCTGCATCAAGAGGAGCCTAGTGTCTAGATCTAGGGAAGTCATGCTCCCCATGCTCTATTCCGCCTTGGTGAGACCACACCTGGAATATTGTGTCCAATTCTGGGCACCACAATTCAAGAGAGATATTGACAAGCTGGAATGTGTCCAGAGGAGGGCGACTAAAATGATCAAGGGTCTGGAGAACAAGCCCTATGAGGAGCGGCTTAGGGAACTGGGCATGTTTAGCCTGAAGAAGAGAAGACTGAGAGGAGATATGATAGCCATGTATAAATATGTGAGAGGAAGCCACAGGGAGGAGGAGGGAGCAAGCTTGTTTTCTGCTTCCTTGGAGACTAGGACGCGGAACAATGGCTTCAAACTACAAGAGAGGAGATTCCATCTGAACATGAGGAAGAACTTCCTGACTGTGAGAGCCGTTCAGCAGTGGAACTCTCTGCCCCGGAGTGTGGTGGAGGCTCCTTCTTTGGAAGCTTTTAAGCAGAGGCTGGATGGCCATCTGTCAGGGGTGATTTGAATGCAATATTCCTGCTTCTTGGCAGAATGGGGTTGGACTGGATGATGGCCCAGGAGGTCTCTTCCAACTCTTTGATTCTATGATTCTATGATTCTATGATTCTTATGTCCACTATTTTGGTTTCCCATTCTTCAATATCTGGTATCTCCTCCTTCCTCCATTTCTTAGCAAAGCAAATCCTGGCTGCTGTTGTTGCTAGGAACAGTAGCTTATCCGTGTTTTTGTCTAGTTCCATTTTTTCTTCTGTAAGACCCAGCGGGAATATCTCTGGTTTTAGTGGTATGCTTATTTTCAATATCTTCTGTAGTTTTTGTTGTATGTTTCTCCAATATGTTCTGGTTTTCCTGCAACTCCACCACATGTGGTAGTAGGATCCCTCAATTTCTCCACATTTCCAGCATCTGTTGTTTAATGTTTTATGTATTGATGGGCGTGGCCTCATGTAAGCCGCACCGAGTCCCCCTGGGGGAGATGGAGCGGAGTATAAATAAAGTATTATTATTATTATTATTATTATTATTATTATTAAGTGTGAGCCTGCTTTTGGCTAACGAGATAAGATTGTTGTTGTTGTTGTTGTTGTGCACTTTCATAGAATCATAGAATCATAGAATCATAGAATCAAAGAGTTGGAAGAGACCTCATGGGCCATCCAGTCCAACCCCATTCTGCCAAGAAGCAGGAATATTGCATTCAAATCACCCCTGACAGATGGCCATCCAGCCTCTGCTTAAAAGCTTCCAAAGAAGGAGCCTCCACCACACTCCCTCCGGCGCAGAGAGTTCCACTGCTGAACGGCTCTCACAGTCAGGAAGTTCTTCCTAATGTTCAGATGGACTCTCCTCTCTTGTAGTTTGAAGCCATTGTTCCATTGCGTCCTAGTCTCCAAGGAAGCAGAAAACAAGCTTGCTCCCTCCTCCTCCCTGTGGCTTCCTCTCACATATTTATACATGGCTATCATATCTCCTCTCAGCCTTCTCTTCTTCAGGCTAAACATGCCCAGTTCCCTAAGCCGCTCCTCATAGGGCTTGTTCTCCAGACCCTTGATCATTTTAGTCGCCCTCCTCTGGACACATTCCAGCTTGTCAATATCTCTCTTGAATTGTGGTGCCCAGAATTGGACACAATATTCCAGATGTGGTCTAACCAAAGCAGAATAGAGGGGTAGCATTACTTCCTTAGATCTAGACACTAGGCTCCTCTTGATGCAGGTCAACATCCCATTGGCTTTTTTTGCCGCCACATCACATTCCTGGCTCATGTTTAACTTGTTGTCCACGAGGACTCCAAGATCTTTTTCACACGTACTGCTCTCGAGCCAGGCATTGTCCCCCATTCTGTATCTTTGCATTTCATTTTTTCTGCCAAAGTGGAGTATCTTGCATTTGTCACTGTTGAACTTCATTTTGTTAGTTTTGGCCCATCTCTCTAATCTGTCAAAGTCATTTCAGACTTAGGTTGACCATGAGCGAGGGCCAGGTAAATGACCTTGGAGGGCCATATCTGGCCCTCGGGCCTTAGTTTGAGGACCCCTGGGCTAAACAGTGTGATTTCTCCAGTGGTGTAGGGCGCAGACACCCCGTGATAATGTGGCATGTCTCATTAAGAGCCACATCCACTCTTTTAGTGTGGTGAGATGTGTTCCACACTGGGCATTCGTACTCAGCAGCAGAGTAGCACAGCGCAACTCTTGGATTCTATGACTCTATGATTCCTACCCACACCAATGACTGATCAAGATCAAACTTGGCATACAGAGCCCACATAACCCACTGTACATCTTGCTGTGGTTTGTGAGATGATGGACCATGGATCATGGGACTTGCAGTATCTTCACTCACTTCCAGAGACCACTGCAACACACACACCAATGACTGATCAAGACCAAACTTGGCACATAGAGCCTCCACGACCCACTCTACATCCTGGTGCAGTTTGGAGGAGGAGGGGCCATGGATGATGGGACTTCCATATGGGAGTTGTAGTTCACCCGCACCCACTGAACCCAGCTGACATTGGATCTAGATTCAATTTGGATCACATTGCCTCAAATAACCCAGGCATCCTTGATGGTGGGTGAAGGATTCTTTTCCTCATTGCCCGCGAAGCTCTGCCGATATCTCCATAGGGAATCCACCTGTTCTCTTTCTCTTTGATCTTATCTCTGAGCAAAAAGAGTGGAAGCGGAGCCAAACAGTGGCAGCCTTTGCTCTGTGCCTGGCAGTGGAACCTGCAAACATTGGGAGCATCTCGGAGGGCTTTGGCAGATGCTTTCAAGGAAATGGCGCTCTCCAAAGTCCTGGAAGAAGACAGCTGGCAGCTGGGACCTTGCCCTTGATCGATTCCCCGGCCCTGCAATTCAATATATCCACAAGGGTCCTTCTCTTCTTCCCTGACTTTGATCTCCCCTTCTCTCTTATCGTCATGCAGGCTTGTAAAATTAAAGACCATAAATGCCTGCTTATTTGGCCTTTTTAATACTTGTATTGAAAAAAAGAAGATTAATATAGGGTTGCTGTAGTTTTTTTCAGGCTATATGGCCATGTTCTAGAGGCATTCTCTCCTGACGTTTCACCTGCATCTATGGCAAGTATCCTCACAGGTTGTGAGGTCTGTTGGAACTAGGAAAAAAAGGGGTTTATATATCTGTGGAATGACCAGGGTGGGACAAAGGACTCTTGTCTGTTGGAGCTAGGTGTGAATATGTATTGTCGAAGGCTTTCATGGCTGAGTCACTGCGTTGTTGTAGGTTTATATGGCCATGTGCTAAAGGCATTCTCTCCTGACGTTTTGCCTGCATCTATGGCAAGCATCCTCAGAGGTTGTGAGGTCTGTTGGAACTAGGAAAATTGGGTTTATATATCTCTGGAATTATGTCCAGGGTGGGACAAAGGACTCTTGTCTGCTGGAGCTAGGTGTGAATATGTATTGTCAAAGGCTTTCATGGCCGGAATCACTGGGTTGTTGTAGGTTTATATGGCCATGTTCTAAAGGCATTCTCTCCTGACATTTTGCCTGCATCTATGGCAAGCATCCTCAGAGATAGTGAGGTCTGTTGGAACTAGGAATAATTGGTATATATCTGTGGAATGACCAGGGTGGGACAAAGGACTCTTGTCTGTTGGAGCTAGGTGTGAATGTTTCAACTGACCACCTTGATTAGCATTTTAACGCCTGGCGGGGTTTTTTTTGGTGATAAACATAAACATAATCTTTAAACCAAGGAAATGAATAAATGAACACCATTGTAAAGCACCAATATAATCTGGCCTCCAGAAATGCTGCCTAATTCAACCAAGTGCAGCATGAGCAACTGAGGCCATTTTTCTTGGATCTGCTGGTAAATAAAAACAGACAAAGTTTCTGCAAAGTTATTTGAATCTTTGTGTTAACTTTTTGGTTTTATTTTGCTGTAATATGTTGCCCAGGCTAAGCCGCCCCAAGTCCCCGTTGGGGAGATGGTGGCAGGGTATAAATAAAGATTATTATTATTATTATTATTATTATTATCATCCTAGAATCAAAGAGTTGGAAGAGACCTCCTGGGCCATCTGGTCCAACCCCATTCTGCCAAGAAGCAGGAATATTGCATTCAAATCACCCCTGACAGATGGCCATCCAGCCTCAGTTTAAAAGCTTCCAAAGAAGGAGCCTCCACCACACTCCGGGGCAGAGAGTTCCACTGCTGAACGGCTCTCACAGTCAGGAAGTTCTTCCTCATGTTCAGATGGAATCTCCTCTCTTGTAGTTTGAAGCCATGTCTCCATTGTGTCCTAGTCTCCAGGGAAGCAGAAAGGAAGCTTGCTCCCTCCTTCCTATGACTTCCTCTCATGTATTTATACATGGCTATCATGTCTCCACTCAGCCTTGTCTTTTGCAGGCTAAACATGCCCAGCTCCTTAAGCTGCTCCTCATAGGGCTTGTTCTCCAGATCCTAGATCATTTGAGTCGCCCTCCTCTGGACACATTCCAGCTTGTCAATATCTCTCTTGAATTGTGGTGCCCAGAATTGGACACAATATTCCAGGTGTGGTCTAACCAAAGCAAATTTCCCTAGATCTAGACACCAGGCTCCTCTTGATGCAGGCCAACATCCCATTGGCTTTTTTCTTTTTGCCACCACATGACATTGTTGACTCCTGTTTAACTTGTTGTCCACGAGGACTCCAAGATCGTTTTCACACGTGCTGCTCTCATGTCCCCCATTCTGTCTCTTTGCATTTTGTTTTTTCTGCCTAAGTGGAGTCTCTTGCCTTTGTCCCCATTGAACTTCACTGTGTTAATTCTGGCCCATCATTTCTCTCATCTGTCAAGATTGTTTTGAATTCTGCTCCTCTCCTCTGGAGTCTTGGCTCTCCCTCCCAATTTAGAAAGGTTAAATGACCTCACCTGGAATAACACTGGGCCCAGTTCAAAAGAGATATTGACAAGTTTGAAGGTGTCCATAGGAGGAGGGCAACCAAGAGGATCAAAGGCCTGGAGTCCATGAATAATCCCTCTGAGGAGCATCTTAAAGAGCTGGGCACATTTAGCCTGCAGAAGAGAAGGTGGAGAGGAGGCATGAGAAGAGCCATGTATAAGTATGTGAAAGGGTGTCCTAAAGAAGAGGGAGCAGGCCTTGGAGACAAGGACTCAATGAAGCCATGGGTTCAAATGACAGGAAAGGAGATTCCACCTGAACATTAGGAAGAACTTCCAAACGATATGGAGAGTTGTTCTGCAGTGGAACTCTCTGCCTCAAAGTGTGGTCGAAGCTCCTTCCTTGGAAACTTTTAAACAGAGGCTGGATGGCCATCTGTCGGGGATACTTAGATTGTGCTTTTCCTACATGGCAAGGGGTTGGGCTAGATGGCCCATGAGACAGATGGCCCATCTGTCAGGGGTGCTTTGAATGCAATATTCCTGCTTCTTGGAAGAATGGAGTTGAACTTGATGGCCCATGTGGTCTCTTCCAACTCTAGGATTCTATGATTCAAACTTTTCCTGACTTTGAAGGCTACCCTATAATTGATCCTAAGGTGGGGAGGGACTTCCCCCATGCCTGGCTTCCTGGAAGGTTTGCAAACATGGGTGGGACGGCTTCCGAAAATTGCCTTTGCTTTGGGGTGTGACACCATAACTTGGTTTGTTTGTTCAGATAGCAGGCACCTCATCTGCCTTCCTATAAATATTCCAGGGATTGGCGCATTGTATCACAAGCCCTCCAGAGAGAGACCTTGGATCATCCACGGAGAGGAAAACAGGCAACAAGGTGAGACCACGACATCTTCTCTAGACCTTCCTCTGTCCCTCTATTGCCTATCTTTCTTTTCTGAGAGCTGTGCCACTTGAATCGCAATGGTTTGGAATCAAACCATGTTAATGTATTGTCGATGGCTTTCATGGCCGGAATCAATGGGTTGTTGTAGGTTTTTTGGGCTGTATGGCCATGTTCTAGAAGCATTTTCTCCTGATGTTTCACCTGCATCTGTGGCAAACATCCTTAGAGGATCCTAACCCTAACCTCACAACCTCTGAGGATGCTTGCCACAGATGCAGGCGAAACATCAGGGGAGAATGCTTCTAGAACATGGCCATACAGCCCGAAAAACCTACAACAACCCAAATCCAAACCATGTTAGATTATTATGCAAATGCTTAATATACAGAAGACCTCGGCTGCTTGACTGAGCAATACCAAGCAATTATACTTAGATAATCTCCCTAGAAAGGTAGTGCATAAAAGCAGAGTGTTTAAAGAAAGGCAAAGATGCGCACAGCGGGAGCTGGAGCAAAGGTACACAAAATGATACAAGCAGGTTCCGAAAATATCATGAAAATCTCTCAGTTCTTGTGGGTTTTTTCGGGCTATATGGCCATGTTCTAGAGGCATTTCTCCTGACGTTTCGCCTGCATCTATGGCAAGCTTCCTCAGAGGTAGTGAGGTCTGTTTGGAAATAGGAAAATGGGTTTATATATCTGTGGAATGGCCAGGGTGAGACAAAGGGCTTTTGTAAGTTGGGCTAGGTGTGAATCTTTAAGCTGACCACCTTGATTAGCATACAATGGGCTGTCTGTGCCTGGAGCAAACTCTTCTTGAAAGGTGATTAGATGGACTTCCGGCGGAGGCGTAGATGGACTTCCGGCGGAGGCGTAATGGCGGCAGCAGCAGGCTCCCGAGGCTCCGCTAGCCCGAGGGAGACCTGAGCTCCCCCCACCGGGTATAGGGGCCAGGAACCCCACAAACCGACGGACAGAGGTCGGTTTGGAGGCCAAGCCCTGTGGAATTGCGAGGGCGAGTGAGACTGCCTCCCCTCAAGGGGGGTGGTCATCTCGCCTGGCAATCTCAGGGCCGGCACCCAGGGGGGAAGCGCGGCTCGAAAAAGCCGAAAACGCCACCTAGCCTCCGCTTAAAAGCACCAAGTTTGGAAAAAAGAAAGAAGAGAGAGGAAAAAGAACAAGAAAATAGAGAAGCGGCACACCAGAATCCACTACCTATCTATAGCAGGACAGAGGATAAAAAAAAAAAAAAAAAAAAGGGTTTTGAAAAATTCTGAAAAGAAAGCAGAGGAATGACCTGATTTGACTCGGCTATAACAAATAACAACGACCAAACGAACCCTCCCTCCTCCAGGATATGTGAGTACTCACTAGCTCTATCTTTCTGCACTATTATTTAACGTTCAAGGATTAATGACTAAAGAATGTTTGAGGGCTTTGGCTGAAAGATTGGAAGCGCCTCGGGCGGCAGAAGTCCTTACGAAGGAAAGAAAGAATAATTATTGAACGTTGCCTTTAACTCCCCCCAGTCTACCGAACCCATCTTCGCCTCCCCCACCCCGTTCCAACAATACCCACCCTACCATCTCTCCGCTCCGCGCCCCCCCCTAGAGTAAATTCACTTACCGGCCTGCCCTGCTATTTCCTGCTCACGAGAAGGACTGCTATACCGCTACACTCACACTCCAGCGTCCCGCCGCACAGCGCGCAAAGCGCGCGAAGCAAAGGGAACGCAGGCGCAAACCCGCAGCTCCCCAGCCCCACCCACTAAACGCCCAAAAGGGGAGAAGAGGGGGGACAGAAGGGAGGAAGAAGCGGAAGAGCGGAAGAGCGAAGGACAGGAGGAAGACCAAGGAGGGAGAACAGGAAAGGCCCGCACTGAAGAACCCCCAAGGAACCCCAAAGAAGCAGCGGGGGAAAAGGGAGGTAGGAAACCCAACTGTATTGGGTCTTTGTTAACGTGGAGCGGGCTGCGGGGCTTCAGGGGAGCTTGATAGCAAGCACATTTACAAGACAGGAATATTAGTGATAGAGGGATAAGTCCCGTGGAAACGGGGGGTAGAATTGAAGTAAAAGCGGAAGGGGGAGGACTGAAGGGCCCCAAGGAGAAAGAAGAGAAGAAGGAACAGATCAAAGAAGCGCAGACTCAGGCAACCCCACAAATAGGTCCGCAGGGCATCGAAACCACGTTACATCCCAAGAATAATCACCACAGTAGAAGGGCAAGAGGGAGAATGACGGAGAACACACCAACAACAACAAAACAAAGTAAAATAACAAGTTCAACAACAGGCATGTCAACAAATCCCATAACTGTAACTGCAACTACTCCTACAATGCAAGGGCCGATTCTGATCCCTACGCCCGCTAGAAGGCTCTCTACCCAAATCGAAGCGACCCCAAAAGAAACAACTATCAAAGACCTATTGCAGGAAATGATGAAGATGCAAGAAACGATCGGGAAAAAAATAGAGGAAAGCCAGGAAAAGACACAGCAGAATATGGAAAAGCTATTCCAAAAAGAGCTGGGAAAACTAAGACAAGAAATGAAGGAAGACATGGCTCAAATACGGAAAGAGGTCTCCGGCATACAGGATGAAATCAAAACATTAAAGAAAGAAAACTCAGGCCTAAAGAAAGGTCAAGACAAAACCGATAGTAAAATGAAGAAACTAGAGGAGGCGAAGGACAAACTTGAGAAACAACAAGAGCTCTGGGCAAGTAAAGAGACGGACTTCCAACTTAGATTTAGAAATATTGAAGAGAAGGAAGGAGAAAATCTAAGAGAAATAATCACAGGAATCACCGCCCACACGATCAACACCACACCCGAGGAAATAAGCAAGGAGATCGACACGATACAGAGAATAAATTCTGGCTATGCCAAAAGAAACAAGGTCCCTAGGGACATTGTTGTGAGTTTCTGCAGACGAAGCGTCCGCGATGAGATAATCAGATTAAAAGCAAGGGATCAGACCACATATTTGGGGAAAAAAGTCATAATACTTAAAGAATTCTCGGCCGCATCGATAAACAAAAGGAAGAAATATTATTTTTTAACTGACGAACTTAAGAAACAGAAAATTAAATTCAGATGGGAGCGTCTAGAGGGAATCCAAGTAACATACAGAGAAAGTAAATTTTGGATAACATCTGAGGAAAAAGCGAAGGAATTTTTCAGGAGATTACAAAAAGACCTGGACCTCCCCCCATACACCGCAGGGACAGCGGGATCAAACAGATCAAGCTATGACTCCGCAGGGACCTGGTATAAAGACGAAGGATGGAATAAGAAGGATAAAAAGAGGCCAAGACCAGAATCGCTGGACGAGGAGGAGGGAAAAAAGGACATGGGACCTTTAACCAGTAAAAAACAACCTACTGATGACGAGCAAGCTTAAAATATACTCCAACAATGTCAACGGAATAAACACCCCGGAGAAAAGAAGACTTATTTTCAATTCACTTAAAAAAGGTAAATACGATCTGATAGCTCTCCAGGAAACGCACATCACGGTGAAACATAGCACATATCTGACACAACCGCAACTGGGACAGGAATTTCACTCATCAGCATCACAAAAAAAAAGAGGAGTAGTAATCTACGCCAGGAGCTCATTAAATGCGACACTGGCATTTAAGGACGAAGACGGAAGGATGGTAGGGATTAAAATCAAAAATAACGACCAAGAACTTTTGGTCTGCAACATCTACGCCCCCACAGGCCCAAAAACAAGCTTCGTCAAGGAGCTCCGGAAAAGACTCTCCGACCACACACATCTGGACATCATGATAGTAGGCGATTTTAATGGTGTTGTAGACTGTGACAAGGACAGAACAAGGAAAAACAGGAAAGACACCAGAGGAGGGAAATTACCAACCAGCTTCCTAGACCTACGAAAAGAATTCTTTCTTCAAGATGCATGGAGAGCCAGAAATCCAGAGGGCAAGGACTACACTTTCTATTCGGACAGACACTCATCATGGTCCAGAATAGACGCCTGCTGGGCATCAAACACTCTAATGACCAAACTGAGGAAAATCCAGATTCTGCCCAGAACACAATCCGACCACTGTCCGATTCTAATCGAGATCCAAGGGCCTAGACATCAACGAAAGTGGAAACTAAACGAATACCTCCTACGTAAAGAGGAAGATATAACAGCATTTAGGAAAAACATCCAGGAATTCTTTGAACTTAACAACAATGATGAGATACAACCAGAGGTGATTTGGGACGCTAGCAAGGCAGTGCTCAGGGGGCACTTCATACAGAAAGGTGCAATCAGGAACAGAGAAAGACATGAAGAAATATCTAAACTTACAGAAAGAATAAAGGTAAAAGAGGAGGAATCCAAAAAAAAAACCCAAGAAACAAGAAGATTAAGTTGGAGTTAAATCTTCTGAAGAAACAATTAAACTCACACCAACTTGAAAAGATAGCAAAAAACCTGAAATACATGAAAGTTAACTACTATGTCAACGCAAACAAGCCGGGCAGATGGCTTGCCAGGAAACTAATAAAGAAAAAACAACAACAGCATGTCACCAAAATCGTGAGAAATGGGGAAGCCTACCACACAGAAGAAGAGATACTAAACCAGTTTAAAGATTTCTATGAGGAATTATATCGGAGAGACAACATCAGACCGGAAGACATAGCAGATTACCTGGCAAAGCACAATCCAGAAAAAATCAGTGATGAACAAAGAGAACTCCTAAACAACCCAATAACAGAATCCGAAATCAGGAAAGCAATAAGTGAGCTACCAAACAACAAAGCACCAGGTCCTGACGGATTCACTGCAACATACTATAAAACGTTCCTGGACGATCTGATACCGCATTTAAAAGTAATATTCAACAACATACTACTCGAGGCCAGGATGCCTGACTCCTGGCACGATGCAACCATCACACTCATCCAAAAAGACCTAACAGAGACCGAGAATATGAAGAACTACAGACCCATATCGCTGTTGAATACAGACTATAAGATCTTTACCAGCATTATGGCAAGTCGAGTGAAAAAACTTCTCAGTATCATCATCAATGAAGATCAAACGGGATTTCTCCCTGCAAGACACATGCATGAAAACTTAAGAACGATCATGGATATTATAGAATATTACGCAAACAACCCACAGAAAGAGCTAGGCTTGTTGTTCATTGATGCCGAGAAGGCCTTCGATCGGGTCAGTTGGGACTTTATGTCACAACTGATCCGGGAAAAAGACATGGGTTATCAATTCACCAACGTAATAAAAACAATATATTCAAGACAAAGAGCAAAAGTCAGGGTCAATGGACAAGAAACAGAAAACATCAATATAGAAAGGGGGACGAGGCAGGGATGCCCGTTATCACCCCTGCTTTTCGTGTTGACATTGGAATGTTTGCTAGAAGACATAAGAACAGACAACGTGCTTAGAGGAACCAGAATTAGAAAGGAGGAGTTTAAGGTCAAAGCCTATGCGGACGACATTGTCTGTATTATAGAGAACCCCCTCGATGCGATCTCAAAATGGATCGACAAGATAGACAACTATGGAAAGGTCTCAGGCCTAAAGATAAACAAATTAAAAACCAAAATCCTGACCAAAAACATGACTCCAATAAAAAAGGAAAAATTACAACACACCTCGCAATTCGAAGTCGTCAGCAAGATAAAATATCTAGGAATTTATATTACAGCTAACAACGCACAGCTCATGAAGAACAATTACGAAACTACATGGAAAGATATCACCAAAAAGATGGAAAGCTGGAAGAAATTAAATCTGAGCTTACTGGGCAGAATAGCAATCATCAAGATGAGCCTTCTACCCAAAATGATCTTTCTATTTAGAATGATTCCGATATTAAGAACCAATTATTGTTTTACACAATGGAGGAAAGATATACTCAGATTCATATGGAATGGCAAAAAAGCCAGGATTAAATACAAATCGCTGACAGACACAAAAGAAAGAGGAGGATTGAACCTTCCGAATCTACAATTATATTACCAGGCCTGCGTGCTAACCTGGGTGAAGGACTGGACTACCATCTCTAAAACAAAGATACTTAACCTAGAAGGCTTCGACTTGAGGCGAGGCTGGCATGCCTATTTATGGCATGATAAAGCCAAAATTGAGAAAAGCTTCACAAATCACTTTGTGAGAGCTGCATTACTCAAAGTCTGGATCCAATACAAGAGACATTTCTACAGCAAAACTCCCTTATGGTTATCACCTATTGAAGCCAACCATAAAAGAGAATTTCCAAGCAGTCAATGGCATACTTACAAAACCCTGATTGAAAAGAAGGATAACCAATGGAGACTAAAATCAATTGAATCGCTTAGAAGAATAGATGAAAACCTGTCGTGGTTTCATTACCATCAAGTGGCAAACGCATTTAAAGAAGACAAAAAAGCGGACTTTGCTTCAACAGATAACTTCTGGGATTCAGTCATGGCGAAGGAGAAAAAACTAATAAAAAAGATCTATAACAAGCTATTAGAATGGGACACTGAAAAAGATTTAATTAAAGATTGCATGTTAGCATGGGCCAAAGACTTCGAACACACCATCCTTCTTCGAGAATGGGAAGACATCTGGAGGAAAAAGAGCAAATATGCCAGCTCGGCAGCCATAACAGAAAATTGGTACAAGATGGCCTTCAGATGGCACCTTACTCCACAAAAAATTTCGAGGTTTTATAAAGATATTAATAGTAACTGTTGGAAATGCGGTTCTCAACTAGGTACATACTTGCACACCTGGTGGCAGTGCAGGAAAGTGAAGAAATTCTGGGCAGAGATCCATAAAGAAACCCAAGTTATTATTCAAATAAAATTTGCTTTAAAGCCGGAATATTATCTACTGCACCTACTGGACTTCGACCTTGACACCAATAAAGACAGAATTCTCTTCCATTTAACAGCAGCTGCGAGAACCGTATTAGCGAGCAAGTGGAAACAAAAAGATCTACCCACGATAGAAGACTGGCTTTTAAAAGTGAGAGACCTAATGGAGATGGACTCCCTTGCTAATCTACTATATGATAAAACTAAGAAAAGAAGGACGGACTGGGACCCGATGAGGTCATACCTAAAAGAAAGGAAAAAAATTCTATAAGAAAATGGACGGCAAGGTAGTGGAAAAAAAAAAAACAAGAAGGAAAGAAGAGAGATAACTACAAAGCAGGAACATTGTCCGCCAACTATTTTGGAAGTCAAGCTTTTTTTAAGAAGGCGCACTCCCCCCCCCCCCTTTTCTTACTCCCGGGATCCCCCTACCCCCCTCTTCCTGGTGTCCCCGCACCCACCTCCCCTCCCCTCCTACCCCTGTCCCAAAACCCCTCCATTCCTATGTTCTTTGTATACATGTAACTGAAAAAGCTAATAAAAAACATATTAAAAAAAAAAGAAAGGTGATTAGATGTCCCTGCCTGTTTTTCTCTCTGCTGTTTTTGCTGTTGCAATTTTGGAGTTTTTTTTAATACTGGTAGCCAGATTTTGTTCATTTTCATGGTCTCCTCCTTTCTGTTGAAATTGTCCACATGCTTGTGGATTTCAATGGCTTCTCTGTGTAGTCTGACATGGTGGTTGTGAGAGTGGTCCAGCATTTCTGTGTTCTCAAATAAAATGCTGTGTCCAGGTTGGTTCCTCAGGTGCTCTGCTATGGCTGACTTCTCTGGTTGGAGTAGTCTGCAGTGCCTTTCGTGTTCCTGGATTCTTGTTTGGGCAATGCTGCGTTTGGTGGTCCCTATGTAGACTTGTCCACAGACTATACCATGCAGCTGTGGACAAGTCCACATAGGGACCACCAAACGCAGCATTGCCCAGACACGAATCCAGGAACATGGAAGGCACTGCAGACTCCTTCAACCAGAGAAGTCAGCCATAGCAGAGCACCTGATGAACCAACCTGGACACAGCATATTATTTGAGGACACAGAAATACTGGACCACACCAACAACCACCATGTCAGACTACACAGAGAAGCCATTGAAATCCACAAGAAGCATGTGGACAATTTCAACAGAAAGGAGGAAACCATGAAAATGAACAAAATCTGGCTCCCAGTATTAAAAAACTCTAAAATTGCAACAGCAAAAACAGCAGATAGAAAAACAGGCAGGGACATCTAATCACCTTTCAAGAAGAGTTTGCTCCAGGCACAGACAGCCCATTGTATGCTAATCAAGGTGGTCAGCTTAAAGATTCACACCTAGCCCAACTCACAAAAGCCCTTTGTCTCACCCTGGTCATTCCACAGATATATAAACCCCTTTTTTCCCAGTTCCAGCAGACCTCACCTCTGAGGAAGCTTGCCATAGATGCAGGCGAAACGTCAGGAGAAATGCCTCTAGAACATGGCCATATAGCCCGAAAAAACCCACAAGAACTGAGAGATTCCAGCCATGAAAGCCTTCGACAATACATATCATGAAAATATTATTGCAGATTTGAGAAATGTGAATTTAATAATGATGTGTGGGAATGAATGGAAGAATGGAAGTTGTATGAGTGGAGTTAATAATTTTGGAGACACCAGTTAAATACTAAGGTCTGCAATAACTAACTGCTTGCTGGACTGTAATTAAAAGTTGCTAATGAGAGCTTAAAAAGTAAACTCTGATAAGAATGGGACAGTGATAACAGAAATGTTTACAATGTTAAGAAGGAAGTCAACACAAGCCTTGTGTTTGTCAACACCTATCAAGAAGATCAACATCTGGCCAGGAAACTGAGATGGATCCAGGATGGATGCCTTCTATTTATTTATTATTATTTATTTACTTTATTTGTATACCGCACTCTCTCAGCCCGTAGGTAACTCAGTGCGGTTTACAACCAGGTCAATATACAAGTGCACAACAATAGTATTAACATTTAAAAAACAGTAACTAAAGCAACTAAATCGCATAGCAAAACATCAGTATAACAATATAACAACAATACGTCCATATAACTAATCCATCACGTCTCATCAATAAAGTCATAATCCGATCTCCTCGTCTATTATTCCAAGTTCCAAGTTCCAATCTCAATCAATTGATCAATTGATTGCACTGCTTAATTAAACGCCTGTTCAAAGAGCCAGGTCTTCACTCTTCTCCTGAACGCCAGCAAGGAGGGGGCCAATCTGATGTCTGCGGGATGTCTACCAATATATTGTTGAAGGCTTTCATGGCCGGAATCACTGGGTTGTTGTAGGTTTTTTCAGGCTATATTGCAACAACGCCTCTATCATTAATTTACAACTTTGGGACAACATCAGCAGAATATTCCTATAAAAGACTCAGTCTAATAATGCTCAAAGTGTGGCAGACCTGAGGAGTCTGTTCCATCTGCTATGGCTGCTCCATGGGAAGGAGAGAGATAGTGTAGCTGTGGAGAAGTGGGAGCTTTTCACGGGAGCAGCCTGGTCACTTTGGGGCTTCTTTCTCAAGGGAAGAGGAAGAAGTGTTTTTGGAGTCTTAGGTTTTGTGCAGGGAGTCAGGTTCTGCTGTATGAATGCCCGACCATCGTCTCCCAAAGCAGTTGCTCTACTCTGAACTCAAGAACAGAAAACGGAATGTTGGTGGACAGGAAAAGAGATTGAAAGATGGGCTCAAAGCCAACCTCAAAAACTCTGGTATAGACACCGAGATCTGGGAAGCCCTGGCCCTTGAGCACTCTGGTCAGCTGTGACCAGCAGTGCTGTAGAATTTGAAGAGGTATAAATGGAGGGCGAGAGAGAGAAACGTGCCAAGAGGAAGACATGTCAAACCAACCCCGACCGGGACCGCCTTCCACCTGGAAACCGATGCCCTCACTGCGGGAGAAGATGCAGGTCAAGAAGAGGGCTCCACAGTCACCTATAGACCCACCACCAGGATACTACACTTGGAGGACCATCATCCTTGGACTACATGGGATCACCTAAGTAAGTAAAACAGCATGTCTTTTAAATTCTTGTTCTGAAACATAATAATTGAAGTACATGACTCCAGCATTACTCCAGCTCAGCTCTGAAAAATGAGAAATGAATCCAGCATTCCACCCTGGTTGGTTTGCTTTGGAGGGGGCTTTTCATGCTTGTTGTTCCCCCCCCCCCCCCAGAAGAACCACAAGATGGGACCAGGGGTCTACTTTGCACTCTGCTTTCTGGGCTGCCTAGCCTTCAGCCACTCACAGGAAGGTGAGCAAAGGACTGAGTTGTAGTTTGGGGAAGGTCACAAAGCAAAGGACCTTGTAAAAGGGGTTCCATAGCATTGTCACGTGGTTTCCAACAGCATTCATTCAACGGTATCTATCCCCAGTGTTGGAAAAATGGTGAGAAAGAATATGATGGGTGGGTTGGATGCATGCCTTTGTTTTGGGCTCCCCGGGCACTGTATATCTGCAGCATTAAGGAGGGGGCATTCCTACTCTTCTTCTAAATGGGATCCTGGGTTTCTTGCAGGGGCCAAGGATCGGTTGCTGCCTCGCCCTCGGTCCCCATGTCCTGCTGGGGCTGTTTACTACCGGAACTCGTGCTATGAATATGTGGACAAGTCTCTCAGTTGGGAAAAAGCCGAGGTATGTGCTGGATTTTAACCCAACAACCCGAGTTAAGTGAACCCAAGGAAAAAATGGAATGGTTCAGATCATTATAGATGGGAGAAGACTTCAAAAATACAGTGTGGCTATAAATGCATACATTTGTGCTTTTTGATTTTTACTGATTTCCCTATTTGCTGATTTGATTAAAATGTTCTCTGGAGGTATTGCAGGCTAGCACAATGGTCAATATCTACCCGAGATTTTTAAAAATCTTCATTATCCATTTTAGCCAAAGTTACACGAGACATTATATTAAAAACTGAGTCATTGAGTATTGCCAATCAAATTCCAGCAATTCAATGAATGAGTCCCCTTAGTTGGTATGAGCCAATGGAATTGTGGGCAAGATCTCATTCTGGAATCACTGGAGATCCAAACAGACCATTTGCAAGCTATAGTAAATCACTTTTTTGGGTTGGAAAAGAGTTTGAATGAAGCCTTTCTTTCACCCTAAATTAATGCAAAGAGACAGAATGGGGGACGATGAGGTCTGACTCGAGAGCAGAACGTGTGAAAAAATCTTGGAGTGCTCGTGGGGAGGAAGTTAAACATGAGCCAGGAATGTGATGTGGCGGCAAAAAAAGCCAATGGGATTTTGGCCTCAGGCATCAATAGGAGCCTAGTGTCTAGATCCAGGGAAGTCATGCTCCCCGTGCTCTATTCCGCTTTGGTTAGACCACTTTACCTCGAATACTGTGTCCAATTCTGGGCACCGCAATTCAAGAGAGATACGGACTCTAAGCTGGAATGTGTCCAGAGAAAGAGGGCGACTAAAATGATCAAGGGTCTGGAGAACAAGCCCTATGAAGAGTGGCTTAAGGAGCTGGGCATGCTTAGCCTGAAAAAGAGAAGGCTGAGAGGAGATATGATAGCCATGGATAAATATGTGAGAGGAAGCCACAGGGAGGAGGAGGGAGCAAGCTTGTTTTCTGCTGCCCTGGAGACTAGGAAGCAATGGAACAATGGCTTCAAACTGCAAGAGAGGAGATTCCACCTGAACATTAGGAAGAACTTCCTGACTGTGAGAGTTGTTCAGCAGTGGAACTCTCTGCCCTGGAATGTGGTGGAGCCTCCTTCTTTGGAGGCTTTTAAACAGAGGCCAGATGGTCATCTGTTGGGGGTGATTTGAATGCGATTTTCCTGCTTCTTGGCAGAATGGGGTTGGACTGGATGGCCCATGAGGTCTCTTCCAACTCTATGATTCTAAGCCTTGTCTCCTGCCAGCAACTGGCCTTCAACTCATCTGTATTAGGGAGGCCACTTGGACTTCTAGCAAAGAGACCTAGAATTGAGAGCGTGACCAGATGAGCCCTCCCTCAAACCATTTTTTTTCTTTTTTGTCTCTCTCCTTGCAGAAAATATGCTTTACAGATAGGTCGGGTAACTTGGCTTCCTTTCGGACAAAATCAGAGGAAAAAACTATTTCCAATTACATCAGGAAGACTAGCGAGGAAAAAAGAGTCTGGATTGGTTTCCATGCTGCACTTATCTCCTCGGTGAGCAAGACCCTGTTGGAAGACGTTGCAATGGGGGCCTCCATTTTCTCACTCCAAAGGCTCACATGTTATAGCACCTCTTGTACAGGCTGAGCCGCCCTTCTCCAAAATACTTGGGACCCAGAGACCTACAAAGTTATGCATTTTGGACTTTGGAATACGTTTGTTTACATTATGAGATATCTTGGTGATGGGGCTCAAGTTGAAATGGCCATGTTTCATAGACACTTTAAATACATAGTTTGAAGGCAGCTTCCAGTTTGAACCAGTGCCCTTGGTGCCATGATTCCATGTAATGGGTGCTTTTGGTACCCAGATTCCACGTACTTCCAGCCGGAACTTGGGTTCTTGATGCCATCATTCCATGTAGGTTCCCGTTTAAATTGGTGTTTTTGGTGCATTGAGTCTGTGTAGCTTCCAGTTTGAGATGAGGCTCTTGGTGCATTGAATTTGCTACAGATAACCTCCATTAATTGAATGAGGTATCTGCTGTTTCCTTCTCACCTGTGGAGGATCTCTTGGGACCAACTCTGCAAAGGCTGCTTGTAAAGCAACGTGCTAAAAAGATTCCAAGTGAACCTCCTAAATGGATTCATCTCCCTGATGTGGGTTCTGTTTTTCAACTCATTCCACTTTCTCCTCTTACAGTGGTCTCTCTCCTGTTTGGTAACTATCCTGTATCCCATAATGGAAAACTCTTTATCCCTCTCTGCCTCGGCTGACACTGAGCTCTCCCTCCCATGCATGGAAATGCTCTTTTCTCTTTCATAGAAGCCCACGTGGTGTCACAAGTGGACAGTGAAGCAGCAGCTCCCCCTTGTGGCCTGAATCGAGGATACCCTCATGAAGCCCAAAAGCTGGAATGTTAAATTGCCTCTGTGTCTGTCTATATATGTTGTATGTCTAATGTCACTGAATGTTTGCCATGTATATGTCCATTGTAAACCACCCTGAGTCCCCTGCACAGTGAGAAGAGGGGAATATAAATACTTTAAATAAATAAATAAATAAATAAAGACCACTCCGTTCATAGAAATTGTCCTCTCTCTCTCTCCTACAGAAGACCGAGTGGGGATGGAGTGATGGCCTTGAATACCTTGCTGGATCTGCTCTTTGGGATGGCAGGAGACCCGGCTCTCCCTCATGTGGCATGTGCCTTGCACTCTCCAATGTGCAGAACCCAACAGGTGCATATGGAGGATGTTGGCAGAAAAATTTCTGGGAGTGGAGACACTCTTCACTGTTTGCCTAAGACTTCATGAGCTGTGAGAGGGGAACACAGCTGTGTTACGGATGCATTTTTCTTATTGTCTCCTCTTTTGTCTGTTTCCTTTACAGCTTCTGAGAGGTGGGCACAGGTTAGTTGCTCCACTACATATCCATATCTGTGCAAGTACCCAGCAGGTGTTAACTCTGAGAAGGGCCGTCGGCAATAAATGATCATGAAGAGAGGACATCCCTTGAAATCCAGGGGAAGAAGTCTGCATCTAGCAATGCCCCACATGCCCCCAATTCTCCAGCATCAAGAAGGGACCTGGCCCTTCTCCTGTTCCTGGGGATCTCTTTCAAATCCCAGGCACAATGTTCTTTTCTTCCCATTTATTACCCAATGTCTGTACCTTTCCCTACTTTTGATTCCTCCTGGTCTATAATCCAGGTTTGCTTCATCAATCCTGCTCAAAGAAAGTGAATCCCAGCCTGCTTTTTCTTCCAAGGCAAAAAGTGTGCCTTTCCAGAGCCACCTCCTTGCTTGGGCATGGAACAAATCTCAGGGCTCAAAATGAACCTTTTCTAATGAAGGACATCTCCTCTGACTGAGTCTGTAGTTTTCCACGTGGGCCATGAAGATGAGAAGAAAGCAAGAAAGCAGATGTGTGGGTTGGGGTGTTGGCCTCTGCCAGGCTTTTGTCTTCCTTGCTGTTCCTCTTCCCCTGAGATAATAATAAATTCTTTTCTGAGCAAAAACCTCTGAGAATATCTACTTTGTTTCCACCCAACAACTTTGGTTTTGGAACCTCAAAGAAGGCTATTCTCCCCCCCCCCCCCCCACCTTCCAAAAACTGGCAAGATGGTTTTCTTTCCAAGCTGTTTCAACCAACTATGCACAGAGACACATTTTTCCTCCACTTGAACTGCCCTGACTTGATGCTGTGAAATCCTGGGATTTATAGTTTGGTGGGACACCAGTATGCTTTAGCAGAAATGGCTAAGATCTTATGAAACTGCAGCTCTCAGGATTCCATAGCACTGAGTCATGGCATATAAAATAGGGTCAAACTGGGTTAATTCTACAGTGTAGATGCAGCCTGTTGCAGTCCAGGACAGGAAAAGCCCTCTGACTTTAAACACCACACCATTCGATAGGGAAACAATCCTTTTATTGAAGGTAATTAAAAAGCAGGAAAGTAAAAAGCACTTTAAAGAAATAGGTAAATCCAATTAGGTAGGAAGATAAGCAGGAACAAAGTAGTCCAGGTTAACAGTCCAGCAAAGTCCATAAAAACAATGTAAAAACTTCCCAAACAAAATGCAAGAAATCAGGAAACATGAATCCAAGGCATGAATATCAAAGCATAAATTCCAAGAATCAAAACCATGAAACAAAGGCACTTAAAACATAATTTTCCAAGGAAAGCTTCCATGAAACGAGGACGAGACCTTGACGTAATTCCAAATGATGCTTCATCTGACTACATATCCTGTACTTGGGACTTTTTATCTCCTCATTAAGCTATGTCCCAAGCAGCCACAAACTGGTTTTGCTTTAGCTGAGAATGTCTTATCTTTTTCTCTCGGCAGAACGCCGAAGCCACTGTTTGGCTCTCCTGTTTTGACCGTTTTCCTCCCGTCTATCTATTTCCTCATTAATTTCTGCAGTTGGGCCAGGTGCCAAGCTGTTTTCATGTTCCCTATCATGGGAACTCTCTGGTAACAATTCAGAGAGCACACCATCATCCCCACACCCCTCAGGGACATTCTCATGGGAAACTACACTTTGAACAGGGATCTCCTGGTCATTCTCTGCATCAATCTCACTGACCAAACCATTGCCATCTTGAAACTCATCTTGAAACTCACTGATATCATTCCCCACATCTAAAGCACCCGGATCCTGAAACACAATCACAGGCTGAGCCCCAACACAGCCTAGGACTCTGACATGGAAGGATGCATAGGACTTTACCTCTTTGGTCCAGACATGGTTCCAATCCTGACTCAGGCCGTGTCACCAGACACTGTGAAAGTTGACACCTTCATGCACCATCGCCATAAAATTAGAACTAACCTGCAGGTACATAACATGAATAGAGGGCAAAATCCAGAAAAAGTAGGGATCTAATTCTCTTCCAACTCTCAGATTCTATGATTCTACAGGAAAGGAAGGAGATGCCACCTGAACCTGAGGAAGAACTTCCTAATGGGGAGAGAGAGCTGTTCAGCAGTGGAACTGGTTCTCTCTGCCTCGGAGTGTGGTGGAGGCTCCTTCGTTGGAGGCTTTGAAACAAAGGCTGGATGGTCATCTGTCAGGAGTCCTCTGAATGCAATTTTCCTGCCTCTTGGCAGAATGGGGTTGGACTGGATGGCCCACATGAACTCATCCAATTCAAGAATTCTATGATTCTATACATTTGTGGAATAATGTCTAGGGTGGGACAAAGAACTCTTGTCTGTTGGGGGCAAAAGGGAATGTTACAATTGACAACTTTGATTAGCCTTGAATAGCCTCGCAGATCTGGGACATCCAATCACCTCTCAACAAAAGATTGCCCCAGGCACTACCAGACCATTAAATGCTAATCAAGGTGGTCAGTTGAAACATTCACACCTCACTACCTCTGAGGATGCTTGCTATAGATGCAGGCGAAATTTCAGGAGAGAATGCCTTTAGACCATGGCCATATAGCCCGAAAAAACCTACAACAACCCTTTCACACCTAGCTCCAGCAGACAAGAGTTCTTTGTCCCACCCTGGTCATTCCACAGATATATAAACTCTCTTTTTCCTAGTTCCAATAGACCTCACTACCTCTGAGGATGCTTGCCGTAGATGCAGGTGAAACGTCAGGAGAGAATGCCTCTAGAACATGGCCGTATAGACCGAAAAAACCTTACTTACTTTACATACTTAATTAGTCGATCCCTTGCTTTCCGAGGATGATTGTCTTCCAATATTCTTGTGGGTCCGTATGTGGCTGTGGAGCCCTATTCTTGCTCCGCATCTTCTTTTGCAGTGAGGGCATTGGTTTCCAGGTGGAAGGCGGTCTTGGTCGGAGTTGGCTTGACGTGCCTTCCTCTTGGTACACTTCTCCCTTTCGCCCTCCATACGTGCCTCTTCAAATTCTGCAGCACTGCTGGTCACAGCTGACCTCCAGCTGGAGCGCTCAAGGGCCAGGTCTTCCCAGTTCTCAGTGTCTATGCCAGAGTTTTTAAGGTTGGCTTTGAGCCATCTTTAAAACTCTTTTCCTGCCCACCAACATTCTGTTTTCCATTTTTGAGTTCAGAGTAGAGCAACTGCTTTGGGAGATGGTGGTCGGGCATCCGGACAACGTGGCCAGTTGGTGGCCAGTTGGTGGCGGAGGAGCATTGCTGGTAGTCTTTGCTTCTTCCAGCACACTGACGCTTGTCCGCTTGTCTTCCCAAGAGATTTGCAGGATTTTCCGGAGGCAGCGCTGATGGAATCGTTCCAGGAGTTGCATGTGACGTCTGTAGACAGTCCATGTTTCGCAGGCATAGAGCAAGGTTGGGAGGACAATGGCTTTATAGACAAACACCTTGGTCTCCCTATGGATGTTCCGGTCCTCAAACACTCTCTGCTTCATTCGGGAAAATACTGCGCGCGCAGAGCTCAGGCGGTGTTGTATTTCGGTGTCGATGCTGACTTTGGTGGAGAGGTGGTTGCCGAAAAAACCTACAACAACCCAGACAAGAGTTCCTTCTCCCACCCTGGACATCATCCCACAGATATATAAACCTCACTTGCCTAGTTTCCCACAGACCTCACGACTTCTGAGGATGCCTGCCATAGATGTGGGCATAATGTCAGGAGAGAATGCTTCTGGAACATGGCCAGACAGCCCAGAAAACTACAGCAACCAAGTCAAGGTGGCCAATGGCAGCATTCATACTTGCCTTAAGCAGACAAGAGTCCTCCCCCCCCCCCCCCCCCCGGACAGCATTCCACAGATATGTAAACATCATTTGGCTAGGTTCTTGTGGGTTTTTTCGGGCTATAGGGCCATGTTCTAGAGGCATTCTCTCCTGACGTTTCGCCTGCATCTATGGCAAGCATCCTCAGAGGTAGTGAGGTCTGTTGGAAATAGGACAATGGGTTTATATATTTGTGGAATGAAAAAGAGTGGGACAAAGAGCTCTTCTCTTCTGGAGCTAGGTGTGAATGTTTCAACTGACCACCTTCATTAGCATTTGAAGGCCTGCCTGAGCCTGGGGGAATCTTTTGTTGAGAGGTGTTAAGATGTGCCTGGTTGTTTCCTCTCTGTGCTGTTGTGATTTTAGAGTTTTTTAATACTGGTAGCCAGATTTTGTTCATTTTCATGGTCTCTTCCTTTCTGTTGAAATTGTCCACATGTTTGTGGATTTCAATGGCTTCTCTGTGTAGTCTGACATGGTGGTTGTTGGTGTGGTCCAACACTTCTGTGTTCTCAAATAATAATATGCTGTGTCCAGGCTGGTTCATCAGGTGCTCTGCTATGGCTGACTTCTCTGGCTGAATCAGCCTGCAGTGCCTTTCATGTTCCTTGATGCGTGTCTGGGCAATGCTGCGTTTGGTGGTCCCTCTGTAGACTTGTCCACAGCTGCATGGTACACAATGGTAGACTCCTGCAGAGGTGAGAGGATCCCTCTTGTCCTTTGCTGAACGTAGCATTTGTCTCAACAAAAGATTTTCTTCTCAACAAAAGATTTTCTCAGGCTCAGCCAGGCCTTCAAATGCTAATGAAGGTGGTCAGTAGAAACATTCCCACCTAGCTCCAGCAGAGAAGAGCTCTTTGCCCCACCCCAGCCATTCCACAGATATATAAACCCATTGTATTGTCGAAGGCTTTCATGGCTGGAATCACTCCAATATGTACAGAAATACAGAAGTGGATATAGCTCAGCTGGATAAATATCTGGAACAAAATTTAGGTAAGAAATTAAGTGAGACACACAGTAAGGAAATGGAGAAATCTATATCTCAAGAGGAAATTAAAGACATCATACATAAATTAAGGAAGGGTAAATCACCGGGTGAAGATGGTATTCCAGCTGAAATTTATAAAACTTATATAGAATTCCTAGTTCCCAAATTACAGATATTATTCAATGAAATATTAAGGGGAAAACCCATACCAAATTCATGGAAACATATTAGGATAATACTAATACCTAAACCGGGCAAAGATAAATTATTATTAGACTCTTATCGTCCTATTTCTCTAATTAACCAAGACGCAAAAATTTTTACGGCAATTTTGGCAAATAGATTAAAAAACTTCGTAGAGGATTATATTAGCCCAGACCAATGTGGATTTGTTAAGGCCAGGCAAATGTCTGACTTGGTCCGCAGACTGATAAACATTATAGAGAACGCAAAAAACGAGAAAGCTCAAGTAGGCATTATTGCATTAGATATATATAAAGCCTTTGACTCGGTGGGTTGGACAGTCCTGAAATCATTAATTAAAAAATATGGTTTTGGAGAGGGGTTCCAACATATAATAGAACAAATATATTCGGAAAATAGGGCAAAAGTTATAATTAATGACTCGAGTACTGAATCCTTTAGTATCATGCAAGGAGTAAAGCAGGGTTGCCCTCTTTCTCCGGTACTATTTATATTAGTTATGGAATTATTGGCCTCGGCAATCAGGAAGGATAAAGAAATACAGGGAATGGGAGTGGACAACAAAATCAAAATTAGTTTATTTGCAGATGATACGCTCTTGACAGTTAGAAATCCAGATAGGGCACTAGACCGGATAAACTTACATTTAAAACAGTTTGGCAAAATAACAGGCCTAATAATTAATTGGAAGAAAACAGAGGTAATGGCAATAAACCTGGAGAGAAAAGACAAAGAGAAAATAATTGATCAATTTAAGGTTAAGATTAGAAACAAAATTAAGTATTTGGGAGTTACAATACCAGTCAATTATTCAGAGTTAAAAATATTAAATTTTGACAGATTATTTAGGGAAATTCAAGAAAGACTACTAGAATACAAAAAACTTAATCTCTCATGGTTTGGTAGAATCGCAATCTTTAAAATGAAAATATTATCCAAATTTAACTTCCTATGTAATATGTTACCTATTAAACTGCCAGAGGTTGATCTTAAAAAATGGCAGAAAACAGTAAATGAATTTTGTAATGGATCTAGAAGATCTAGGCTACCGAGAGGCCTATGGCATATTTCTCAGAAATTAGGGGGATTAGGAATACCAGACCTAAAAACCTACCATCAGACACATATAATAAAGGGAGTGTTTAGGCTGCTTTCGGAACCTAAATTAATTTGGCGGGAAGTGGAAGGAAAATGCTGGCACAGAGATTATGGGGAAATGTTTTTTAGGTCAAAAATAGGCAAGGAAATTAAGGGGTGTAAAAATAACCTGGCTAAAGATGTCATGGAGACATGGGATAAATTAAAAAATAAGATATTTCCAGGAGTTTCCCCCCTAACTCCAATAGTTTTACTGGAAAATTTTCCAGAAGACCTGAGAATTAAACTTAAACATAAAAAAATTAGTGGAGGGGGAAACTGCTCTCTCCTGGAAGGAATGGACACAAAACTCGAAGGGCAAGTTTAGTAAGTTAGAAGAACAAGGTGCCCTGAATTGGTTTGAGAGACAACAGCTGTATAATTGGAGAAAGGACTGGTTAAGCAAAAATCCCAGATGTAGAGCACTGAATAAATATGAGGAATGGTTAAGTAAGCTCAAAAACCAAGAAATAATGGGGAAAGGATTAATTGGGAAAATATATAATGGATTAATTGGTGAAGAAATAGGGCTGAAACTGTTAGAAAACGTATGGGAGGGAGACCTAGGGCCTCTGATAGATTTTGATTGGAAAAGGGTCCTGAAGTGGAGAGTGGCCAAGAACCTATCAATAAGATTAAAAGAAAATGTATACAAAGTGATATGGAGATGGTATACCACGCCAGTCAAACAACATCAGATGGATAGTAAGCAAAGTAACCTCTGCTGGAGATGTGGCAAACACAAAGGGACATATTTTCATTTATGGTGGGAATGCCCCCAAGTGAAGAATTTTTGGAAGGATATATTTACCGAAATAAACAACATTATAGGATCAAACATTATGCCGGATGCTAGGTTAGCATTATTAATGGACACCACGAAGCTGAATGTAGAAATAACTAAGAAAGAATTGGTGACTATTTTGCTCACAGTGGGAAGAATTATAATAGCAAAGAACTGGAAAATAATAACTAATCTAACACTGGACGCATGGTACAGGGAAGTTTGGAATGTAGCTTTAAATGACAAACTAACAATGGAAATGAGGGTATTCAGGGGGGAAATTAACAGGTCAGATTTTGAGGCATACTGGTCAGTCTTTATTAAATATGTCTTAGAGAGCGAAAATGGAAAACAACAGAATTTGGTTGGTCAGGAATTTTGGAGATTTGATTAAGGGTTGCTTTATGAATACATGGTGAAGGAAATTATACTTGTTCAGGCCTTGGTGGTGGGGTTATGTGTTTGTAAAATTTTAACTGTTTTGTGTTTTGTCTATTCTGTAAGTTGCTATTGTATGTAAATAAAAAAAATTAAAAAAAAAAAGGAAGGAGGGACACAGATGGCAGATACGAGATGCTTTTCCTTATTGCCGATATCTCTGTAGGGAATCCTCCACATTTCTTTTATCTTATCTTTCAGCACCAAAAACAAACCATACCAGCCTTGGCTCTGCTCCTGGAAAACTGCACCTGGGGCTGGAGCCTGCAAACAAACATTGGGAGCATCTCAAAGGTCTTTGGCAGATGCTGTCTAAGGAATGCCGCTCTCCGAGGTCCTGCAAGGACACACTTGGCATCTGGCCTCCTGCCCTTTCATAGAATCCTAGAATCCTAGAGTTGGAAGAGGCCTCCTGGGCCATCCAGTCCAACCCCATTCTGCCAAGAAGCAGGAATATTGCATTCAAAGCACCCCTGACAGATGGCCATCCAGCCTCTGTTTAAAAGCTTCCAAAGAAGGAGCCTCCACCACACTCCGTGGCAGAGAGTTCCACTGCTGAACGGCTCACTCAGTCAGGAAGTTCTTCCTCATGTTCAGATGGAATCTTCTCTCTTGTAGTTTGAAGCCATTGTTCTTTGTCCTAGTCTCCAGGGAAGCAGAAAACAAGCTTGCTCCCTCCTCCTCCCTGTGGCTTCCTCTCACATATTTATACATGGCCCTCATCATACCCCCTCTCAGCCTTCTCTTCTTCAGGCTAAACATGCCCAGCTCCTTGAGTCGCTCCTCATAGGGCTTGTTCTCCAGACCCTTGATCATTTTAGTCGCCCTCCTCTGGACACATTCCAGCTTAGAGTCAATATCTCTCTTGAATTGTGGTGCTCAGAATTGGACACAATATTCCAGGAGTGGTCTAAGCAAGGCGGAATAGAGCATGGGGAGCAGGACCTCCTTAGACCTAGACACTATGCTCCTATTGATGCAGGCCAAAATCCCATTGGCTTTTTTTTGCCACCACATCACATTGTTGGCTCATGTTTAACTTGTTGTCCACGAGGACTCCAAGATCTTTTTCCCACATACTGCTCTCGAGACAGGCATCATCGTCACCCATTCTGTATCTTTGCATTTCGTTTTTTCTGCCTAAGTGGAGTATCCTGCATTTGTCACTGTTGAACATCCTTTTGTTAGTTTTGGCCATTCATCTCTCTAATCTGTCAAGATTGTTTGGAATCCTGCTGCTGTCCTCTGGAGTATTGGCTCTCCCTCCCAATTTGGTGTCGTCTGCAAACTTGATGATCTTCACCTTCTAGCCCTTCATCTAAGTCATGAATGAAGATCCTGATCAGGACCGGGCCCAGGACGGAACCCTGTGGATGGCACTCTACTTGTCTCTTCTTTCCAGGATGAAGAGGAGGAAGCCTTGGGGAGAATCACCCTCTGGGTTCGTCCATGTAACCAATTCCAGATCCACCTCACCGTTGTTTTGCCTCGCCCACATTGGACTAGTTTCCTTGCCAGAAAGTCATGGGGGACCTTGTCAAAGAAGGCCTTCCTGAAATCCAGGTACGCTACATCCACGGCATTCCCCGCATCTACCCAGCTTGTAACTCTATCGAAAAAAGAGATCAGAATAGTCTGGCATGACTTGTTTTTGATAAATCCATGTTGACTATTAGCGATGACCGCATTTGTTTCTAAGTGTTTGCAGACCACGTCCTTGACAATCTTTTCCAGAATCTTGCCTGGTATCGACGTGAGGCTGACCGGACATTGGTCATTGTTTGGGTCATCCTTTTTTCCCTTCTTGAAGATTGGGACCACATTGGCCCTCCTCCAATCTGCTGGAACTTCTCCCGTTCTCCAAGAACTCTCAAAGATGGTTGCCAATGGTTCCGAAATGACTTCCGCTAGTTCCTTCAGTACTCTGGGGTGTAGTTGATCTGGCCCTGAAAGGGGACTTGGACTCATTAAGAGCGGCCAGGTATTCCTGGACGACTTCTTTCCCAATTTGGGGTTGGATGTCCTCCAATCCCTCATCCACTTCATCTTGCTGAGGTTGAAGATGACTTTCTTTTTGTGAGAAGACCGAGGCAAAGAAGGCATTAAGTAGTTCTGCCTTTTCCCTGTCCCCTGTCAGCATTGCCCCATCTTCTCCTCGAAGAGGTCCTATCGCCTCCTGGTTTTTCCTTTTTCTACTGACATAAGAAAATAATCCCTTTTTATTGTTTTTAATGTCCCTGGCAAGCCTGAGCTCGTTTTGTGCTTTAGCCTTGCGGATCTTTTCCCTACAGGTGTTGGCTATTTGTTTGAATTCTTCTTTGGTGATTTCTCCAGTTCTCAATGAGTAGTTGAACTCAATGAAGTCTCCAGTTCTCAATGAGTAGTTAGCCTAGATAGACTGAGGGATTCTTCCCCAATTTCCTTTAGCTAGTTTGTTTTAAGAAAGGGTTAAGAAGGGGGTTGTCTTACTGATCTTTGCATGGCACTATCTCCTCTCCTCTGAATACCTAGGAATGTGATCTCTTTAGGGAAATGTAACTTCCTCTTTAAAGGTGTTTGTATTGCCCTGGGTTGGCCATGTGGCCTGTCTCCATTTTCAGGCCTCTTCTCCTTTTGTCTTCTCTAGAGTGAGGAGGCATCTTGCCATTGTCTAAGCCAGGGGTCCTCAAACTAAGGCCCGGGGGCCGGATGCGGCCCTCCAAGGTCAATTACTCGGCCCTCGCTCAGGGTCAACCTAAGTCTGAAACTACTTGAAAGCACACAACAACTACAACAATCCTATCTCATCAGCCAAAAGCAGGCCCACACTTCCCATTGAAATACCAATAAGTTTATATTTGATAAAATTGTTCTTCATTTTAATTATTGCATTGTTTTATGTGTTTTTTGCACTACAAATAAGATATGTGCAGTGTGCATAGGAATTCATTCATGTTTTTTTCAAATTATGATCCGGCCCTCCAACAGTTTGAGGGACTGTGACCTGGCCCTCTGTGTAAAAAGTTTGAGGACCCCTGGTCTAAGCTAAGGCAAGATGTAGTAGATATAGTTATTTCTATTATTTTTTCTTTTCCTTTTCCTTAGAAGATAGCTCAGTGAAGGTAGTTATCTCCAAGAACCTTTCCTATCTAGAATGGATTTCTTTTATCTTTAATAAACATATTATTTTTGATCCTATGAGTTGTGGATCTGCAATCCTGTTCCATCCTGTTGAATGGAAGTCAATCCTTGCTCACTACAGGTACATTTCTGCTGCTTATGTACTGTGGTCCAACAGAGCTCCAAAAACCAAAGTTGTTGGATGGAAACAAAGCAGATATTCTCAGAGGTTTGTGCTCGGAAAAGAATTTATTATTATCTCAGAGGAAGAGGAACAGCAGAGAAGACAGAAGCCTGGCAGAGGCCAACACCCCAACCCACCCATGGGCTTCACTGGCTTTCTTCTCATCTTCATGGCCTACGTGGAAAACTACAGACTCCGCCAGGGGAGGATGTCCTTCATTAGAAAAGGTTCATTTTGAGCCCTGGGGTTTGTTCTATGCTCAAGCAAGGAGGGGGCTCTGGAAAGGCACACTTTTTGCCAGGCCCGTAGCCAGGATTTCGTTTCGGGGGGGGGGGGGGGGCTGAGTTTCGGGGGGGGGGGCTGAGTCTGAGTGAAAGAGGGTCTAGCCTAGCAAATCTTTTGTATCATTACCCCAATACCCCCATGCATATGGGATATATTGAGTATGGTGATCAGATCATGATATCAATAAACATAACAGTTTAAATAATGCACCATTAAGGCCTTTTCGCGAAACACCATGAAAATTTCGGGGGGGGGGGCTGAAGCCCCCCGAGCCCCCCCCCCCCCCCCCCCCCCCCGGCTACATGCCTGCTTTTTGCCATGGAAGGAAAAGCAGGCTGGGATTCGCTTTCTTTGAGCAGGATTTACAAAGCAAATGGGGAAGAATCAAAAGTAGGGAAAGGTACAGACTTTGGGCAATAAATGGGAAGAAAAGTACATTGTGCCTGGGATTTGAAAGAGATCCCCAGGAACAGGAGAAGGGCCAGGTCCCTTCTTGATGCTGGAGAATTTGGGGCGTTTGGAGCATTGCTAGGTGCAGACTTCTTCCCCTGGATCTCAAGGGATGTCATCTCTTCATGATCATTTATTGCCGACGGCCCATCAAAGACCTGGCATCTGCTGGGTAGTACTTGCACAGATATGGATATTGAAAGCCGCAATTAAACTTCTCCCACCTCTCAGAAGCTGTAAGGGAAACAGGCAAAAGAGGAGACAATAAGAATAATGCATCCGTAACCCAGCTGTGTTCCCCTCTCACAGCTCATAAAGTCTTAGGCAAACAGCGAAGAGTGTCTCCACTCCCAGAAATTTTCCTGCCAACATCCTCCATATTCACCTGTTGGGTACTTCACATTGGAGAGGGCAAAGCACGTGTTAGATGAGGGGGAGCCAGGTCTCCTGCCATCCCAAAGAGCAGATCCATCAAGGTATTCAAGGCCATCACTCCATCCCCACTCGTACTTCTGAGAGAGAGAGAGAGAGAGAGAGAGGGAGAGGATATTTTTTTGAACAGAGTGGTCTTTATTTATTCATTTATTTATTATTCAAAGTATATGAAAGAGAAAAGAACATTTCCATGCATGGGAGGGAGGGCTCAGTGTCATCAGAGGCAGAGAGAGGGATAAAGAGTTTTCCATTATGGGATACAGGATAGTCAGGCCTGTAGCCGGGGGGTGGGGGGGGGGGTGGGGGGGGGTGGGGGGGGGGGTTCAACCCTCCCCCCCCCAAAAAAAAATTCAGGTTAAAAAAAAAACCTGGTTTACTCATGAATTTTAACTGGTTAAACAAATCCCCATGCTAAGTCTATGAGATGCAAAAAATTAAGAGTCCCCCCAGAACTGCAAGCACTATCTCAAGCAAATATTGATAATTTATTCACATTGTCATTACTTGCAGCAATAGCCGATGTAGCGAAGCAACCAAGTTTTTTTAGGGGGGGGGGGTGTTGAATGCTCTCATTAAGGAGGCCAGACTTGGTGGAGGTGGTTGACAGGGGCAGAGCTGCAGCCTATTGAACGCTGCTCTGCTGCTCCCTGCTGTGCTCTTTGCTTCAGCGTGACCTAGGAGGCAAGTTTCAACCCCCCCCCCCATTTTCAAACCCCCCTTTCTGAAATTTTCAACCCCCCCCCCCATTTTTTTTCTGGCTGCAGCCCTGAGGACAGTTACCAAACAGGAGAGAGACCACTGTAAGAGGGGAAAGTGGAATGAGTTGAAAAACAGAACCCACGCCAGGGAGAAGAATCCATTTAGGAGGCTCACTTGGAATCTTTTTAGCAGGTTGCTTTGCAGAGTTGGTCCCAAGAGATCCTCCACAGGTGAGAAGGAAACAGCAGATACCTCGTTGAATTAATGGAGGTCATCTGTAGCAAGTTCAATGCACCAAGAGCCTCATCTCAGACTGGAAGCTACAGACTCAATGCACCAAAAGCATCAATTCAAACTGGAACCTACATGGAATGATGGCACCAAGAACCCAAGTTCAGGCTGGAAGTACGTGGAATCTACGTACCAAAAGCACCAGTTCAAACTGGAACCTACATGGAATCAAGGCACCAAGGGCAGCAGTTCAAACAGGAAGCTGCCTTCAGGCTATGTATTTAAGGTGTCTATGAAACATGGGTGTTTCAACTTGAGCCCCATCACCAAGGTATCTCATAATGTAAACGCACATATTCCAAAGTCCAAAATGTGCAACTTTGTAGGTCTCTGGGCCCCAAGCATTTTGGAGAGGAGCGGCTCAGCCTGGACCAGAGACGCTATAACATGTGAGCCTTTGGAGTGAGAAAATGGAGGTCCCCATCGCAACGTCTTCCAACAGGGTCTTGCTCACCGAGGAGATAAGTTCAGCATGGAAACCAATCCAGACTACGTTACTGCCGCCAGCCTTCTTGATGTAATTGGAAATAGCCTTTTCATCTTGTTTTGTCTGAAAGGAAGCCAAGTTACCCCACCGCTCATTCCAGCATAAATTCTGCAAGGAGAGAGACAAAAAAAGATTAAAAAATGGTTTCAGGAAGGGCTCGTCTGGGCACGCTCTCAATTCTAGGTCTCTTTGCTAGAAGTTCAAGTGGCCTCCCTAATACAGATGAGTTGAAGGCTAGTTGCTGGCAGGAGACAAGGCTTAGAATCCTAGAGTTGGAAGAGACCTGGTGGGCCATCCAGTCCAACCCCATTCTGCCAAGAAGCAGGAAAATCACATTCAAAGCACCCTGACAGATGGCCATCCAGCCAGGGGCAGAGAGTTCCCCTGCTGAACAGCTCTCACAGTCAGGAAGTTTTTCCTAATGTTCAGGTGGAATCTCCTTTCTTGTAGTTTGAAACCATTGTTTCACTGCGTCCTAGTCTCCAGGGTAGCAGGAAACAAGCTTGCTCCCTTCGCCTTGTGAATTCCTCTCACATATTTATACATGGCCCTCATCATGTCTCCTCTCAGCCTTCTCTTCTTCAGGCTAAACATGCCCAGCTCTTTAAGCCACTCCTCATAGGGCTTGTTCTCCAGACCCTTGATCATTTTAGTTGCCCTTCTCTGGACACATTCCAGCTTGTCAATATCTCTCTTCAATTGTGGTGTCAAGAATTGGACACAATATTCCAGGTGTGGTCTAACCAGTAGAATAGAGTATGTGGAGCATGACTTCCCTGGACCTAGACATGAGACTCCTCTTGATGCAGGCCAAAATCCCATTAGCTTTTTTTGCCGCCACATCACATTCCTGGCTCATATTTAATTTTGTTGTCCAAAAGGACTCCAAGATCTTTTTCACATGTACTACTGAAGTCGAGCATGCCCCCCCCCCCCCACAAGGGATGGTAACTTATAGTTCTGCAAAGGACAAGGGTACCAGACTGCACAATAGGGGTTAAGTCTTGGTCAATTTGCCAAAACCCTAACAACAATGAGGACCCATGAAACTTCGGGAATGGCTAGACCTTGGGGTCTTTGCCTCTCTCGAAAGCTGTAGTTTTCCAAGGACCATGGGACCGGCTTCCATCCCAACGCTGCAGGGCTTTGTGCCCTGGCTCATTGGAACTCCACAGACTCCCTTTGGTGGCTTTTTGAATTCTGCTACATTCCTGGACTTCACTCTCTTCAAGGACTCGCTCTCTACCCATGAACTTTCTTCAAGACAACTTATGAATTCATGCTGTGTCCTGATATCGTCTACTTTTTATAATTGGTATTATTAATTTCTCTCTGGAGCCCTGAATGGGAAGATACCTGCATATGATTTCCCTGTGTATAATTTCTATATGTTTTTTTATGTTTCCTTATATTCCTGACCCTTTGCCCCTTCTCCCTCCAAAGAAATGTGTAAGGAAACCCCCTGGCCTTCAGCAACAAAAGCCATTCACGATTACTGAAACCTCCCGCCAAAGACACACTGGCATGGATAAAAGAAGGAGATTCTTATCTCTAGCATCGGAAGATGGCCCACTAGAGTAAAGAATTGTTTGGCAAAGTTTCTATTACTCTTCAAGTAAGATAAGGGGAAATCTTCCCCTCTGCTTTTGTTTATTTCCCATTGATAGCATTAACCTCAGGCTGCCATCATTGTTCTCCTGTCTCACAGCCAGGAAGGATCTGGATATTTTTACACATGCTGATTTACAACACTCATGAACACAATAGATCGGCCCTGCTGGAGACTTCCTTTTTGTCTCAGGCCACATGGCATTTCCTTTGTTTAAAGACTCCTTCCCAGGTTCCTTTGTGCTCTCTTATCCCGCCTCCCTCTCTCCTGATTTGCTGTTGCTGCCAGGTGGCAGAGGTCTCCCCATTGGATCCTACGGACCACTGGAGCTTCCTGGCTGGTCCAGAGGCACCGGAGGTGGGAGGGCAGCCTCCCAGCTGTTCGCCCATCACCCAATCACGGCGGAGAACAGCAGGGAAGCCGGGGCGGGGAGTTTGAACTCTGCAACTTTGGAATTACTATAAATATGACTGTTTTGGTGTACTCCCCTCATGCTTAGCTTTGGCGAATGATTGCAGCTCTGCATCCGTTTCAGCTGAATCGCATTAAACCTCGATGGCTTTTCTTCAACTTGGTGAGACCTTTCATTGGGAAATCAGGGAAAAATATGGGATGCTTCTCTGTCTCGCCAGGGAAAAAGAACTCTTTGATGAGTCTAATTGGTCTTTGCCTCCTGGCAAAGACCCCTAAATTTTAGCTCTACATCACTGCTCTCGAGCCATGTGTCCTCCATTCTGTCTTTTTGCATTTAATTTAGAATGAAAGAAAGGCTTCATTCAAACTGTCTTCCACCCAAAAAAAGTGACTTACTATAGCTTGCAAATGATCCATTTAGATCTCCAGTGATTCCAGAATGAGATCTTGCCCAAAGTTCCATTGGCTCGTACCAACTAAGGGACTCATTCATTGAATTGCTGGAGTTTGATTGGCAATACCCAATGACTTGGTTTTTAATATAATATCTCATGTAACTTTGGCTAAAATGGATAATGCAGATTTTTTAAAAATCTTGGGTAGATATTGACCATTGTGCCGGCCTGGAGTGCCTCCAGAGAACATTTTAAATCAAATCAGCAAATAGGGAAATCAGTACAAATCAAAAAGCGCAAATGTATATTTATAACCACACTGTATTTTTGAGGTCTTCTCCCATCTAGAAAGATCCGGACCATTCCATATTCTCCTTGGGTTCACTTAACTCAGGTTGTTGGGTTAAAATCCAGCACATACCTCAGCTTCTTGCCAAGTGACAGTAGTTGACAGATATTCATAGCACATATTCTTGTAGTACATGGCCCCAGGACGACATGGGGCCCGAGGGCGAGGCAACAACCGATCCTTGGCCCCTGCAAGAGACCCAGGATCCCATTTAGAAGAAGAGTAGGAATGCCCCCATCTTAATGCTGCAGATATACAGTGCCCGGGGAGCCCAAAACAAAGGCACGCATCCAACCCCCCATCATATTCTTTCTCAACATTTTTCCAACACTGGGGATGGATACCGTTGAATGAATGATGTTGGAAACCATGTGACCTGCTATGGCTCAATGCTATGGAACCCTTTTCACAGGGTCTTTTGCTATGTGCCCCTCCCCAAACTACAACTCACCAAATGGCATGATTTGAAAGCATTGAGCCATGACAGCCCAAGGAGATTCAGACTACATTTATTCTCCAGTGCAGATTGTTGGGTTTCAACAAAGATTTAGTAGATATAGTTACTTTTATTATTTTTCCTTTTCCCCTAGAAGATAGCTCAGTAAAGCTAGTCAGCTCCAAGAACCTTTCCTATCTAGAATGTATTTCTTTTATCTTTAATAAACATATTATTTTTGATCCTATGAAGTTGTGGATCTGCAATCCTGTTCCATCCTGTTGAATGGAAGTCAATCCTTGCTCACTACATAGAATCATAGCATCACAGAGTTGAAAGAGTCTGGGCACCACAATTCAAGAGAGATATTGACAAGCTGGAATGTGTCCAGAGGAGGGCAACTAAAATTATCAAGGGTCTGGAGAACAAGCCCTATGAGGAGCAGCTTAAGGAGCTGGGCATGTTTAGCCTGAAGAAGAGAAGGCTGAGAGGAGACATGATAGCCATGTATAAATGTGTGAGAGGAAACCACAGGGAGGAGGAGGGAGCAAGCTTCCTTTCTGCTTCCCTGGATACTAGGGCGCAATGGAACAATGGCTTCAAACTACAAGAGAGGAGATTCCATCTGAACATGAGGAAGAACTTCCTGACTGTGAGAGCCGTTCAACAGTGGAACTCTCTGCCCCGGAGTGTGGTGGAGGCTCCTTCTTTGGAAGCTTTGAAACAGAGGCTGGATGGCCATCTGTCAGGGGTGATTTGAATGCAATAGGGGTTGGACTGGATGGCCCATGAGGTCTCTTCCAACTCTTTGATTCTATGATTCTAAGAGATCTCCTGGGCCACCATCCAGTCCAACCCCATTCTGCCAAGAAGAAGGAATATTGCATTCAAATCACCCCTGACAGATGGCCATCCAGCCTCTGTTTAAAAGCCTCCAAAGAAGGAGCCTCCACCACACTCCGGGGCAGAGAGTTCCACTGCTGAATGGCTCTCACAGTCAGGAAGTTCTTCCTCATGTTCAGATGGAATCTCCTCTCTTGTAGTTTGAAGCCATTGTTCCCTTGCCTCCTAGTCTCCATGGAATCAGTAAACAAGCTTGCTTCCTCCTCCTCCCTGTGGTTTCCTCTCACACATTTATACATGGCTATCATGTCTCCTCTCAGCCTTCTCTTCTTCAGGCTAAACATGCCCAGCTCCCTAAGCCGCTCCTCATAGGGCTTGTTCTCCAGACCCTTGATCATTTTAGTCGCCCTCCTCTGGACACATTCCAGCTTGTCAATCTCTCTCTTGAATTGTGGTGCCCAGAACTGGACACAATATTCCAGGTGTGGTCTAACCAAAGCGGAATAGAGCATGGGGAGCATGACTTCCCTAGATCTAGACACTAGGCTCCTATTGTTTATTTATTATTATTATATTATTATTTTTTAAAAACTTTTATATCCTGATCTTCTCACCTCCGTAGAGGGACTCAGACTGGACCTAGACATGTAAGTTTCTGCTGCTTATGTTCTGTGCAACCTGCATTTTGCTATATTTTTGGTGGAATCACCCCGCATAGAGGGTTATTTTTGAGCCTCAGAACTCCTGATTCCCAACACAGATGCGTTCAGGGCAGGAACTGAACAGTCCTTTGCTCACCTTCCTCTGCGTGGCTGAAGGCCAGGCATCCCAGGAAGCAGAGTGCAAAATAGACCCCTGGTCCCATCTTCTGGTTCTTCTGCAGAGGAAAAAACAACAAGCATGAAAAGCCCCCTCCAAAGCAAACCAACCAGGGTGGAATGCTGGATTTATTTCTTATTTTTCAGAGCTGAACTGGAGGTAATGCTGGAGTCATCTACTTCAATTATTATGTTTCAGAACAAGAATTTAAAAGACATGCTGCTTGCTTACTTAGGCGATCCCTTGTTGTCTGAGAAGGATAGTCTTCCAAGATGGCTGTCCTGGACTGCAACTCCCAGCAGTCCTCCAGATAGATTAGATAGATAGATAGTTGGATTAGATAGTGATAGATAGGTAGGTAGATTGATTGATCAGGAGAACTGCTGGGAGTTGCATTCCAAGAATACTTACTTACTTACTTACTTACTTAGGCGATCCCTCATAGTCTGAGGATGATGGTTCTCCAAGTTCGGTGTCCTGGTGGTGGGTCTGTAGGTGACTGTGGAGCCCTATTCTTGACCTGCATCTTCTCCCGCAGTGAGGGCTTCGGTTTCCAGGTGGAAGGCGGTCCCAGTCGGGGTTGGTTTGACATGCCTTCCTCTTGGCACGTTTCTCTCTCTCGCTCTCCATTCATACCTCTTCAAGTTCTACAGCACTGCTGGTCACAGCTGACCTCCAGCTGGAGTGCTCAAGGGCCAGGGCTTCCCAGTTCTCAGTGTCTATGCCAGAGTTTTTAAGGTTGGCTTGGAGGCCATCTTTCAATCTCTTCTCCAACATTCCGTTTTCCGTTCTTGAGTTCGGAGTAGAGCAACTGCTTTGGGAGACGGTGGTTGGGCATTCATACAGCAGAGCCTGACTCCCTGCAGAAAATCTAAGACCCAAAAAGCACTTCTTCCTCTTCCCTTGAGAAAGAATCCCCAAAGTGACCAGGCTGCTCCCGTGAAAACCTGCCATAAGTACACTATCTCTCTCCTTCCCATGAAGCAGCACATAGTGGATGGAACAGACTCCTCAGGTCTGCCACACTTTGAGCATTATTAGACTGAGTCTTTTATAGGAATATTCTGCTGATGTAGTCCCAAAGTTGTAAATCAATGATAGAGGCGTTGTTGCAATATAGCCCAAAAAAACCTACAACAACCCAGTGATACTGGCCATGAAAGCCTTCAACAATATATTGGTAGAAGGCATCCATCCTGGATCCATCTCAGTTTCCTGGCCAGATGCTGACTCTTTTGATTGGTGTTTGACAACACAAGGCTTGTGTTTACTTCCTTCTTAACGTTGTAAACATTTCTGTTATCACTGTCCCATTCTTATCAGAGTTTACTTTTTCAGCTCTCATTAGCAACTTTTAATTACAGTCCAGCAAGCAGGTAGTTAGTTATTGCAGACCTTAGTATTTAACTGGTGTCTCCAAAATTATTAACTCCACTCATACAACTTCCATGCTTCCATTCATTCCCACACATCATTATTAAATTCACATTTCTCAAATCTGCAATAATATTTTCATGATATTTTCGGAACCTGCTTGTATCATTTTGTGTACCTTTGTTCCAGCTCCCGCTGTGCGCATCTTTGCCTTTCTCTAAACACTCTGCTTTTATGTAATGCCTTTTGAGGGAGATTACCTAAGTATAATTGCTTGGTATTGCTCAGTCAAGCAGCTGAGGTCTTCTGTATATAAAGCATTTGCATAATAATATAACATGGTTTGGGTTGTTGTAGGTTTTTCGGGCTGTATCCATGTTCTAGAAGCATTCTCTCCTGATGTTTCACCTGCATCTGTGGCAAGCATCCTCAGAGGTTGTGAGGTTAGGGTTAGGGTCCTCTGAGGATGTTTGCCGCAGATGCAGGTGCAACATCAGGAGAGAATAATAATTAATAATAATAATAATAATAATAATAATAATACTTTATTTGTACCCCGCTACCATCTCCCCATGGGACTCGGTGCGGCTTACATGAGGCTTAGTTCAAAATACATCAAACGATGTCAATAACACAACATTAATAAAACAATCAATAAAATACAAATCATATCAATCACATAACAAACCAACAATCAATAGTGTGCTGTCGCATGCTGGGCCTGTGCATAAGACTGTAGACAGGACATAAATTCTGTGTGCCGAATGGGATGCCGGGGCTGCCTCAGATTAAAGGCCTTTGGATTTCCTTAAAACAGAGTCTTTAGATTGCTTAAAGGTTCAACAAAGTTCTTTATAATTGAAATCAAACAGGTACTTTAAGGCTTTCTTAATAGTCTATTGGCTCTCTCAATCTTGTCCACAGGGGACAGGCACTATCTTCATAACTGTATTTTAACTAATGGGGAAATCCTTAACCTCTTATCTGGGCAGTCTGTCTTTGCCTCTGTTGGCGTGGAACCCCTACTCCCGGTACCAACTGCTTCTGGCTTCCGTGAGTGACCCTTACCAAGCAGAGCTTTGTAGACTTCCAGGGGAAAAGAAGATGTTCAGGTTTCAGTGATGGCTGGCTGAAGTGCTGTGGGACCGGATTGCCTCAGCAAAGGAGCTGTAAGGCTGTAAAATCCTCAGCAAAAGAGCTGTGCTGAGGCTGCATCTCTCTGGCCAAGCTATGGGGCTGTATATCCCCGGCCAAGCTGTAGGGCTGTATATCTTCCCGGCCAAGCTATGGGGCCTTTTCTCCCCGGCCAAGCTGTAGAAGACGAAGCTTTCTACAGGAGCTCCTGGTTTTATGTCCTGTATGAAAGGCTTCTCTGTGTGGACTGACCCAAAATGCCTCCTGTTCCCTCCAAAACCCAAAAAGGGGGCGGGACCAGGGAACCTAACTATAATTGACAGGTCATAGATCCCATAAATGCAAACTAAGGAAAGCCATCTAACTGCAAAGGCATAGAACTTTAAAATACATGCAGCAATCAACAAATAGCAAGATAAGCTGGAGCTCCTGGTGCGACTGTCCCAGAACAAATAGTGACATATAAACAGTTTTTAAATGCATCTAGAATATGGCCAGACTGCCCGAAAAACCCAGTGATTCCGGCCATTAAAGCCTTTAACAATACATTAACATGGTTTGATTCCAAACCATTGTGATTCAAGTGGCACAGCTCTCAGAAAAGAAAGATAGGCAATAGAGAGACAGAGAAAGATCTAGAGAAGATGCCGTGGTCTCACCTCCTTGCCTGCTTTCCTCTCTGTGGATGATCCAAGGTCTCTCTCTGGAGGGCTTGTGGTGCAATGCGTCAATCCCTGGAATATTTATAGGAAGGCAGATGAGGTGCCTGCTATCTGAACAAACAAACCAAGTTATGGTGTCACACCCCAAAGCAAAGGCAATTTTCAGAAGCCGTCCCACCCGTGTTTGCAAACCTTCCAGGAAGCCAGGCATGGGGGAAATCCCTCCCCACCTTAGGATCAATTATAGGGTGGTCTCCAAAGTCAGGAAAAGTTTGAATCATAGAATCCGAGTTGGAAGAGACCACATGGGCCATCAAGTCCAACTCCATTCTTCCAAGAAGCAGGAATATTGCATTCAAAGCACCCCTGACAGATGGGCCATCTGCCTCATGGGCCATCTAGCCCAACCCCTTGCCATGTAGGAAAAGCAGAATCTAAGTATCCCCGACAGATGGCCATCCAGCCTCTGTTTAAAAGTTTCCAAGGAAGGAGCTTCGACCACACTTTGAGGCAGAGAGTTCCACTTCTGAACAATTCTCCTTACTGTCAGGAAGTTCTTCCTAATGTTCAGGTGGAATCTCCTTTCCTGTCATTTGAACCCATGGCTCCATTGAGTCCTTGTCTCCAAGGCCTGCTCCCTCTCCTTTAGGACACCCTTTCACATACTTAAGCATGGCTCTTCTCATGTCTCCTCTCCACCTACTCTTCTGCAGGCTAAACATGCCCAGCTCTTAAAGATGCTCCTCAGAGGGATTATTCATGGACTCCAGGCCTTTGATCCTCTTGGTCGCCCTTTTCCTAGGGACACCTTTGAGCTTGTCAATATCTCTTTTGAACTGGGTCCAGAATTGAGCACACTGTGATTCCAGGTGAGGTCATTTAACCTTTCTAAGTTGGGAGGGAGAGCCAAGACTCCAGAGGACAAGAGCAGGATTCAAAATGACAGATTAGAGAGATGAATGGCCAAAACTAACAAAATGAAGTTCAACAGTGACAAATGCAAGAGACTCCACTTTGGCAGGAAAAACAAAATGCAAAGAGACAGAATGGGGGACGATGAGACCTGGCTCAAGAGCAAGACGTGTGGAAAAAGATCATGTTCTTGTGGACAGGAAGGTGAACATGAGCCAGGAATGTGATGTGGCAGCAAAAAAAGCCAATGGGATGTTGTCCTGCATCAAGAGGAGCCTAGTGTCTAGATCTAGGGAAGTCATGGTCCCCATGCTCTATTCCGCTTTGGTTAGACCACACCTGGAATATTGTGTCCAATTCTGGGCACCACAATTCAAGAGAGATATTGACAAGCTGGAATGTGTCCAGAGGAGGGCAAGTAAAATAATCAAGGGTCTGGAGAACAAGCCCTATGAGGAGTGGTTTAAGGAGCTGGGCATGTTTAGCTAGAAGGAGAGAAGGCTGAGAGGAGATATGATGAGAGCCATGTGTAAATATGTGAGAGGAAGCCACAGGGAGGAGGAGGGAGCAAGCTTGTTTTCTGCTTCCTTGGAGACTAGGACGCAATGGAACAATGGCTTCAAACTACAAGAGAGGAGATTCCATCTGAACATGAGGAAGAACTTCCTGACTGTGAGAGCCATTCAGCAGTGGAACTCTCTGCCCCAGAGTGTGGTGGAGGCTCCTTCTTTGGAAGCTTTTAAACTGAGGCTGGATGGCCATCTGTCAGGGGTGATTTGAATGCAATATTCCTGCTTCTTGGACTGGATGGCCCAGGAGGTCTCTTCCAACTCTTTGATTCTATGATTCTATGATTCTAGGATTCTAATAATAATAATCGTTATTTATACACTGCCACCATCTCCCCAATGGGGACTTGGGGCGGCTTACATGAGGCCAAGCACGGACAAGATATTACAGCAAAATAAAACCAAAAAGTTAACAGAAAGATTCAAATAACTTTGCAGAAACTTGGTCCATTTTTATTTACCAGCAGATCCAAGAAAAATGGCCTCAGTAGCTCATGCTGCACTTGGATGAATTAGGCAGTATTTCTGGAGGCCAGATTATATTGATGCGTTACAATGGTGTTCATTTATTCATTTCCTTGATTTAAAGATTATGTTTATGTTTATCACCAAAAAACTGCCAGGCCATCATATGCTAATCAAGGTGGTCAGTTAAAACATTCACACCTAGCGCCAACAGACAAGAGTCCTTTGTCCCACCCTGGTCATTCCACAGATATATAAACCCAATTATTCCTAGTTCCAACAGACCTCACTACCTCTGAGGATGCTTGCCATAGATGCAGGCGAAACGTCAGGAGAGAATGCCTCTAGAACATGGCCATATAGCTCAAAAAAACCTACAACGACACAGTGATTCCAGCCATGAAAGCCTTCGACAATACATATTCACACCTAGCTCCGGTAGACAAGAGTTCTTTGTCCCACCCTGGACATTATTCCACAGATATATAAACCCAATTTTCCTAGTTCCAACAGATCTTACTACCTCTGAGGATGCTTGCCATAGATGCAGGCGAAACGTCAGGAGAGAATGCCTCTAGACATGGCCATATAGCCTGAAAAACACCCTACAACAACCCTGTGTTTATCTTCTTCTTTTTTCAATATAAGTATTAAAAATGCCAAATAAGCAGGAATTTATGGTCTTTAATTTTACAAGCCTGCATGGCGATAAGAGAGAAGGGGAGATCAAAGTCGGGGAAGAAGAGAAGGACCCTTGTGGATATATTGAATTGCAGGGCTGGGGAATCGATCAAGGGCAAGGTCCCAGCTGCCAGCTGTCTTCTTCCAGGACTTTGGAGAGCACCATTTCCTTGAAAGCATCTGCCAAAGCCCTCCGAGATGCTCCCAATGTTTGCAGGTTCCACTGCCAGGCACAGAGCAAAGGCTGCCACTGTTTGTCTCCGCTTCCACTCTTTTTTTGCTCAGAGATAAGATCAAAGAGAAAGAGAACAGGTGGATTCCCTATGGAGATATCGGCGGGCAATGAGGAAAAGAATCCTTCACCCACCATCAAGGATGCCTGGGTTATTTGAGGCAATGTGACCCAAATTGAATCTAGATCCAAGGTCAGCTGGGTTCAGTGGGCGCAGGTGAACTACAAGTCCCATCATCCATGGCCCCTCCTCCTCTAAACTGTACCAGGATGTAGAATGGGCCATGGGGGCTCTATGTGCCAAGCCTGGTTTTGATCAGTCATTGGTATGTGTGTTGCAGTGGTCTCAGGAAGTGAGTGAAGGTACTGCAAGTCCCATGATCCACGGTCCATCATCTCACAAACCACAGCAAAATGTGCAGTGGGTTATGTGGGCTCTGTATGCCAAGTTCGATCTTGATCAGTCATTAGTGTGGGTAGGAATGGTCTAAAGAAGTGAGTGATGATATTGCAATTCCCCTCATCCATGGGCCTTTCTCCCCCAAACCACATCAGGATGTAAACTGGGTCATGGGGGTTATGTGTGCCAAGTTTGGTCCAGGTCCGTCATTTGTGGCCTGTGAAAGTGGCAGCCAATCAGATACTACAGTTCCCATCAATTTCTTGGAGTGGAAAAACTCTCTGCTGCTTGGCTAGGACGTCATGAGTTGTGAGGGGGAACCAACAAATCAGGGTTAGGTATAGGTAAAGGTAAAGGTTTTCCCCTGACATTAAGTCCAGTCGTGTCCGACCCTGGGGTGTGGTGCTCATCTTCATATCTAAGCCCAAGAGCCGGTGTTGTCCATAGACATCTCCTAGGTCATGTGGCCAGCATGACCGCATGGAGCGCCGTTTCCTTCCCGCCAAAGCGGTACCTATTGATCTACTCACATTTGCATGTTTTTGAACTGCTAGGTTGGCAGAACCTTCCTTCTTCATTTCCTTCTTTTCCTCCGTCCCTCCCTCCCTCCCTCCCTTTCCTTCTTCTTTCCCTTTCTTCATTTCCTTTCCCTTCATTTCCTTCCTTCCCTCCCTCCTTTCTTCATCCCCCTCCTTTCTTTCCCTCCTTCCTTCCTCCTTCCTTCCTTCTCCTCCCTCCCTCCCTGTCCCTCCTTCCTTCTTTTCCTCCCTTACCTTTTTTCCCTCCCTTCCTCCTTCCTTCCTTCTCCTCCCTCCCTCCCTGTCCCTCCTTCCTTCTTTTCCTTCCTTACCTTCTTTCCCTCCCTTCCTTTTTCCTTCCTTCATGTCCCTCCTTCCTTCTTTTCCTCCCTTACCTTCTTTCCCTCCCTTCCTCCTTCCTTCCTTCTCCTCCCTCCCTCCCTGTCCCTCCTTCCTTCTTTTCCTTCCTTACCTTCTTTCCCTCCCTTCCTTTTCCTTCCTTCATGTCCCTCCTTCCTTCTTTTCCTCCCTTACGTTCTTTCCCTCCCTTCCTCCTTTCCTTCCTTCATGTCCCTCCTTCCTTCCTTCTTCTTTCATTCTTTCTATGTAAGATATAAATACAATATTAAATGGAAGGGACAGTCAAGAAGTAACGAGAGAAGGAGGGAAAGAGGGAAGGAAGGAAGGAGAGAAGCAGGGAGGGAGGAAAAGAAGGAAAGAAAGATAGAGAAGCAAGGAAGGAGAGAAGGAAATAAAAAGTGAAAGGAAAAAGAGAGGGAAGGAAGGAGAGAAGGAACGGAAGATAGGGAAGGAAGGAAGTATGTAACCAAAGAGCAAAGAAAGGAAAGAAACAGGTAGAGATGGAAGAAAGATGAGAGATATTGAAAGAAAAAGAGGAAAGGAAGGAAAGAGGGTAGGAAGGACAGAAAGAGGGAGGGAAGGTTGGCCACAGCAACGCGTGGCGGGTACAGCTAGTCATCAATAAAATTTAACAATAAATTAATAGATTAACGTGCCAGTAAAACCAAGCCGAGCCGGGAGAATCCATGTCACAAAAATCCAAATGTCCTTTTCCTATTGCCGCTGGCCTCTAATCGAACGCCTGGCCCCAGAGCCAGGTCTTCAGTTGTCTTCTAAAGGACAGGAGGGAGGTGGCCAAGCTGATGTCCTTAGGGAGAGAGTTCCACAGACGGGGGACCACTGCCAAGAAGGCCCTGTCTCTTGTCCCCACCAACCGCATTTGCGAGAGTGGTGGGATCAAGAGCAAGCCCCCTACTGATGATCTTAAGCTTCGTGATGGTTCATAGCAGGAGATACGTTCGGACAGGTAATCTGGGCCAGAACCGTTCAGGACTTTAAAGGTTAAAACCAGCACTTTGAATTGTGCCCGGAAGCCAATCGGTAGCCAGTGGAGCTGGCGCAACAGAGGAGTGGTACGCTCCCTGTACGCAGCTCCAGTTAACAACCTGGCAGCCGACTGCTGGACTAATTGGAGCTTCCGAGAAGTTTTCAAAGGCAACCCCATGTAGAGAGCATTGCAGTAGCCTATTCGGGATGTAACCACATCATAGACCACCGTGGCCACATCCCCTTGAGATCCAGGGGATGTAAGAAAGCTGCCTCTAGCAACACTGCAAATTCCCCAAACTTCTCCAGAATCAAGAAGTGACCTGGCACTTCTCCTGTTCCTGGGAGCTCCCTTCAAAACCCAGATGCTATGTTCTTTTCTTCCCATTTATTGCACAACATCGGTACCTTTCCCTGCTTTTGATTCCTCCCAGTCGAAAATCCCAGTTTGCTTCGTAAATCCTGCTCAAAGAAGGTGAATCTCAACCTGCCTTTCCTTCCATGGCAAAAGGTGTACCTCTCCAGAGCCACCTCCTTGCTTGGGCATGGAACAAACCTCCTGGCTCAGAACGAACCTCTTATAGAATCATAGAATCAAAGAGTTGGAAGAGACCTCCTGGGCCATCCAGTCCAACCCCATTCTGCCAAGAAGCAGGAATATTGCATTCAAATCACCCCTGACAGATGGCCATCCAGCCTCTAAAAGCTTCCAAAGAAGGAGCCTCCACCACACTCCGGGGCAGAGAGTTCCACTGCTGAACGGCTCTCACAGTCAGGAAGTTCTTCCTCATGTTCAGATGGAATCTCCTCTCTTGTAGTTTGAAGCCATTGCTCCATGGCATCCTAGTCTCCAAGGAAGCAGAAAGGAAGCTTGCTGCCTCCTCCTCCCTGTGGCTTCCCCTCACATATTTATACATGGCTATCATATCTCCTCTCAGCCTTCTCTTCTTCAGGCTAAACATGCCCAGTTCCCTAAGCCGCTCCTCATAGGGCTTGTTCTCCAGACCCTTGATCATTTGGGTCGCCCTCCTCTGGACACATTCCAGCTTGTCAATATCTCTCTTGAATTGTGGTGCCCAGAATTGGACACAATATTCCAGGTAAAGTGGTCTAACCAAAGTGGAATAGAGCATGGGGAGCATGACTTCCTTGGATCTAGACACTATGCTCCTCTTGATGCAGGCCAAAATCCCATTGGCTTTCTTTGCCGCCACATCACATTGTTGGCTCATGTTTAACTTCCTGTCCACGAGGACTCCAAGATCTTTTTCACACGTCCTGCTCTTGAGCCAGGCCTCATCGTCCCCCATTCTGTATCTTTGCATTTCGTTTTTCCTGCCAAAGTGGACTCTCTTGCATTTGTCCCTGTTGAACTTCATTTTGTTAGTTTTGGCCCATCTCTCTAATCTGTCAAGATCGTTTTGAATCCTGCTCCTGTCCTCTGGACAATTGGCTCTCCCTCCCAATTTGGTCCCGTCTGCCAACTTGATGATCCTGCCTTCTAGCCCTTCATCTAAGTCGTTAATAAATATGTTGAACAGGACCGGGCCCAGGGGGGAACACTGTAGATGGCACTCCGCTCGTCACTTCTTTCCAGGATGAAGAGGAAGCATTGGTGAGCACCCTCTGGGTTCATCCATTTAACCAATTACAGATCCACCTCACCGTAGTTTTGCCTAGCCCACATTGGACTAGTTTCCTTGCCAGAAGGTCATCTAATGAAAGACATCTCCACTGGCTTCTGGTCGCTTCTGGCTCAAGCAGGGAGCTTTGAGATGGATGAACAGAAGCTCTCCAAATCCCTAGGTGCTCTGACTACCTATTACAGGGAAAACCAGCTGATCCCTAACCCATCTAAAACACAGACATGTGCTTTTCACCTCAAGAACAGACAAGCATCCCAAACTCTGAGGATTATTACCTGGGAAGGAATCCCACTGGAGCATTGCAGTGCACCCAAATACCTGGGAGTCACTCTGGACCGTGCTCTTACCTACAAGAAGCACTGCCTGAACATCAAGCAAAGAGTGGGCGCTAGAAACAATATCATACGAAAGCTGACTGGCACAACCTGGGGATCACAACCAGACACAGTGAAGACATCTGCCCTTGCGCTGTGCTACTCTGCTGCTGAGTATGCATGCCCAGTGTGGAACACATCTCACCACGCTAAAACAGTAGATGTGGCTCTTAATGAGACATGTCGCATCATCACGGGGTGTCTGCGCCCTACACCACTGTAGAAATTACACTGCTTAGCCCAGGGGTCCTCAAACTATGGCCCGAGGGCCAGATACAGCCCTCCAAGGTCATTTACCCAGCCCTCGCTCAGGGCCAGCCTAAGTCTGAAATGACTTGAAAGCACTACAAATAAAATATGTGCAGTGTGCATAAAAATTCATTCATGTTTTCTTTTCAAATTGTAATCCGGCACTCCAACAGTTTGACGGACTGTGACCTGGCCCTCTGTTTAAAAAGTTTGAGGACCCCTGGTTTAGCTCAGTGGTTCTCAACCTTCCTAATGCCGTGACCCCTTCGTACAGGTCCTCATGTTGTCGTGACCCCCAACCATAATATTATTTTCGTTGCTACTTCACAACTGTAATTTTGCTCCTGTTATGAATAGTAATCTAAATATCTGATATGCAGGATGTATTTTCAGTCACTGGACCAAATTTGGCACAAATACCCAATATGCCCAAATTTGAATACTGGTGGGGTTGGGGGTGATTGATTTTGTCATTTGGTAATGCTGGAGTTGCTGGGATTTATAGTTCACCTAAAATCAAAGAGCCTTCTGAACTCCGCCAGTGATGGAATTGAATCAAACTGGGCACACAGAATTCCCATGACCAAGAGAAAATACTGGGAAGGTCTGGTGGACACTGACCTTGAGTTTTTTGGAGTTGTAGTTCACCTACATCGAGAGAACACTGTGGACTCAAGCAATGATGGAACTGGATCAAACTTGGCACAAATACTCAATATGCCCAAATGTGAACACTGCTGGAGTTTGGGGATCATAGACTTTAACATTTGGGAGTTGTAATTGTTGGGATTTATAGTTCACCTACAATCAAAGAGCATTCTGAATTCCACCAACGATGGAATTGAACCAAACTTGGCACACAGAACTCCCATGACCAAGAGAAAATACTGGAAGGGTTTGGTGGGCATTGACCTTTTAATTTTGGAGTTGTAGTTCATCTACATCCAGAGACAACTGTGGACTCAATGAAGAATCTGGACCAAACTTGGCACGGATACTCAATATGCCCAAATGTGAACACTGTTAGAGTTTGGAGAAAATAGGCCTTGCCATTTGGGAGTTGTAATTGTTGGGATTTATAGTTCACCCACAATGAAAAAGCATTCTGAACCCCACCAATGATAGAATTGGACCAAACTTTCCACACAGAACACGCATGACCAACAGAAAATACTATGTTTTCTGATGGTCTTTGGTGACCCCTCTGACACCCCCTTGCAACCCCCATGGGGGTCCCGACCCCCAGGTTGAGAAACACTGGTTTAGCTGGTATTGCACCACTTGACATCCCCGGGAAGTAGCAGCCAATAGTGAAAGGACCAAAGCAGAGACATCTCCAGCTCATCCCTTGTTTGAGTATCAGCCAGCATGCCAACGACTCAAATCAAGAAATAGTTTTCTAAGATCTACAGAGACACTCGCTGGAACACCCCAGCAAGCCAGAGTCCAAAAGTGGCAGGCTCAAACCCAGAACCTCAATCCATGGCTGATACCAAATGAGAGACTCCCCCCTGGGCACACAGAGGACTGGGTGACTTGGAAGGCACTGAAGAGACTGCGCTCTGGCACCACGAGATGCAAAGCCAACCTCAAGAAATGGGGCCACAAAGTGGAATCCACGACATCTGAGTGTGGAGAGGAGCAAACCACTGACCACCTGCTGAAATGCACCCTGAGCCTGCCACATGCACCATGGGGGACCTTCTTGCAGCAACACCAGAGGCACTCCAAGGGGCCAGATACTGGTCAAAGGACATTTAATCAACCACCAAGCTTGCAAACTCTGTTTTGCCTGTTTGTTAAAAAATTGTTTCAAATTTAATACAATTGTCTGGTTGATACTGACACGATAAATAAATATATCTCCTCTTTCCCCCCAAAATTTTGGGTACATCTATATTGTATAATTAATGCATTTTTGACACCACTTTGACTGGCACGACCAAGAGCACTGGTGCATCACCAAACTACAACTCCCAGGATTCTGTAGCATTGAGCCATGGCAGTCCAAGTAGTATCAAACTGCATTTAACTGTACAGTGGAGATGCACCTTAGCAAGCTTGCTTAGCTTTGTCGTAATGAGAACTAACAACCTATGCAAGCACATGCTCTCCACCCCATTTTCTCTCACACCCGAAATTGTATATTACTGCCAAAGGGAAGAATGGTGGGCAAACCAAAAGGAATTGTTCTCACCTCTGAAAGGAAGTGCAGTCTAAGGTTCTGCACTTCCCAGGCTGGGTTTTTATGTCCCCAGGAACTCGGTCTGCCTGACCCACACTTTCCCATGGGAATGCAGCATTTGCACCTGCAAGATGTCCAACATGAAGGTCAAGGGAAGAAGATAGAGTCCTTACGGGATGGGAAAGCGATAAGGAGGGGCAGCTGCTGGCTCTCTACTTCCAGTAATGGGCAAGGTCAGAGCTATGAGATGGGGGGAGCCTATTTCCAGTAATGGCAAGGCCAGATCCACAAGATGGGTGAGCCTCTAAGCAAGAAAGCCTCCTTATTTCACCCAGGAATTTCAAGCTTGTTTTCTACTTCTCCAGAGACTGGGACACCATGGAGAAATGGACTCGTGTCATTAAGGACTTTTCAATAACTTTGAAGCCTAGGTTCTTCTTATTGCAATTTCCAATTGACAAATGCAAGAGACTCCACTTAGGCAGAAAAAACGAAATGCAAAGATACAGAATGGGGGACAGTGAGGGCTGGCTTGAGAGCAGTACGTGTGGAAAAGATCTTGGAGTCCTCGTGGACAACAAGTGAAACATGAGCCAGGAATGTGATGTGGTGGCAAAAAAAGCCAGTGGGATGTTGGCCTGCATCAAGAGGAGCCTAGTGTCTAGATCTAGGGAAGTCATGCTCCCCATGCTCTATTCCGCCTTGCTTAGACCACTTTACCTGGAGTATTGTGTCCAATTCTGGGCACCACAATTCAAGAGAGATATTGACAAGCTGGAATGTGTCCAGAGGAGGGCGACTAAAATGATCAAGGGTCTGGAGAACAAGCCCTATGAGGAGTGGCTTAAGGAGCTGGGCATGTTTAGCCTGAAGAGAAGGCTGAGTGGAGATATGATAGCCATGTATAAATATGTGAGAGGAAGCCACAGGGGGGAGGAGGGAGCAAGCTTGTTTTCTGCTTCCCTAGAGACTAGGACGCAAAACAATGGCTTCAAACTACAAGAAAGGAGATTTCATCTGAACCTGAGGTAGAACTTCCTGAGTGTGAGAGCCGTTCAGCAGTGGAACTCTCTGCCCCGGAGTGTGGTGGAGGCTCCTTCTTTGGAAGCTTTGAAACAGAGGCTGGGTGGCCATCTGTCAGGGGTGATTTGAATGCAATATTCCTGCTTCTTGGCAGAATGGGGTTGGACTGGATGACCCATGAGGTCTCTTCCAACTCTTTGATTCTATGATTCTATGATTCTATGACTTGTGCAGTCAAAGATGAAACTCAACAACCTCAAAGATGGCTACTCTTTCCCGCTACCTGGCATGATGGTTTTCTTTCCAAGCTGTTTCAGCCAACTATGCACAGAGACACATTTTTCCTCCACTTGAACTGCCCTGACTTGATGCTGTGAAATCCTGGGATTTATAATTTGGTGAGGCACCAGTATGCTTTGGCAGAAATGGCTAAGATCTTGTGAAACTGCAGCTCCCAGGATTCCTTAGCACTGAGTCATGGCAGATAAAGTTGGGCCAAACTGTAATTCTACAGTGTAGATGCAGCGTATTGCACTCCAAGACAGGAAAAGCCCTCTGACTTTAAACACCACACCTTTAGATAGGGAAACAATCCTTTTATTGAAGGTAATTAAAAAGCAAGAAAGTAAAAAGCACTTTAAAGAAATAGGTAAATCCAATTACGGTAGGTAGGAAGATAGGCAGGAACAAAGTAGTCCAGGGTAATAGAATCATAGAATCATAGAATCAAAGAGTTGGAAGAGACCGCATGGGCCATCCAGTCCAACCCTCCAGCAACTAACTTAGCATCGAAGGGTTGTGTTGTTAAAGTGCGAAGTATGGAACGGTCGGTCAATGCGACTTTAGCAACATGCAATCATTGAATACTTGACACAGAAGGTGTCACCCCAAAGGAGAGAATGCAAGCTGTTTATGGTGATTGTGTTGATGTGAGTACTGTGCATCGTTGGGTGAGTAAGTTTAAAGATGTTGAGGTGGGAACATCTGACTTGCGTGACAAACAAAGAGTTGGACATCCTGTGACAGCAACCACCGAACTTCACAAGCAAAAGGTTGACAGATTGATTCAGGATGATCGTCGTATCACTCGGAGAGAAATTTCAAGCATAATTGGCATTTCGCAAGAACGTGTGGGTCACATTATTGCTTTGCTTGGCTATCGGAAGATCTGTGCACAATGGGTACCCAGGATGGAGATGCCCTAAATGAAAGCGCACAGACTTGAAACTTCAGAGACTGGATCTCACCACTGTATGACATCCTCCATACAGTCCAGATTTAGCACCATCTGACTTCCATCTGTTCCTGATAATGAAAGAAGATCTGCGGGGACATCATTATGCTTTGGATGAAGACGTTGAATCATAGAATCATAGAATCAAAGAGTTGGAAGAGACCTCCTGGGCCATCCAGTCCAACCCCATTCTGCCAAGAAGCAGGAATATTGCATTCAAAGCACCCCTGACAGATGGCCATCCAGCCTCTGTTTAAAAGTTTCCAAAGAAGGAGCCTCCTTGAGAGAATGGTGAGAAGCTGGTTGCTGAAACAGAGTGTCGACTTCTTCCGTGACGGCTTCAGAAAACTTGTTCATCGTTGGCAGAAATGTATCCAATTGTTTGGTGATAACGTGTGGGTCACATTATTGCTTTGCTTGGCTATTGGAAGATCTGTGCATGATGGGTACCCAGGATGGAGACGCCCGAAATGAAAGCGCACAGACTTGAAACTTCAGAGACTGGATCTCACTACCATACAACATCCTCCATACAATCCGGATTTAGCACCATCTGACTTCCATCTGTTCCTGATAATGAAAGAAGATATGCGGAGACATCATGGTGCTTCTGATGAGGACGTTGAGAGAACGGTGAGGCGCTGGTTGCGGAAACAGAGTGTCGACTTCTTTCATGACAGCTTCAGAAAATTTGTTCATTGTTAGCAGAAATGTATCCAATTGTCTGGTGATTATGTGTGGGCACATTATTGCTTTGCTTGGCTATCGGAAGATCTGTGCACGATGGGTACCCAGGATGGAGATGCCTGAAATGAAAGCGCACAGACTTAAAACTTCAGAGACTGGATCTCACCACCTTACGACATCCTCTATGCAGTCCAGATTTAGCACTGTCTGACTTCCATCTGTTCCCGATAATGCAAGAAGATCTGCGGGGACATCATGATGCTTCAGATGAAGACGTTGAGAGAACGGTGAGGCACTGGTTGCGGAAACAGAGTGTCGACTTCTTCCATGACGGCTTCAGAAAACTTGTTAATTGTTAGCAGAAATGTATCCAATTGTCTGATTATGTGGAAAAGTGAAGAGTGGCTCTTCATCATTGGCAGAAATGTATCCAATTGTCTGGTGATTATGTGGAAAAGTGAACTGAGGTAGTTAAAGAGCACATTCTCAGGATTGTTTCTGCGTTTGATTTATTAAAATATTCCGGTCCAAACCCAAGTCACAAAGGGGGAGGCATTACTTTTCACTCAAACTAGCCACTTGCCTAGTTTCCAGCAGACCCTTCAACCTCTGAGGAGGCCTGCGATAGGTGTGGGCAAAACGTCAGGAGAGGATGCTTCTGGAACATGGCCAGGCAGCCCTGAAAACCCACAGCAACCCAGTTCTTCCCATTGTTTAGGAAGGACCTCTTTCCTTGCATGTGTCTTAGGGAACAAGGTTGCCCATTCCTTCCCAATGGGAGAGAGTGAGCCTTTCTCCTGCCTTGTCTCAGCCATTCTCTTCTCCAGAGTGGCTGCCCTGGGCTGACCTTTTGTCCTGGCGCCGCCCTTGTTTTGGCCCCGCCTGAGGACACAAGACTTGGGGAGGGGAGCAAGGGGGCGGTCCCGTGGGTCCGGTTGCTAGGAGACGCCGTCAACAATGGGGGCTGGCGTGGACGTCTTTGGGAGGGAGGGACGGAGGGAGGGAGGGGGACCCCGATTGTGGCTCTTGCAGTCCTCCCCACGGTCCGCTGCAGCTCTCCTCCACGGTCCGCCTCCTCCAGGTTCGTGGCGTCCTCATCCCAATCTCCCCACTTGCTCTTCTCTTCCCCTCCATGAGGTCTAGAAACTTGGGCTCCAGCTTGGATGCAGTTAGAACTGCCCTGGCTCAGTGATAGGAGGTCCTGAGATCTGTAGTTTGGTGAGCTATTGGGTGCATCTGCAATCACCCTAGAATGAATGTAGCACATCACTACTTTGAACTGCCATGGCTCCATAGTATTATGAACTCCTGGGAGTTGTAGTTTGGTGGGATTTTAAAGCACTGCTATGAGATGCTGGGAATTGTAGTTTGGTGAACTATTGGGTGTATCTAAAATCACCATAGAATGAATGTAGTATGGTGCCACATGGCTCTAATTCTATAGGATACTGGGAGTTGTAGTTTGGTGGGATTTTAAAGCTACACTGCTATGACATCCTGGAAGTTGTAGTTTGGTGAGCCATTGGGTGCATCTACAAGCATTGTAGAATGAATGTAGCATGGCAGCACTTTGAAATGCCATGGCTCCATAGTATTATGGACTCCTGGGAGTTGTGGTTTTGTGGGACTTTAAAGCACTGCTGGGAGTTGTAGTTTGGTGAGCTATTGGGTGAATCTACAATCATCGTAGAGTGAATATAGCATGGCTTCACTTTGAACTGCCATGGCTCCATAGTATTATGGATTTTAAAGCACTGCTATGCAATGCTGGGAGTTGTAGTTTGGTGAGCTATTGGGGGCATCTACAATAATCATAGAATGAAAGTAGCTTTGAACTGCCATGGCACCATAGCGTTATGGACTCCTGGGAGTTGTAGTTTTGTGGGATTGTAAAGCACTGCTATGAGATGCTGGGAGTTGTAGTTTGGTGTGCTATTGGGTGCATCTATAATTATCGTAGAGTGAATAGAGCATGGACTCACTTTGAACTGCCATGGCTCCATAGTATTATTAACTCCTGGGAGTTTTAGTTTTGTGGGATTTTAAAGCACTGCTATCAGATGCTGGAAGTTGTAGTTTGGTGAGCTATTGGGGCATCTACAATAATCATAGAATGAAGGTAGCTTTGAACTGCCATGGCTCCATAGCATTATGGACTCCTGAAAGTTGTAGTTTTGTGGGATTGTAAAGCACTGCTATGAGATGCTGGGAGGTGTAGTTTGATGGGCGATTCGGTGCATCTATAATTATCATAAAGTGAATATAGCATGGCCTCACTTTGAACTGCCATGGCTCCATAGTATTATGAACTCCTGGGAGTTGTAGTTTGGTGGGATTGTAAAGCACTGCTATGAGATGCTGGGAGGTGTAGTTTGATGGGCGATTCGGTGCTGTTTTGACTGATCTCCCATCTATCTATTTGCTCATTAATTTCTGTAGCTGGGCCAGGTACCGAGCTGTTTTCATGTTCCCCATCATGAGAACTCTCTGGTAACAATTCAGAGAGCACACCATCATCCCCACACCCCTCAGGGACATTCTCATGGGAAACTACATTTTGAACAGATCTGTGTTTTCCATACTGCAGAACCTGACTCCCTGCACAAAATCCAAGACTTCCTCTTCCCTTGAGAAAGCAGCCCCAAAGAGACCAGGATCATGCTTTCCCATAGCATATCTGACACTCTCCTTAGGTACACCCTCTCTCTCCTTCCCATGGAGCAGAGCATGGCGTGTGGAACAGACTCCTCAGGTCTGCCACACTTTGAGCATTATTAGACTGAGTCTTTTATAGGAATATTCTACTGATGTCACCCCAAAGTTGTACATTAATGATAGACAACTTCCAACTTGGCTCCATCTCAGTTTCCTGGCCAGATGTTGACTCTTCTTGATAGGTGTTAGCCTTGTGTTGACTTCCTTCTTAACATTGTAAACATTTCTCTTATCATTGTCACTGTTCTTATATTCCGCCCTTCTCACCCCACAGGGGACTCAGGGCGGATTACAATCAGGGCCGGCCCTAGGTAATTTTCAATGGTAAGCAAACATTATTTTGGCGCCCCCCCCCCCAAAAAAAAACAATCACTGAAAAAAAAAAGGTAGAGGTGAATAAAGAGTTACCTTAAAACCAGAAGGTTACTTACATTATGTTCATATAGTTACATTACATAGAATTAACACAAATTAATGTTTTTTAAATGCAAATATTTTTGTTGTTATTTCTGATCTACAAGTACGACACAAAGATTTCACAGAAAATACAAGATCTTTGCATTATGACAATTCCGCTGAGACAATTGAAGACAGAACAGCCCTTAATACATACACATACATATACATACACATACACACATACATGCACACAGACACACACACATATATATTATTTTATTTGGAATTGCAAATTGCAATACATTCCATCACACACACATTTAAATAAATATTCTGTATTTACGGAACGAACGGCTTCCTTTCTGCAAGGACTTCTTCTAGAATGCATAGCAATTCCAAAGAAAATAAAATATTTTGGACCACGACAAGTAAGTCCACTGAGATGACTAAAGATAGAATAACCTTATCTATATAAATAAAAATATAATGTTCGTTTGTGGGATTAACATAACTCAAAACCCGCTGGACAAATTGGCACCAAATTTGGCAGCAAAACACATACTAATCCAATCTATGTCTGTCAAACAAAAAAAATCTCTGGCTGCTTCTCATTACTTTATTTTGCATACCACCACACTACCCCAGGGTGCTGCTGCTGCTATTATTATTATTATTATTACTATTATTATTATTGAGAGTCTAAATGGCCATCTATCAGGAGTGTTTTAATTGTGCTTTTCGCTTATGCCAGAAGGAAGTTGGATTGGATGGACCTTGGAGGTCTCCCTACTTTATGATTCTATTACTATTATTAATAATAGTATTATTATTAAGCAGAGTCTCTATGGCCATCTGTTAGGAGTGCTTGGATTGTGTTTTTCCCTTATGGCAGAAGGAGGTTGGACTGGATGGCCCTTGGAGGTCTCTTGCAACACTAGGATCCTATTACTGTGAATTCCTCCCAAACCCCTCCAGTGTTTTCTGCTGGTCATGAAGGTTCTGTGTGCCAAGTTTGGTTCAGATCTGTCATTAATGGGAGTTTTAATGGTCTGTGGAAGTCTGAGCTGAATCAGTTGAAGGTACTCCAAATCCCATCAGCTTGATTAGCATTCAATGGCCTTGCAGACAAGAGTCAATCAAGGCCAGCTAATACGTCTCAACAATGGATTCCCCCGGGCAGGAAGCAGCCAGGCTTTGAAGCTGCAAGGTTATTTGCTGCATCAGAAGCAAACCAAGGGTAAATTTGTAATGTATATAGAAAACACAAAGTTTAAAAACTTGGCATCCAGCTGCAAGGTCATTCAGTGCTAATCAAGGTGGCCAATGGCAACACTCACACTTGCCTCAAGCAGGCAAGAGTTCTTCCCACCCTGGACATCATTCCACAGGGATATATATAAACCCCACTTGCCTAGTTTCCAACAGAGTTCCCAACCTCTGAAGATGTCTGCCATTTATAACACATAACAATCTAATAAATATAAATAATTCATGATAAAAATAATAACGTAATAATTGTAAATAGAATAATAAATATAATAAAACATAACAATAATAGTAATAATTCCAAAGCTGAGAAGGAAATGGGGGCGAGTCAGTTTCCAACAGACCTTCCAATCTCTGAGGATGCCTGCCACTGATGTGGGTGAAACGTCAGGAGAGAATGCTGCTGGCACATTTTGAGCCTTCCAGGCGAAGCAGAGACTTCAAAGGGCAGAGAGAAGAGCATGGAGTGGGGCAACAGCTGCAGCGAAGTCTTCCCCCCTTCTCCTCCAGGGTCTTCCTCCTCCTCCTCTCCATTTGGAGGTTTCTAAACAGAGAGGAGGAGGAAGAAGAGCCCAGAGGAGAAGGAGATGGCCAAGCCTCGCTGCTGCTGGCGCCCTACGCTCCTCTTCTCGCCCCCTTCGAGGCGAGGCCTCGAAGGGGGTGAGAAGAGGGTAGCACAGAGCAGCAGCAGCAGCGAGGATGCCCCCCTTCTCCTCCAGGGTCTTCCTCCTCCTCCTCTCCATTTGGAGGTGTCTAAACGGAGAGGAGGAGGAAGAAGAGCCCAGAGGAGAAGGAGATGGCCAAGCCTCGCTGCTGCCCCACACTCCTCTCGCCGCTCTACAAGGTTCACGGGGCATGAGGGGAGGGAAAGGCGAGCACCTTTCTCTTCTCCCTCGCACGCCTTTCCTGCCTCTGCCGCCAAGAAAAGCACATGCAGGACGAGAGGGGAAGGGCAGAGGCGCGCGCCTTTCCCTTCCCCCTTGCCGCATGCGCGGCTTTTCTGCTTCCTCCCGCTGCTGCCCCTGCCACCGGCGCTGCTCATGGGACGAGGCCCAATTGGAGGGAGGGGCATTTAAGGAGGCGCGTGAGCGCCCCTGGGACAAACAAAGTATTCCGCGGTCGCTTACTTTGCGTAATGGAAGAGCCGCCCCTGCTCTGGACCATGGCCATATAGCCCAAAAAAACCTACAACAACCCAGTGATTCTGGCCATGAAAGCCTTCAACAATACAATGATAAAGATGCTCTCATATCCCCCTCTCAACTCATGATGTCCTAACCAAGCAGCAGGGAGTTTCTCTACTCCCAGGAATTGATGGGAACTGCAGTATCTTCACTCACTTCTTGAGACTATTCCTACCCACACCAATGACTGATCAAGCTCAAACTTGGCATACAGAGCCCACATAACCCAATGTACATCCTGCTGTGGCTTATGGGATGATGGACCATGGATCATGCGTGGGACTTGCAGTACCTTCACTCACTTCCTGAGACCACTGTGACACACACACCAACAACTGATTGAGATCAAACTTGGCACATAGAGCCCCCATGACCCACTCTACATCCTGGTGCAGATTGGAGGAGGGAGGGGCTATGAATGATGGGACTTTCATATGGGAGTTGTAGTTAACCCACACCAAACCAACTGACATTGGATCTAGGTTCAATTTGGATCACAGACAAACAATGCCTTTCTCAAATAACCTGGGCACCGCCGGGTCCCCAAGCTAGGAATTTGCCTGGCAATTGCCTCTATACGCACCTGTTGGCTGCTGCATATTGACGAGTGCAATGCACTGGTTGGATGTGCTGGTGAAGGGTTTCCTGCCGTCCCAAAGAGCAGATCCAGGAGGGTATGCCAAGCCGTCAGTCCATTCCCACTTGACCTTTTGTGCATTCAGTGGCAGAGAGAAAAGCACATTTTAATGAATGGAGGGGGGCTCAAAGTCAGCAGAGGGAGTAAGAGGTTTCCATTCATAGAATCATAGAATCCAAGAGTTGGAAGAGACCTCCTGGGCCATTCAGTCCAACCTCATTCTGCCAAGAAGCAGGAATATTGCATTCAAACCACCCCTGACAGATGGCCATCCAGCCTCTGTTTGAAAGCTTCCAAAGAAGGAGCCTCCACCACACTCCGGGGCAGAGAGTTCCACTGCTGAACGGCTCTCACAGTCAGGAAGTTCTTCCTCGTGTTCAGATGGAATCTCCTCTCTTGTAGTTTGAAGCCATTGCTCCATTGCGCCCTAGTCTCCTGGGAAGCAGAGAAGCTTGTTCCCTCCTCCCTGTGGCTTCATCTCACATATTTCTACATGGCTCTCCTGTCTCCTCTCAGCCTTCTCTTCTTCAGGCTAAATATTCCCAGCTCCTTAAGCCGCTCCTCATAGGGCTTGTTCTCTAGGCCCTTGATCATTTTGGTCGCCCTCCTCTGGACACATTCCAGCTTGTCAATATCTCTCTTCAATTGTGGTGCCCAGAATTGGACACAATATTCCAGGTGTGGTCTAACCAAAGTGGAATAGAGCATGGGGAGCAGGACTTCCCTAGATCTAGACACTAGGCTCCTCTTGATGCAGGCCAAAATCCCATTGGTTTTTTTTTTGCTGCCACATCACATTGTTGGCTCATGTTTAACTTGTTGTCCACGAGGACTCCAAGATCTTTTTCACACGTACTGCTCTCGAGCCAGGCATTGTCCCCCATTCTGTATCTTTGCATTTCGTTTTTCCTGCCAAAGTGGAGTATCTTGCATTTGTCCTTGTTGAACTTCATTTTGTTAGTTTTGGCCCTTCATCTCTCTAATCTGTCAAGATCCCTTTGAATCCGGCTCCTGTCCTCTGGAGTCTTGGCTCTCCCTCCCAATTTGGTGTCGTCTGCAAACTTGATGATCCTGCCTTCTAGCCTTTCATCTAAATCATGAATAAAGATGTTGAACAGGATCAGGCCCAGGACGGAACCCTGCTTGTGGCCCTCCACTCGTCACTTCTTTCCAGGATGAAGAGGAAGCCTTGGGGAGAATCACCCTCTGGGTTCATCCATTTAACCAATTCCAGATCCACCTCACCGTAGTTTTGCCTCGCCCACATTGGACTAGTTTCCTTGCCAGAAGGTCATGGGGGACCTTGTCAAAGAAGGCCTTCCTCAAATCCAGGTACGCTACATCCACGGCATTCCCCGCAACTACCCAGCTTGTAACTCTATCAAAAAAAAAAAGGATGCAATGGAGCCATGGCTTCAAACTACAGGAAAGGAAGGAGATTCCACCTGAACATGAGGAAGAACTTCCTGACTGTGAGAGCTGTTCACCAGTGGAACTCTCTTCCCTGGAGTATGGTGGAAGCTCTTTCTATGGAGGCTTTAAAACAGAGGCTTGATGTCCATCTGTTGGGGTTGTTTTGAATGCTTCTTGGCAGAAAGGGGTTGGACTGGATGGCCCACGGGGTCTCTTTCAACTCTTGAATTCTATGTTTCTATGATTCTATGAAAGTGGAGGCCCCCCTCGCAATGTCTTCCAGTGGTTCTTGCTCACCGAGGATTGAGGTGTGGCGTGGAAACCAATCCAGACTCCGGATGGGTTGCTAGTTTTCTTGATGTATTTGGAAATAATATTTTCTTCTGCTTTTGACTGAATGGAAGCTAAGTGACCGTCTCGCCAATACTCGCAGTAATCCTGCATGGAGAGAGGGAGGAAACATAAAATATGGTTTGATAGCAGGCTCACCGGGTCAGGCCCTCAATCCTCGGTCTCTTTGCCAGAAACCCAAGCGGTCTTCCCAGTAAAGAGGAAAGGAAGCCCAGTTGCAGGAGGCAAGGCTCCAAACGAAATAAGGGCTTCATTCAAGTCTTCTTTCAGCCCAAATAAGTGACTTCTTTACCTTGCAAATGGTCACCTTGGATCTCCAAGGGTTCCAGAATGAGGTCTTGGCCACAGTCCCATTGGCTTGTACCAACTAAGGGGGACTCATGGGTTAAACTGATGGAGTTTGGTTGGTAACACCCAATGGCTCAGTTCTTAAAACATTTCTATTGGCCATTTTTAGCTAACCTCTGAGAGATGTTGACCACAGCACCACCCTGGTATACCTCCAGATGGTTCCATACAATTGAACTGGATACTTTAAATCAGGGGTCAGGAACCTTCGGCCCTCCAGGTGTGGTGGACTTCAACTCCCACAATTCCTTGAGGCTCGGCATTCGCCCCAAAGGCTTACCTTGGCCCTCCACCACACCTGGAGGGCCGAAGGTTCCCCATGCCTGCTTTAAATCATCCCGCCTGATGACAATTCTTCAAGTATATGATAGGTGATCCCAAAAGAAACATTCTATACTCGCAGTAAGAACTAACAGAGCACATTTAAATCCAATCAGCAAATGGGGAAATCAGTAAAAGTCAAACCCACAATTGTATGGATTTTATAACATCACTGTGCCTGGGAGTTCTTTTCCCTTCTAGAAAGATCTGGACCATTCAATATCCTCCTTGGGTTCGCTTAACTGGGGTTGTTGGGTTAAAATCTGGCACATACCTCAGCATCTTCCCAGGAGAGAGGATCACTCAGATATTCATAGCACATTTTTCGGTAGTAAAGAGTCCCAGCAGGACATGGGGACCGAGGGCGAGGTAACGACAGATCCCTGACCCCTGCAAGAGACCCCGGACCCCTTTTAGAAAAGAAGAATAGGCATGCCCGCTTCTTAATGTCCCTAAACAGAGGCATGAGTTCATAGAATCCTAGAGTTGGAAGAGACCTCCTGGGCTATCATCCAGTCCAACCCCATTCTGCCAAGAAGCAGGAATATTGCATTCAAAGCACCCCTGACAGATGGCCAATCCATCCAACATATTCTAGCTCATCATTTCTCATGCTTGGTATAATTAAATTGCATTGCTTCTAATTTATTCCCATTTATCTTCAGTCCAGTCTCCCATTCAAATTCTGTTAAATGTTTCTTAATTATCTCCACTTTCTTCATTATCTCCTTAATTGTTATCAATGTGTCATCTGCAAATAAGCTAATTTTTCCTAACTTTGTTCCTATGCCTTCTAATTCATTGTCTTCTCTTATTACATTGGCCAAAAATTCCATAACCATCACAAAAATATTTATTTATTTACTTACTTACTACACTTGTATACCGCCTTTCTCATCCTATTGGTGACTCAAGGCGGTTTAGAACAAGTCAGTACACATAATAGCAAAATACAGATTAAGCATTAAAACAATATAAAACCACAATTAAAAACAATAGAAACAATAAAACCAACATCAATTATCATCAGCATCTCCTAGTTGAAACGTTGTCCAAATTCCATTGTCAAGTGATCCCATTTCCTATGTCAGTTACTCTGCATTTGTAAACGCTTGCTCATATAACCATGTCTTAACTTATCTCTGTTTAAAATCTGTTTAAAATCTTAAAAGATGATGGTGTCAAGGTGATGCATGCCATTTGCCAGCAAATATGGAAAACACAAGAATGGCCATCAGACTGGAAAAAATCAACTTATATCCCCATACCAAAAAAGGGAAATGCGAAAGACTGCTCAAACTTCCGTACAGTGGCCCTTATTTCTCATGCCAGTAAGGTAATGCTCAAGATCCTGCAAGGAAGACTCCAGCAATACATGGAGCGAGAGTTGCCAGATGTTCAGGCTGGGTTTAGAAAAGGCAAAGGAACGAGAGACCAGATTGCCAATATCCGCTGGATAATGGAGAAAGGCAGGGAGTTTCAGAAAAACATCTACTTCTGCTTCATTGACTACTCTAAAGCCTTTGACTGTGTGGATCATAATAAATTGTGGCAAGTTCTTGGTGAGATGGGCATACCAAGCCACCTTGTCTCTCTCCTGAGGAATCTGTACAAGGACCAAGTAGCAACAGTCAGAACTGACCACGGAACAACAGACTGGTTCAAGATTGGGAAAGGCGTACGGCAAGGCTGCATCCTCTCACCCAACCTTTTTAACTTGTATGCAGAACACATCATGCGATGTGCGGGGCTGGATGAATGCAAATCTGGGGTGAAAATTGCTGGAAGAAACATTAACAACCTCAGATATGCAGATGACACCACTCTGATGGCCGAAAGCGAGGAGGAGCTGAGGAGCCTTTTAATCAAGGTGAAAGAAGAAAGCGCAAAAGCCGGGTTGCAGCTAAACGTCAAAAAAACCAAGATTATGGCAACAAGAATGATTGACAACTGGAAAATAGAGGGAGAAACCGTGGAGGCCGTGACAGGGTTTGTATTTCTAGGTGCAAAGATTACTGCAGATGCAGACTGTAGCCAGGAAATCAGAAGACGCTTACTTCTTGGGAGGAGAGCAATGTCCAGTCTCGATAAAATAGTGAAGAGTAGAGACATCAGACTGGCAACCAAGATCCGCCTAGTCAAAGCCATGGTATTCCCTGTAGTCACCTACGGATGTGAGAGCTGGACCTTAGGGAAGGCTGAGCGAAGGAAGATCGATGCTTTTGAGCTGTGGTGCTGGAGGAAAGTGCTGAGAGTGCCTTGGACTGCGAGAAGATCCAACCAGTCCATCCTCCAGGAAATAAAGCCCGGCTGCTCACTGGAGGGAAGGATACTAGAGACAAAGTGGAAGTCCTTTGGCCACATCATGAGGAGACAGGAAAGCCTAGAGAAGACAATTATGCTGGGGAAAGTGGAAGGCAAAAGGAAGAGGGGCCGACCAAGGGCAAGATGGATGGATGGCATCCTTGAAGTGACTGGACTGACCTTGAAGGAGCTGGGGGTGGTAACGGCCGACAGGGAGCTCTGGCGTAGGCTGGTCCATGAGGTCACGAAGAGTCGGAGACGACTGAACGAATGAACAGCTAACTTATCTCTGAAACGTTAGGAGTGAAGGAACCAATCTAATCTCCTTAGGGAGGGCACTCCATAGCCGAGGGGCCACCACAGGAAAGGCCCTGTCTCTTGTCCCTGCCAAACATAATATGGGAGACATGGGACATCCTTGCCTTGTACCGTGTGTTATTTTTATCTCTCCAATGATTCCATTATTTATTATTATCTTTGTATAGTTATCCAAATCCATTTGGCTTGTGATATTTTTAATCCTATTCCAAATTTGTTCGTGATTATTTAAATAGTTGGCTCTAGCTCATCATTATGGGGATGTATACCATTGAATGGATGGATGCCACTTGACTTGCTATGACTCAATGCAATGGAACCCTCTTTATAGGTCTTTTCCTTCTGCCCTTCCCCAAATTGCAACTCACCAAACAACATGATTGAGCCATGACAGCCCAAGGAGTGTCAGACTGCATTTATTCTCCCGTGCTTTGTCCAAGCCCCAATGCTTACCTTCCGTGGAGGGGCTAAAGGCCAGGCAGCCCAGGAGGCAGAGCCCAAAATAGAACACTGGTGCCATCTTTGGTTCTTCTGGAAAAGAACAACAAGCATGAAAAGTCCCCACTGCGTTGCTGTAAGTTTTTTTGGGCTATTACTTACTTACTTAGGCGATCCCTCGCTTTCCGAGGATGATTGTCTTCCAATATTCTTGTGGGTCCGTATGTGGCTGTGGAGCCCTATTCTTGCTCTGCATCTTCTTCCGCAGTGAGGACATTGGTTTCCAGGTGGAAGGCGGTCTCGGTCAGGGTTGGCTTGACGTGTCTTCCTCTTGGAGGGCACCTTTTCTAGCCCCCTCCCCATGTGGGGTGAGCAGAGTGGGTCCTCAAAAGGACTGTTCAGTCGCGGATACATCTGCCGAACTACTCAACTGCCTCGGACCTTGAGGTAGAACGACTGAGTCCGTACCCACCGCCCATGTGCCAGTCTGTGACTAGGGGCTTCCAGATTTCTCAGTCCTGCCCCCGTCGCCACTTGCTGATCGCCATGGGGCTTTGGTTGGTTTGTTTTTATTTTCTTTGAAAGACGCCTGTGCGTGGGTTTTTTTAATGTGTGGAGGTCAGTGCACAACTGAACAACACACAGACTTCACAGAGTGAGGTTCCACTGGTGATGTAGTTTAACACAATGACCGTGGCTTCTCAGTCTGTTGCAGCCTTCTTCCGCCTTCGCAGCCGTTGTAACATGTGCCATGTTATCCTCCGCCTGCTCCGCCGTTGAGGTCTTTGGGTCTTCGGACTGTGCTTGGTCTGGGACCTCCCCCGCAGCCACTCCTGGGAGTGCACGACTCCAGTTGTTGTGCCTACAGGTTCATCGGAACGTGCAAGCCCCCTCACCACGACAAGGTGACAGTCCATCATGTTCTAGAGGCATTCTCTCCTGACGTTTTGCCTGCTTGCCAGGATGCTTGCCATAGATGCAGGCGAAACGTCAGGAGAGAATGCCTCTAGAACATGGCCATATAGCCCAAAAAAACTTACAGCAACCGGCCATGAAAGCCTTCGACAATACATAGTCCCCACTGTCTTCTCCTCCAAGGAAACCAACCAGGATGTCTTTCTGGACTCAGTTCTTACGTTTCAGAACTGAACTAAAGGTTAAGGTTGGATTCATGAATGCACTTCCACGTGTCCTTTCTCATATTTCAGAACAAGAAACAACATGATATGTACATGTACATTTCTCCCTGAGGCTGCTATGGCTTGCAAAGGAGGGGAGTGGCTATTAATTCCCTCAATGTTGAGCAGGACTGGGATCTTGGATTGATTCCCAACCACTGTGATTAAGGTGAGCCCACACCATTTGGACGCTGGGATTAAGCTGCACACAGGGACCTTCCAAGAGTGAAATGTGTCCAGAGGAGGGTGACTAAAATGATCCAGGGTCTGGAGAACAAGCCCTATGAGGAGCGGCTTAAAGAGCTGGGCATGTTTAGCCTGAAGAAGAGAAGGCTGAGAGGAGACATGATGAGGGCCATGTATAAGTATGTGAGAGGAAGTCCTAGGGAGGAGGGAGCAAGCTTCCTTTCTGCTTCCCTGGAGACTAGGATGCAATGGAACAATGGCTTCAAACTACAAGAGAGGAGATTCCATCTGAATATGAGGAAGAACTTCCTGACTGTGAGAGCCGTTCAGCAGTGGAACTCTCTGCCCCGGAGTGTGGTGGGGGCTCCTTCTTTGGAGGCTTTTAAACAGAGGCTGGATGGCCATCTGTCAGGGGTGCTTTGAATGCAATATTCCTGCTTCTTGGCAGAATGGGGTTGGACTGGATGATGGCCCAAGAGGCCTCTTCCAACTCTAGGATTCTATGATTCTAGGTGTTTTGGACTTCAGCTCCTACCATTCTTAACAACAAGTGACCTGGTTGGGATTTCTGGGAGTTGAGGTCCAAAATACTTGGAGGGCCGAAGTTTGCCCATGCCTGGACTTTTGATTCTCTGATTCTCCCCACCTCTCCCAGTTGTCTTCCCTCTCTCCCCTGCAGTTTTCATAGCAACCTTGATCTCCTCATTCCATGAATGCATTTTGACACCACTTTGACTGGCACGACCAAGAGCACTGGTGCATTACCAAACTACAACTCCCAGGATTCTATAGCATTGAACCATGGCAGTCCAAGTGGTATCACACTGCATTTAACTCTACAGTGGAGATGCACCTTAGCAAGCTTGCTTAGGATTGTTTTGTCGAAGGCTTTCATGGCTGGAATCACTGGGTTGTTGTAGGATTTTTCGGGCTATATGGCCATGGTCTAGAGGCATTCTCTCCTGACGTTTCGCCTGCATCTATGGCAAGCATCCCCAGAGGTAGTGAGGTCTGTTGGAACTAGGAAAAAGGGTTTATGTATCTGTGGAAAGACCAGGGTGGGACAAAGGACTCTTGTCTGCTGGAGCTAAGTATGAATGCTAGACCACTCTCATAACCACCATGTAAGACTACACAGAGAAGCCATTGAAATACACAAGCATGTGGACAATTTCAACAGAAAGGAAGAGACCATGAAAATGAACAAAATCTGGCTACCAGTATTAAAAAACTCTAAAATTACAACAGCAAAACAACAGAGAGGAAACAAACAAGGACATCTAATCAGTCTCAACAAAAGATTGCTCCAGGCACAGCCAGGCCTTCAAATGCTAATCAAGGTGGTCAGTTGAAACATTCACATCTAGCTCCAGCAGACAGGAGTCCTTTGTCCCACCCTGGTCATTCCACAGATATATAAACCCACTGTCCTATTTCCAACAGACCTCACTACCTCTGAGGATGTTTGCCATAGATGCAGGCAAAACGTCAGGAGAGAATGCCTCTAGAACATGGCCATATAGCCTGAAAAAACCTACAACAACCCATTTGCTTAGCATTGTCGTAATGAGAACTAACAACCTATGCAAACACATTCCACCCCATCCAAAAGTTATTTTACTGCCAAAGGGAAGAATGGTGGGTAAACCAAAGGGAATTGTTCTCACCTCTGAAAGGAAGTGCAGTCTAAGGTTCCACACTTCCCAGGTTGGGTTTTTATGTACTCAGGAACTTGGTCCACTTGCCCCACACCTTCCCATGGGAATGCAGCATTTGCACCTGCAAGGAGAGCAGGCGTCCAACATGAAGGTCAAGGGAAGAAGATAGAGTCCTTACAGGATGGGAAAGCGATAAGGAGGGGCAGCTGCTGGCTCTCTACTTCCAGTAATGGGCAAGGTCAGAGTTATGAGATGGGGGGAGCCTATTTCCAGTAATGGCAAGGCCAGATCCACAAGATGGGGTGAGCCTTGAAGCAAGGAGGCCTCCTTGTTTCACCCAGGAATTTCAGGCTTGTTTTCTGCTTTTCCAGAGACTAGGACGCCATGGAGAAATGGACTCATGTCATGAAGGACTTGTCAATAATTTTGAAGCCTAGGTTCTTTTTATTGCAATTTCCAATTGACAAATGCAAGATACTCCACTTTGGCAGAAAAAACGAAATGCAAAGAGACAGAATGGGGGACAATGCCTGGCTCGAGAGGAGTACGTGTGAAAAAGATCTTGGAGTCCTCGTGGACAACAAGTTAAACATGAGCCAACAATGTGATGTGGCGGCAAAAAAAGCCAATGGGATTTTGGCCTGCATCAAGAGGAGCATAGTATCTAGGTCCAGGGAAGTCCTGCTCCCCATGCTCTATTCTGCTTTGGTTAGACCACACCTGGAATATTGTGTCCAATTCTGGGCACCACAATTCAAGAGAGATATTGACACTAAGCTGGAATGTGTCCAGAGGAGGGCGACTCAAATGATCAAGGGTGTGGAGAACAAGCCCTATGAGGAGTGACTCAAGGAGCTGGGCATGTTTAGCCTGAAGAAGAGAAAGCTGAGAGGAGATAGGATAGCCATGTATAAATATGTGAGAGGAAGCCACAGGGAGGAGGGAGCAGATCAAAGGTCTGGAGAACAAGCCCTATGAGGAGCGGCTTAAGGAGCTGGGCATGTTTAGCCTGAAGAAAAGAAGGCTGAGAGGAGATATGATAGCCATGTATAAATATGTGAGAGGAAGCCACAGGGAGGAGGGAGCAGATGAAGGGTCTGGAGAACAAGCCCTATGAGGAGCGGCTTAAGGAGCTGGGCATGTTTAGCCTGAAGAAGAGAAGGCTGAGAGGAGATATGATGAGGGCCATGTATAAATATGTGAGAGGAAGCCACAGGGAGGAGGAGGGAGCAAGCTTGTTTTCTGCTTCCCTGGAGACTAGGACGCAATGGAACAATGGCTTCAAACGACAACAGAGGAGATTCCATCTGAACATGAGAAAGGACTTCCTGACTGTGAGATCCGTTCAGCAGTGGAACTCTCTGCCCCGGAGTGTGGTGGAGGCTCCTTCTTTGGAAGCTTTTAAACAGAGGTTGGATGGCCATCTGTCAGGGGTGATTTGAATGCAATATTCCTGCTTCTTGGCAGAATGGGGTTGGACTGGATGGCCCATGAGGTCTCTTCCCACTCTAGGATTCTAGGATTCTATGATTCTATGTGTCAAATAATTAATAAAAAATAAAGTTAAAAATTAAAAAAGGAGGGGCAGCTGCTGGCTCTATTTCCAGTCATGGGCAAGGCCAGATCTATGAGATGTGTGAGCCTCGAAGCTATCTCTATCTAATCTATTTATCTGGAGGATTGCTGGGAGTTGCAGTCTAGGAATAGGAATTTGGAAATCTGCAGGGATGGGGATGCTCTCAAAGAAATCCAAGGAAAAGAAAACTTTCAGCTTGGAAACAGTGCATTTGGATCACCCTCCTCTCCTAAAAGGTCTGGTCTAGGGATGCTGGGAGCTGTAGTCCGGAAGAGAGCGTGGATATGCTAGTGTGTTTTGTTTGCCAGGGGGAGTTGTAGCGCCTTTTTGCTTTTTTGGCTTTTGAAGTCCCTTCTGCTGTGTTTTTCAGTGTTTTTATGAGTGATGGTCACTCGTTGAACTGACCGGTTTATTGTGTCCAAATTTGGTGTCAATTCATCCAGTGGTTTTTGAATTATGTTCATCCCACAAATGAACATGACATGTTTATTTATATAGTCTAGCTGTCCCCTGGCACGCATTGCCCAATTCTTGGCCCAATTCTATCGTTGGTGGGTTTCAGAATGCTCTGTGATTGCAGGTGAACTATAAATCCCAGCAACTACAACTCCCAAATGTCAAGACTCTATTTTCCTCAAACTCCACCAGTGTTCACATTTGGGCATATTGAGTATTGGTGCCAAGTTTGGTCCAGATCCATTATTGTTTGAGTCCACAGTGCTCTCTGGATGTAGGTGAACTACAACTCCAAAACCAAAGGACACTGCCCACCAAACCCTTCCAGTATTTCTTCATGGACATGGGAGTTCTGTGTGCCAAGATTAGCCCAATTCTACCGTTTGTGAATGCTCTTTGATTGTAGGTGAACTATAAATCCCACTAAATACAACTCCCAAATGTCAAGGTCTATTTCCCCCAAACTCCATCTGTGTTCATATTTCATAGAATCATAGAATCATAGAATCAAAGAGTTGGAAGAGACCTCCTGGGCCATCCAGTCCAACCCCATTCTGCCAAGAAGCAGGAATATTGCATTCAAATCACCCCTGACAGATGGCCATCCAGCCTCTGCTTAAAAGCTTCCAAAGAAGGAGCCTCCACCACACTCCGGGGCAGAGAGTTCCACTGCTGAACGGCTCTCACAGTCAGGAAGTTCTTCCTCATGTTCAGGTGGAATCTCCTCTCTTGTAGTTTGAAGCCATTGTTCCGCGTCCTAGTCTCCAGGGAAGCAGAAAACAAGCTTGCTCCCTCCTCCTCCCTGTGGCTTCCTCTCACATATTTATACATGGCTATCATATCTCCTCTCAGCCTTCTCTTCTTCAGGCTAAACATGCCCAGTTCCCTAAGCCGCTCCTCATAGGGCTTGTTCTCCAGACCCTTGATCATTTTAGTCGCCCTCCTCTGGACACATTCCAGCTTAGAGTCAATATCTCTCTTGAATTGTGGTGCCCAGAATTGGACATAATATTCCAGATGTGGTCTAACCAAAGCAGAATAGAGCATGGGGAGCATTACTTCCTTAGATATAGACACTATGCTTCTATTGATGCAGGCCAACATCCCATTGGCTTTTTTTGCCGCCACATCACATTGTTGGCTCATGTTTAAGTTGTTGTCCACGAGGACTCCAAGATCTTTTTCACACGTACTGCTCTCGAGCCAGGCATTGTCCCCCATTCTGTATCTTTGCATTTCATTTTTTCTGCCAAAGTGGAGTATCTTGCATTTGTCACTGTTGAACTTCATTTTGTGAGTTTTGGCCCATCATCTCTCTAATCTGTCAAGATCCCTTTGGATCCTGCTCCTGTCCTCTGGACTATTGGCTATCCCTCCCCATTTGGTCCCGTCTGCAAACTTGATGATCCTGCCTTCTAGCCCTTCATCTAAGTCAGTAATCAAGATGTTGAACAGGACCGGGCCCAGGACGGAACCCTGCGGCACTCCGCTCGTCACTTCTTTCCAAGATGAAGAGGAAGCATTAGTGAGCACTCTCTGTGTTCGTCCACTTAACCAATTCCAGATCCACCTCACCGTAGTTTTGCCTAGCCCACCTTGGACTCGTTTCCTTGCCAGAAGGTCATGGGGGACCTTGTCAAAGAAGGCCTTACTGAAATCCAGACACGCTCCATCCACGGCATCATTCCCCGCATCTACCCAGCTTGTAACTCTATTGAAAAAAGAGATCAGATGAGTCTGGCATGACTTGTTTTTGAGAAATCCATGTTGACTATTAGCGATGACCGCATTTGTTTCTAAGTGTTTGCAGACCGCTTCCTTAACAATCTTTTCCAGAATCTTGCCCGGTATCGACGTGAGGCTGACCGGACGGTAGTTGTTTGGGTCGTCCTTTTTTCCCTATTTGGGCATATGGGGTATTTGTGCCAAGTTTGGTCCAGATCCATCATTGTTTGAGTCCACAGTGGTCTCTGGATGTAGGTGAACTACAACTCCAAAACCAAAGGACACTGCCCACCAAACCCTTCCAGTATTTCTTCATGGACATGGGAGAACTGTGGTTCAATTCCATCATTGGTGGGGTTCAGAATGCTCTTTATTTATTTATCGTGTCAGTGTCAGAATGCCCTTTGGATGTAGGTGAACTACAACTCCAAATTCAAAGGACACTGCCCACCAAACCCTTCCAGTATTTTCTGTTTGTCACGGGAGAACTGTGTGCCAAGTTTGGCCCAATTCCATCGTTGGTGGGGTTCAAAATGCTCTGTGATTGTAGTTGAACTATAAATCCCAGCAACTACAACTCCCAAATGACAAAATCAGTTTTTTGAGTGAAGGACATACATTGGGCTGTTAGGTGTCTTGTGTCCAAATTTGGTGTCAATTCTTCCAGTGGTTTTTGAGTTCTGTTAATCCCACAAACAAACATTACATTTTTATCTATATAGATATAGGAAGTCATACAGGGCTAGAGTTGGAAGATGCACCCAAAGGCCATTCAGCCCAACCCCTTTTTGCCAGGCAGGAAGACAGAATTCAATCCCTCCCAACAGATGGCCATCCAACCTCTGCTTCAAACCCTCCAGACTCCCAGGCAGTAGCAGACTCCACTGTTGAACACCTCTTACTGTCAGGTAGCTTTTCCTCATATTTAGGTGGAATCTCTTTTCGTACAATTTGAATCCATTGATCCACTGTGTCCTAGGCTCTGAAGCAGTGTTTTTCAACCTAGGGGTCAAACTTCAGGGAGAGGGTCACGAGGGGGTGTCAGAGGGGTCACCAAAGACCATCAGATAACAGTATTTTCTGTTGGCCATGGGGGTTCTGTGCAGGAAGTTTGGCCCAATTCTATCTTTGGTGGGGTTCAAAATGTTCTTTCATTGTGGGTGAACTATAAATACCAGCAACTACAACTCCCAAAGGTCAAGGTCTATTTCCCCCCAATTCCCGAGGTCTATTATCCCCAAACTCCTCCAAGGTTCACATTTGGGCATATTGAGTATTCATGCCATGATTGGTCCAGATCCATCATTGTTTGAGTCCACAGTGTTCTCTGGATGTAGGTGGACTACAGCTCCCAAACTGGAGCCCCCGGTGGCGCAATGGGTTAAACCGCTGTGCCGGCAGGACTGAAGACCGACAGGTCGCAGGTTCGAATCCAGGGAGAGGTGGATGAGCTCCCTCTATCAGCTCCAGCTCCTCATACAGAGACATGAGAGAAGCCTCCCAAAAGGATGATAAAAACATCAAATCATCTGGGTGTTCCCTGGGCAAAGGCCTTGCAGACGGCCAATTCTCTCACACCAGAAGCGACTTGCAGTTTCTCAAGTAGCTCCTGACACGATAAAAAAAGCTCCCAAACTCAAGGTCAATGCCCACAAAAACCCTTCCAGTATTTTCTGTTGGTTGTGGGAGTTTGGTTCAATTCCATCATTGATGGAGTTCTAAATTCTCTTTGATTAGAATAAATAAATAAACTTATTATATATAAATAAATTCATGCTAAATAAATAAACAAACAATTTATGCTCAGAAAAGAATTTATTATTATCTCAGAGGCAGCGGAAATGGGGAGGGAGGCAGCAGAGAAGGCAAAGGCCGGCCAGAAGGACAACACCCCAACCCACCCATTGGCTTCATTGGTTTCCTTTCTGTCTTGGTTTCTTCTCATCTAGTTGGACCATTTGGAAAAGACAAGCTCGGGCATTCTCAGGATTTTTAAAAATCCACCCTCCTTCCACAACACCATCATTTCACAAGATTCAAAATATCTCCTGTGCAAAATTTGGATTTCAGACCAAGGGTGGGATCTTCTCCATTAGAAGGTGTTATGTTTCGCCACCTGATGTTCATTCTATACCCAGGGAATGAGATGGCTCTGAAGACTAATAGAAAGACCTTTTGCAAGTTGGGAGGGAAAGCAAGTTGGGATTCACCTTCTTTGAGCAGGAATTACAAAGCAAACTGGGATTACTGGAGGAAGGATCAAAAGCACAAACATTTTCTGAGGGAAGAAGGGAGAGAGATTGGGCATGCTTTGGAAAAGGTAGCGATTGAGACCCTGGGAATAGAAGAAGTGCTCGGTCTCTTCGTGACGCTGGAGCATTTGAGCATTTGCAGTGTTGCTAGATGCAAACTTTTCCCCCAGGATCTCAGGAGATGTCTTCTCTTCGTATCCCATTTATGGGCTATCACTCTGGATCCGATACCTTGCCATGTACTTGCAAACATATGGTAGTCTTGAGGTGCAGCCATACTGGTACCACCTCACAGGAGCTGTAAGGTAAAAGCACAAGATGAGAAGAATGCAACCGTAGCCCAGGATGTTGTTGCTTTCACACAGGACATGAAATCCTAGCTAAGCGGTGAAGGGTGCCTTTCCTCCTTAGGAATTTGCCTTCATATATACCTCCTAGTTTTTGCACATTGTAGAGCGAAAGGCACTGGGTGTTTGAGCCTGAGGTGGGGGGTCTCCTGCCATCCCAAAGAGCGGATCCAGGAGAGTATGGAGTGCCATCGATCCAGGCCCAGGTGAGAACCTGTAGGAGAGAGAAAAGATCATTTCCATTAACTGAGAGGTTTCTAAGGCGGTATGGTATTCACTCACTTATCGCAGGTGTTCTGTTCCAGGACCACCCGCGATAAGTGAAAATCCGTGAAATACATGGATTAAGTCCTTCTCCGTGATCCAGAAGTCGGCCATGTGGATGGCCTGGGGGCCCGTGTGTCATGTATCATGTTCTGCAGTTGTTGGTGGTTGGTGGTGGTAGGCCTAGCAGTTGGTGATGGGTTAATGTAAGTCTTAGTTCTAAAGAGTTGAGTAATCTGTAAGTAAGAGTTCATAGGTGAAAGCAATTAAGGGTGGAGGTATGCAAGAGATGGGTTGCAGCTGGGTGTTTCTGGATATAATGAGCTAGTCTTGGGACTGATCTTAAGGAGAGAAGTATTTCTCTTATTTTGTTGGTTGATGCTGCTGGTTTCCCCCCAGGTTTGTGGATTTTCTGTATTCTGACCTGTCTCTTGAACCCTTGGAACGCTGGAACCTTGAATCTTTTGACTACGGTATAGACTCTTGATCCTTGGAATTTGCTCACTGAACTCTTGGCGTTTGACCACTGGACTGGACCCTTTGACTATGGTGTAGCTTTTGCTATCAGTTTTTGTTTATTCTGTGGCTGAGGGCTATCTTTATGTTTTATATTTTGGACTATTAAAACAGCCAGAAAACAAGTCCTGTTTTAATTAAACTGTTTAATAAAACTCGGAGTTTGGTTCATCTCAACCTAAATAAGGCAGAGCCCTGGCATCGTGACAGTAATGTATTTAAAAAAACACAAAGTCTAAAAACTAGGCATTATACAAAATGTCCTTTGAGCTGTAGCTGGCCACTTGGAGTGCCTCTGGTGTTGCTGTAAGAAGGTCCTCCGTTGTGCATGTGGCAGGGCTCAGGTTGCATTGTAATTGGACCTTTTGACTATGGTGCTATCTTGAACCTGCAACAGTGTTTGCTGACAGCTTTTGTTTTATATTATGTGGCTGAGTGCTATCTTTATGTTTTGGACTATTAAAACAGCTAGACAGTAAGTGCTGCTTTAATTAAATTGTTTAACACAAACTGGGGGTTTGTTTGGTTCATCTCTACCTGAATAAGGCAGAGCCCTGGCATCGTGACCCCATATCACCCTGCTTGGTGAAGACAATAAGGCGCTTGGTGTAGAAGTGCATCGCGTCTGCCCTTGTGTGGGGGACCTTGATCCACTCGTGCCACACCAGCTCCATGACCAGGTTCTTGGTTGAGCCACGAGCCTGGGCCCAGGCCGAAGTGCTGCTGCACCTGCCCATGGGAGATCAGCGCCACCACTGAGAGGCGCATCCTGCCAGGCCTGTGTGGGAAGGACACTTCCTGCCAGGTGCAGGAAGCCCTGCACAATTGCATAACTCAACATAGAAGTCAACCCCAATCATCCAATAGCTGTTCCAGTGTAGTGGTTGGCTAGCCATTATTCTGCTGACAAAGATAGAAGATGAAGTGCTCACGGAGGAAGACTCTGTGCCTTGGAGGCCGATCCAGGCGGTGTTTGTGTTGGCCTCCCTGCTGATGTAGTCGGAAACCAGTTGTTCCTCCCTTTCAGACACAATGGTCGCCAAGTGACCTTTACTCCATTGCCAGCAGGTATTCTGCAAAGAGAGAGGGAGGAAACAAGATGGCAACCTGTCTATGCAAATGAGTAGTCCAATGTGCCCCCTTTTCCTTTTTTGTTGTTGTTAATTTCAAGCTGTGGGTGGTTGCAGTTGTGGGCACGAACTGCGCTCTTTTAAAATTAATATTTTGCTTGTGTCTCATATTGGGAGATAGTCAGCAATTGACCTGATTGATTCACTGATTGGTTCAACAACCCAATGCCATCATGTTAAGTGGGTCTGTGAGTTCTTGTGGCTTCTAGGAAGAGATGGACCATTCAGCATTCTTCTCGGCTTCCCTTTGACTTACCTCAGCTTCTTGCCATTGCAAAGCATTGTCATAAAATTCATAGCACATGTTGTTGTACTTCAAGACTCCAGAAGGACATTGCGGCTGATCGAGAGACAACGACTGATTCCTGGCAGGAATCCCTTATGGAAAGGAGAAAAGAGCATGGATATGCAAAGACCAACAGCAACCTGGACTGGATCTAAACCTATATTTCAAAGCTATTATTGAGATTAAGGTATGTTACCTCCTTTTTGGTATTAGCTCTCGCTCCTAGTTTGGTGTCATCTGCAAATGGGGTAAGTGTGTTTTCTATTCCAACAATCATATCATTGGTAAAGAGGTTGAACCTTCTCCACTGGTCCCTTCTCTCCAGAAAGGAGAAAGAGGAGCCATTGTGCAGGAGAACCCTTTGGGTTTAGCCAGTTAACCAGCTTCCTATCCAGCTCAAAGGAGCACCACGTTTTGCAAGAACATTATGGAGGACCTTGTCAAAGCTCTTACTGACATGAAGGTATGTTACATTCACACTGTTCACGTCATGCACCAAAGTAGTAACCCTATCAAAAAGGGGATACGATCAGTCTGATGTGACTTGTTTACATTTCTTTCACTGCATCCTTAAAGTCCTTTCACTGCATCATAACAAACCCTTTGGCCGAAAGACTCAATGCTCACCTTCCACGGAGAGGCTGAAGGCCAGGTAGCCCAGGAGGCAGAGCTCAAAATATGACACCAGTCCCATCTTCTGGTTCTTCTGGAAAAGAACAACAAGCATGAAAAGTTCCTACTATCTTCCCCTCTAAGGAAATAGCGAGTGTGGAGATCTGAATCTCATTATCATCCGGATGTCCAGCATCCACCAAATACAGGTAATTCCTGTTCTTGTAGAACTTGACCTAAGACTCCATCCATTTGTTCATGTCCTACAAGAACAGGAATAACCTTCTTCTCACCCTTTTGAATCCAAAGCCAGCTAGGTTTTTGGAAGGAGGATGGGATCAGAGGATGTTCTTAAGTCCTCATCTTCAAAATATGGTCCCCCATCGTGGACAATGGGCCTTCCCAGCTTCTTTTGGCTGAAGAAAGACCTTTATGAAAACTCTCAATCTCGCTCACTTTGGACATTTCAAGGGATCCTAACCAGATCTGTGTCTTTCAGTTGAAGAAGGCGGTGGCAAACTTGCAAAGAGTCAGAAGAGCACTTTTGTAACAACTAAACCCTCATCTGGGGAAGCCCACCGCGAGGCATTAATTGAAGAGCATGAAAAATATCAAAGCAGGAAAGTAACTGAAGATTGGGGTAGTTCCCCTTTCCTTTCTGTTTGTTAGGTGTCTGCTCTCAGAAATGCAGGCTGAAGGGAGGACAGGCAATAAAGGAACTAGGGAACATCTAGAGAAGATGCCGTGGTTTCATCTCTTTGCTTGCTTCTTCTGGGCAGATGGTCCAATGTCTCTCTCTGGAGGGTTTCTTGTATGAACTGGCTGTGTAGATCCCAGAAATATTTATAGGAAAGCAGATTGAACACCTGTCACCTGAACAAACAACCAACATATGGAGTCACACCCCAAAGCAAAGACTATTTTCATGAACTGTCCCACCCATGTTTATAAACTTTAAAGGAAATTGGATTTGTGGTAACACTGCTCACCAATGCTTCCTCTTCATCCTGGAAAGAAATGACAAGTGGAGTGCCGCAGGGTTCCGTCCTGGGCCCGGTCCTGCTCAGGATCTTTATTAATGACTTAGATGTAGGGCTAGAAGGCAGGATCATCAAGTTTGCAGACGACACCAAATGGGGAGGGAGAGCCAAGACTCCAGAGGAAAGGAGCAGGACTCAAAGGGATCTTGACAGATTAGAGAGATGATTGGACAAAACTAACAAAATGAAGTTCAACAGGGACAAATGTAAGATACTCCACTTTGGCAGAAAAAATGAAATGCAAAGATACAAAATGGGGGACAATGCCTGGCTCGAGAGCAGTACGTGTGGAAAAGATCTTGGAGTCCTCGTGGACAAGTTAAACATGAGCCAGGAATGTGATGTGGCGGCAAAAAAAGCCAATGGGATTTTGGCCTGCATCAAGAGGAGCATAGTGTCTAGATCTAGGGAAGTCATGCTCCCCATGCTCTATTCCGCTTTGGTTACACCACACCTGGAATATTGTGTCCAATTCTGGGCACCACAATTCAAGAGAGATATTGACAAGCTGGAATGTGTCCAGAGGAGAGCGACTAAAATGATCAAGGGTCTGGAGAACAAGCCCTATGAGGAGCGGCTTAAGGAGCTGGGCATGTTTAGCCTGAAGAAGAGAAGGCTGAGAAGAGATATGATAGCCATGTATAAATATGTGAGAGGAAGCCACAGGGAGGAGGAGGGAGCAAGCTTGTTTTCTGCTTCCCTGGAGACTAGGACGCAATGGAACAATGGCTTCAAACTACAAGAAATGCATTGCCCGACTTACCGGGAAAGGCCCGTTGCGGCGGGGGGCGCTCTCCTTATATAGGCTGGCTGGGCCAGGCAGGCCCAGACCTGCTTCGAGTTGTCCTCCCACCCGCCCTGCATGTTTAATGTTGTTGTATAGTATTACAGTTTTTTGGTTATTATCTGTTCGTCACAACTTGCGTTGGCATGTGGCATGGGCCCTTGATCTGGTTGCTGCCCCTCCCCTACTGGCCGGGGAGGGAATATACAGCTGTTCCCAGGAGTTCCGTTTTCGTTGCCCGGTATTGTGCCCGGTATTGTGTCGGTTTAATCTTGTATCGGTCAGCAGCGGGCTGATCGATCTTGATCCCGAACCCATGCCTGGCAGCCAACCCCTTGTTCCTGTAAATAATAAATTAAGTTGTGGCCATGTTTTACTCCATCTATGTGTCAGTGTCGTCTCTGGTTCTTTTGGCAGGAGGAGTGTTGCCCATCCACACGCAAAGGAGATTCCATCTGAACATGAGGAAGAACATGAGGGAGAGCTGTTCAGCAGTGGAACTCTCTGCCCCGGAGTGTGGTGGAGGCTCCTTCTTCGGAAGCTTTTAAACAGAGGCTGGGTGGCCATCTGTCAGGGGTGATTTGAATGCAATATTCCTGCTTCTTGCCAGAATAGGGTTCGACTGGATGGCCCACGAGGTCTCTTCCAACTCTTGGATTCTATGATTCTATGACTTTGAATTGTTCCCGGAAGCTAATCGGCAGCCAGTGGAGCTGGTGCAACAGAGGAGTGGTACGCTCCCTGTACGCAGCTCCAGTTAACAACCTGGCCGCCGACTGCTGGACTAATTGGAGCTTCCAAGAAGTTTTCAAAGGCAGCTCCACATAGAGAGCATTGCAGTAGTCTATTCGGGATGTAACCACAGTTTAGACCACCGTGGCCACGTCCCCTTGAGATCCAGGGGAAGAAGGCTGCCTCTAGCAACACTGCAAATTTCCCAAACTTCTCCAGCATCAAGAAGCGACCTGGCCCTTCTCCTGTTCCTGGGAGTCACCTTCAAATCCCAGGCACAATGTTCTTTTCTTGCCCAATGTCTGTATTTTTCCCTACTTTTGATTCCTCCCACTCAATAATAATAATAATAATAATAATAATAATAATAATAATCCTTTATTTATAACCTGTTACCATCTCCTGAAGGACTCGGTGCGGCTTACAACAGGCCGAGACCCAATACAACAATAAACAAGACAACAACAATACAGCAGTAAATAAAACTCTAGCAATAAACATAACAATAACAACATGACGCAATTAAAACCAATGTCAGGGCCAGATGTAATGGTTAAAATTTTAAAAAGCTGGGCATGACTGGGTAAAATGGATAGATGTTTTGGAGATAGGTAGGGCATGCAGACAGTCCTAGATCTCTAGTAAAGTGCTTGTATTTTCCTATTCTGGGAAGACACACTGAAACAGCCACGTTTTCAAGCTCCTCCTAAAGACTGCCAATGTCAGGGCATGCCTGATATCCTTGGGGAGTGAGTTCCAGAGTCGAGGGGCCACCACCGATAAGGCCCTGTCCCAGTTTGCTTCATAAATCCTGTTCAAAGAAGCTGAATCTCAACCTGCTTTTCCTTCCATGGCAAAATGTGTGCCTCTCCAGAGGCACCTCCTTGCTTGGGCATGGAACAAACCTCCGGACTCAGAACGAACCTCTTCTAATGAAAGACATCAAGCAGGGAGCTTTGAGATGGTTGTACAGAAGCTCTCCGAAGCTCTAGGTCAGTGTTTCTCAACCTTCCTAAAGCCGCGACCCCTTAATACAGTTCGTCATCTTGTGGTGACCCCCAACCATAACATTATTTCCGTTGCTACGTCATAACTGGAATTTTGCAACTGTTATGAATCATAATGTAAATATCTGATATGCAGGATGTATTTTCATTCACTGGACACAAATACCCAATACACCCAAATATGAATACTGGTCGATTTGGGGAAGGGTTTGATTTTGTCATTTGGAAGCTGTAATTGCTGGGATTTATAGTTCACCTACAATCAAAGAACATTCTGAACTCCACCAATGATGGAATTGAACCAAACTTGGCATACAGGGCTCCCATGACCAGCAGAAGGAGATTCCATCTGAACATGAGGAAGAACTTCCTGACTGTGAGAGCCATTCAGCAGTGGAACTCTCTGCCCCAAAGTGTGGTGGAGGCTCCTTCTTTGGAAGTTTTTAAGCAGAGGCTGGATGGCCATCTGTCAGGGGTGATTTGAATGCAATATTCCTGCTTCTTGGCAGAATGGGGTTGGACTGGATGATGGCCCAGGAGGTCTCTTCCAACACTTTGATTCTAGGATTCTATGAACAGAAAACACTAGAAGGGTTTGGTGGGCAATGACCTTGAGTTTTGGAGTTGTAGTTCACCTACACCCAGAGAGCACTGTGGACTCAAACAATGATGGATCTGGACCAAACTTGGCACGAATATTCAATAGGCCAAAATGTGAACACTGGTGAAGTTTGGGGAAAATAGACCTTGACATTTGGGACTTGTAGTTAACTGGGATTTATAGTTGAACTACAATCAAGGAGCATTCCAAACCCCACCAAAGACAACTCAAACAATGATGAATCTGGACCAAATCTGGACAAAACTTGGCATGAATACTCAATATGCACAAATATATATTATATATATATTATATATAATATATATATATATATATAATATATTTGTGCATATTGAGTATTCATATATATATATATATATATATATATATATATGAATACTCAATATGCACAAATATGCACACAGATGGAGTTTGGGGAAAATAGACCTTGACATTTGGGAATTGTAGTTAATGGGATTTATAGTTCACCTACAATCAAGGAGCGTTCCAAACCCCACCAACGACAGACTTGCGGCAAACTCTCCACACAAAACCCTCATGACCAACAGAAAATATTGTGTTTTCTGGTGGTCTTTGGTGGCCCTTCTGACATCCCCTGACTTTCCAGGTTGAGAAATGCTGCCTTAAGGCCATCCAGTCCAACTCCCTTCACCAGGGCAAGAAAACATAATCAAAGCCCTCCTGACAAAGGGCCATTTACACACACATACACACACACATGTATATGATAGATGCAGTATTAAAGATTTCAGAAGGATCCCTGAAGAAGGACAATTCTATGTTGCATGTTCCAGAGTACGCAAACTAGACAATCTCCACATCAACACTGACAAAGAAACAGCAAGAAATACTGTTTTCCCACAAGCAGAAAGACATTACATATATTAGAAACCAACACTTTCTCAGTACTTTATTTTCCAGATCACCAGACTGGGCCATAGCAACGCGTGGCAGCGGACCACTAGTATCATACGAACGCTGACTGGCACAACCTGGGGATCACAACCTGTCACAGTGAAGACATCTGCCCTTGCACTGTTCTGCTCTGCTGCTGAGTATGCATGCCCAGTGTGGAACACATCTCACCACGCTAAAACAGTGGATGTGGCACTTAATGAGACATGCCGCATTATCACGGGGTGCCTGCGCCCTACACCACTGGAGAAATAACACTGCTTAGCTGGTATTGCACCACCTGGCATCCGCCAGGAAGTAGCAGCCAATAGTGAAAGGACCAAGGCAGAGACATCTCCAGCTCATCCCCTGTTTGGGTATCAGCCAGCACGTCAATGACTTAAATCAAGACATAGTTTTCTTAGATCTACAGAGACACTCGCTGGAACACCTCAGCAAGTGAGAGTCCAAAAGTGGCAGGCTCAAACCCAGAACCTCAAGAAATGGCTGATACCCAATGAGAGACTTCCCCCTGGGCACACAGAAAACTGGGCGACTTGGAAGGCGCTGAACAGACTGCGCTCTGGCACCATGAGATGCAGAGCCAACCTCAAGAAATGGGGCCACAAAGTGGAACCCTCGACATGCGAGTGTGGAGAAGAGCAAACCACTGACCCCCTGCTGCAACGCAACCTGAGCCCTGTCACATGCACAAGGGAGGACCTTCTTGCAGCAACACCAGAGGCACTCCAAGTGGCCAGATACTGGTCAAAGGACATTTAATCAACCACCAAGCTTGCAAACTCTGTTTTGCCTGTTTGTTAAAAAATTGTTTCAAATTTAATACAATTGTCTGGTTGATACTGACACGATAAATAAATATATCTCCTCTTTCCCCCCAAAATTTTGGGTACATCTATATTGTATAATTAATGCATTTTTGACACCACTTTGACTGGCACGACCAAGAGCACTGGTGCATCACCAAACTACAACTCCCAGGATTCTGTAGCATTGAGCCATGGCAGTCCAAGTAGTATCAAACTGCATTTAACTGTACAGTGGAGATGCACCTTAGCAAGCTTGCTTAGCTTTGTCGTAATGAGAACTAACAACCTATGCAAGCACATGCTCTCCACCCCATTTTCTCTCACACCCGAAATTGTATATTACTGCCAAAGGGAAGAATGGTGGGCAAACCAAAAGGAATTGTTCTCACCTCTGAAAGGAAGTGCAGTCTAAGGTTCCGCACTTTCCAGGCTGGGTTTTTATGTCCCCAGGAACTCGGTCTGCCTGACCCACACTTTCCCATGGGAATGCAGCATTTGCACCTGCAAGACGTCCAACATGAAGGTCAAGGGAAGAAGATAGAGTCCTTACAGGATGGGAAAGCGATAAGGAGGGGCAGCTGCTGGCTCTCTACTTCCAGTAATGGGCAAGGTCAGAGCTATGAGATGGGGGGAGCCTATTTCCAGTAATGGCAAGGCCAGATCCACAAGATGGGGTGAGCCTCAAAGCAAGGAGGCCTCCTTATTTCACCCAGGAATTTCAAGCTTGTTTTCTACTTCTCCAGAGACTGGGACACCATGGAGAAATGGACTCGTGTCATTAAGGACTTTTCAATAACTTTGAAGCCTAGGTTCTTCTTATTGCAATTTCCAATTGACAAATGCAAGAGACTCCACTTAGGCAGAAAAAACGAAATGCAAAGATACAGAATGGGGGACAGTGAGGCCTGGCTTGAGAGCAGTACGTGTGGAAAAGATCTTGGAGTCCTCGTGGACAACAAGTGAAACATGAGCCAGGAATGTGATGTGGTGGCAAAAAAAGCCAGTGGGATGTTGGCCTCAGGCATCAATGGGAGCCTAGTGTCTAGATCTAGGAAAGTCCTGCTCCCCATGCTCTATTCCACCTTGGTTAGACCACTTTACCTGGAATATTGTGTCCAATTCTGGGCACCACAATAGAAAGGAGATATTGACAAGCTGGAATGTGTCCAAAGGAGGGCGACTCAAATGATCAAGGGTCTGGAGAACAAGCCCTATGAGGAGCGGCTTAAGGAGCTGGGCATGTTTAGCCTGAAGAGAAGGCTGAGTGGAGATATGATAGCCATGTATAAATATGTGAGAGGAAGCCACAGGGAGGAGGAGGGAGCAAGATTGTTTTCTGCTTCCCTAGAGACTAGGACGCAAAACAATGGCTTCAAACTACAAGAAAGGAGATTTCATCTGAACCTGAGGTAGAACTTCCTGAGTGTGAGAGCCGTTCAGCAGTGGAACTCTCTGCCCCGGAGTGTGGTGGAGGCTCCTTCTTTGGAAGCTTTGAAACAGAGGCTGGGTGGCCATCTGTCAGGGGTGATTTGAATGCAATATTCCTGCTTCTTGGCAGAATGGGGTTGGACTGGATGACCCATGAGGTCTCTTCCAACTCTTTGATTCTATGATTCTATGATTCTATGACTTGTGCAGTCAAAGATGAAACTCAACAACCTCAAAGATGGCTACTCTTTCCCGCTACCTGGCATGATGGTTTTCTTTCCAAGCTGTTTCAGCCAACTATGCACAGAGACACATTTTTCCTCCACTTGAACTGCCCTGACTTGATGCTGTGAAATCCTGGGATTTATAATTTGGTGAGGCACCAGTATGCTTTGGCAGAAATAGCTAAGATCTTGTGAAACTGCTGCTCCCAGGATTCCATAGCACTGAGTCATGGCAGATAAAGTTGGGCCAAACTGTAATTCTACAGTGTAGATGCAGCGTGTTGCACTCCAAGACAGGAAAAGCCCTCTGACTTTAAACACCACACCTTTAGATAGGGAAACAATCCTTTTATTGAAGGTAATTAAAAAGCAAGAAAGTAAAAAGCACTTTAAAGAAATAGGTAAATCCAATTACGGTAGGTAGGAAGATAGGCAGGAACAAAGTAGTCCAGGGTAATAGAATCATAGAATCATAGAATCAAAGAGTTGGAAGAGACCTCATGGGCCATCCAGTCCAACCCTCCAGCAACTAACTTAGCATCGAAGGGTTGTGTTGTTAAAGTGCGAAGTATGGAACGGTCGGTCAATGCGACTTTAGCAACATGCAATCATTGAATACTTGACACAGAAGGTGTCACCCCAAAGGAGAGAATGCAAGCTGTTTATGGTGATTGTGTTGATGTGAGTACTGTGCATCGTTGGGTGAGTAAGTTTAAAGATGTTGAGGTGGGAACATCTGACTTGCGTGACAAACAAAGAGTTGGACATCCTGTGACAGCAACCACCGAACTTCACAAGCAAAAGGTTGACAGATTGATTCAGGATGATCGTCGTATCACTCGGAGAGAAATTTCAAGCATAATTGGCATTTCGCAAGAACGTGTGGGTCACATTATTGCTTTGCTTGGCTATCGGAAGATCTGTGCACAATGGGTACCCAGGATGGAGATGCCCTAAATGAAAGCGCATAGACTTGAAACTTCAGAGACTGGATCTCACCACTGTATGACATCCTCCATACAGTCCAGATTTAGCACCATCTGACTTCCATCTGGTCCTGATAATGCAAGAAGATCTGCGGGGACATCATGATGCTTCTGATGAAGACATTCAGAGAACCGTGAGATGCTGGTTGCGGAAACAGAGTGTCAACTTCTTCCGTCATGGCTTCAGAAAACTTGTTCATTGTTGGCAGAAATGTATCCAATTGTTTGGTGATTATGTGTGGGTCACATTATTGCTTTGCTTGGCTATTGGAAGATCTGTGCACGATGGGTACCCAGGATGGAGATGCCCGAAATGAAAGTGCACAGACTTGAAACTTCAGAGACTGGATCTCACCACCGTATGACATCCTCCAAACAGCCCAGATTTAGCACCGTCTGACTTTAATCTGTTCCCAATAATTAAAGAAGATCTGCGGGGACATCATGATGCTTCGGATGAAGACGTTGAGAGAATGGTGAGGCGCTGGATGCGGAAACAGAGTGTTGACTTCTTTCATGACAGCTTCAGAAAATTTGTTCATTGTTAGCAGAAATGTATCCAATTGTCTGGTGATTATGTGTGGGTCACATTATTGCTTTGTTTGGCTATTGGAAGATCTGTGCACGATAGGTACCCAGGATGGAGACGCCCGAAATGAAAGCGCACAGACTTGAAACTTCAGAGACTGGATCTCATCACCGTACAACATCCTCCATACAATCCGGATTTAGCACCATCTGACTTCCATCTGTTCCCAATCATGAAAGAAGATCTGTGGGGACATCCTGATGCTTCTGAGGAAGACGTTGAGATAACTGTGAGGCGCTGGTTGCGGAAACAGAGTGTCGACTTCTTCCATGACGGCTTCAGAAAACTTGTTCATTGTTAGTAGAAACATATCCAATTGTCTGGTGATTATGTGGAAAAGTGAAGAGTGGCTCTTCATCGTTGGCAGAAATGTATCCAATTGTCTGGTGATTATGTGGAAAAGTGAATTGAGGTAGTTAAAGAGCACATTCTCAGGATTGTTTCTGCGTTTGATTTATTAAAATATTCCCATACAAACCCAAGTCACAAAGGGGGAGGCATTACTTTTCACTCAAACTAGCCACTTGCCTAGTTTCCAGCAGACCCTTCAACCTCTGAGGAGGCCTGCGATAGGTGTGGGCAAAACGTCAGGAGAGGATGCTTCTGGAACATGGCCAGGCAGCCCTGAAAACTCACAGCAACCCAGTTCTTCCCACTGTTTAGGAAGGACCTCTTTCCTTGCATGTGTCTTAGGGAACAAGGTTGCCCATTCCTCCTCAATGGGAGAGAGAGAGCCTTTCTCCTGCCTTGTCTCAGCCATTCTCTTCTCCAGAGTGGCTGCCCTGGGCTGACCTTTTCCCTGGCGCCGCCCTTGTTTTGGCCCCGCCTGAGGACACAAGATTTGGGGGGGGGGAGATAGGGAGGGAGGGGAAAGGGGCGGTCCCGTGGGTCCGGTTGCTAGGAGACGCCGTCAACAATGGGGGCTGGTGTGGACGTCTTTGGGAGGGAGGGACGGACGGAGGGAGGGGGACCCCGATTGTGGCTCTTGCAGTCCTCCCCACGGTCCGCTGCAGCTCTCCTCCACGGTCCGCCTCCTCCAGGTTCGTGGCGTCCTCATCCCAATCTCCCCACTTGCTCTTCTCTTGCTCTCTCACTTCCTCTGATCCTCCTTGAGGTCTAGAAACTTGGTCTCCAGCTACACTGGATGCAGTTTGAACTGCCCTGGCTCACTGCTGGGAGATCCTGGGATGTGTAGTTTGGTGAGCTATTGGGTGCATTTGCAATCACCCTAGAATGAATGTAGCATGGCACCACATGTCTCTCTTCCTATGGGATACTGGGAGTTTTAGTTTTGTGGGATTTTAAAGCTACACTACTATGACATCCTGGGAGTTGTAGTTTGGAGAGATAATGGGTGCAATTACAATTGTTGAATGAAGGTGGTTTGGCACCACTTTGAACTGCCATAGCTCCATAGTATTTTGAACTTCTGGGAGTTGTAGTTTTGTGGGATTTTAAAGCACTGCTATCAGATGCTGGGAGATGTAGTTTGGTGAACTATGGGTGAATCTAAAATCACTACAGAATGAATGTAGTATGGCACCACATGTCTCTATTCCTATGGGATACTGGGAGTTATAGTTTTGTGGGATTTTAAAACTACACTGCTATGAGATCCTGGGAGTTGTAGTTTGGTGAGCCATTGGGTGCATCAACAAGCATTATAGAATGAATGTAGCATAGCACCACTTTGAAATGCCATGGCTCCATAGTATTATGGACTCTTGGGAGTTGTAGTTTGGTGGGATTGTAAAGCACTGCTATGAGATGCTGGGAGTTGTAGTTTGGTGAGCTATTGGAGGTATGTAAAATCACTATAGAATGAATGTAGTATGGCACCACATGGCTCTAATTCTATGGGATACTGGGAGTTGTAGTTTGGTGGGATTTTAAAGCTACACTGCTATGACATCCTGGGAGTTGTAGTTTGGTGAGCTATTGGGTGCATCCTCAATTGTAGGATGAAGGCAGTTAGCACCACTTTGAACTGCCATGGCACCATAGTATTATGGACTCCTAGGAGTTTTAGTTTTGTGGGATTTTAAAGCACTGCTATCAGATGCTGGAAGTTGTAGTTTGGTGAGCTATTGGGGGCATCTACAATAATCATAGAATGAAAGTAGCTTTGAACTGCCATGGCACCATAGCATTATGGACTCCTGGAAGTTGTAGTTTTGTGGGATTGTAAAGCACTGCTATGAGATGCTGGGAGTTGTAGTTTGGTGGGCGATTCGGTGCATCTATAATTGTCATAAAGTGAATATAGCATGGCCTCACTTTGAACTGTCATGGCTCCATAGCATTGTAGACTACTGGGAGTTGTAGTTTTGTGGGATTTTAAAGCACTGCTATAAGATGCTGGGAGTTGTAGTTTGGTGAGCTATTGGGTGCATCTATAATTGTCATAGAGTGAATATAGCATGGCTCACTTTGAACTGCCATGGCTCCATAGTATTATAGACTTCTGGGAGTTGTAGTTTTGTGGGATTTTAAAGCTAAATTACTATGAGATATTGGGAGTTGTAGTTTGGTGAACTATTGGGTGCATCTACAAGCATCATAAAATGAGTGTAGTGTGGCATTACATGGCTCTAATTCTATGGGAGTTGTAGTTTGGTTTTCTAGCTGGATGGTGGCCATCTGTCAGGAAAGCTTGGATTGTGTTTTCCTGCCTGGCTGAAGGGGGTTGAGCTGGTTCTTTTTATTGCAGTTTCCAGTGTGAGAGGGTATATCAAATATAATAGAACTTTTACACTTTTACATTACATATACAGACATACAGATTGTATGCAACTCCATTGGATTTACAATTACATTGCCTAGCAAACAAACCAAAGGAGAGTTACATTTTCAATCACCATTCACACATGTGTACACTCATTGATTCTCATGTATCCAAATATCCCCATATCCTTTTCTCCCTCCTCGGAGAAGCACCTCTTAGGACAGACCCTGCTTTCCTGCAGCCTTTCAAACACATAGTTCCTAAACTTCCATAACACCATAACGTCAAAATGCCAAAATGCCACAACTTCTTTCCCTAAGCACAATGCCAAGGACTAGATAGGCAGGAACAAAGTAGTTCAGAGTAAAAGTCCAGCAAAGTCCATAAAAACAAAGTCAAAACTTCCCAAACAAAATGCAAGAAAGCAGGAAACATGAATCCAAGGCATAAATTCCAAGAATCAAAACCATGAAACAAAGGCATTTAAAACATGAATTTTCCAAGCAAAGCTGCCATTAAACAAGGACGAGATCTTGACTTGATTCCAAACGTTGCTTCATCTGACTACATATCCTGTACTTGGGGCTTTTATCTCCTTGTTAAGCTATGTGCCAAGCGGCCACAAATTAGTTTTGCTTTAGCTGAGAATGTCTTATCTTTTTCTCTTGCTGCCTGGCAGAACGCTGAAGCCACTGTTCGGCTCTCCTGTTTTGACTGATCTCCCATCTATCTATTTGCTCATTAATTTCTGCAGCCATCTCCCATCTATCTATTTGCTCATTAATTTCTGCAGCCATCTCCCATCTATCTATTTGCTCATTAATTTCTGCAGCCATCTCCCATCTATCTATTTGCTCATTAATTTCTGCAGCCATCTCCCATCTATCTATTTGCTCATTAATTTCTGCAGCCATCTCCCATCTATCTATTTGCTCATTAATTTCTGCAGCCATCTCCCATCTATCTATTTGCTCATTAATTTCTGCAGCCATCTCCCATCTATCTATTTGCTCATTAATTTCTGCAGCCATCTCCCATCTATCTATTTGCTCATTAATTTCTGCAGCCATCTCCCATCTATCTATTTGCTCATTAATTTCTGCAGCCATCTCCCATCTATCTATTTGCTCATTAATTTCTGCAGCCATCTCCCATCTATCTATTTGCTCATTAATTTCTGCAGCCATCTCCCATCTATCTATTTGCTCATTAATTTCTGCAGCCATCTCCCATCTATCTATTTGCTCATTAATTTCTGTAGCTGGGCCAGGTGCCGAGCTGTTTTCATGTTCCCTATGATGGAAACTCTCTGGTAACAATTCAGAGAGCACACCATCATCCCCACACCCCTCAGGGACATTCTCATGGGATACTACATTTTTGAACAGATCTGTGTTTTCCATACTGCAGAACCTGACTCCCTGCACAAAATCCAAGACTTCCTCTTCCCTTGAGAAAGCAGCCCCAAAGAGACCAGGATCATGCCTTCCCATTGCATATCTGACACTCTCCATAGGTACACTGTCTCTCTCCTTCCCATGGAGCAGAGCATGGCGGGTGGAACAGACTCCTCAGGTCTGCCACACTTTGAGCATTATTAGACTGAGTCTTTTATAGGAATATTCTTCTTTTTTTTTTTTTAAGTTTTATTGAATTTTATAGAATACAACGAAAGTGTGGGAATAATATAAGAAGATAGAAAAGTAGGAATGCACCCCGCCCAACCCCCCGTGAAAGAAAGAGGAAACAACAACAACAAAAAAAACGTCCACAAAAATCCCTAAAAAAAAAAAAAAAAAAGGGAGAGAAAAAAAAAAGGACTCCCTTCTGATTCTGCTCCGACAGTGTCATTAATATTATTCCAAAGATAACGAGAGCCCCACAAAAAAAAAAGAAAAAGGGGTTCTCCCTCCCATCGTCCCTGTAGCCTCATGTTCCTTGTGTAGATTTCTCTATATATTCTTCCACTATAGACCAATTCGTCTCTTTAATTGCGTTGCCTGTATTCTTTTTCAGAAGAAAAGTCAGTATGTCCATGTTTTTTATTTCATTTATTTTATGTATCCAGTGGAGTCTCCCTGGAATATCTTTCTGTTTCCACATCTTCGCGAAGACAATTCTTGCAGCTGTTGTTAAATATATAAACAAAATATCCTCATTAGAATCCAATTTTATCTCATAATCTACAATTCCCAGCAAATAATATTCTGCTTTTCTTGGGAAATTCTTCTGATCTCATCCCAAAGTTGTAAATGAATGATAGACAACTTCCATCTTGGCTCCATCTCAGTTTCCTGGCCAGATGTTGACTCTTCTTGATTGGTGTTAGCCTTGTGTTGACTTCCTTCTTAACATTGTAAAGATTTCTCTTATCATTGTCACTTATTTATTTATTTATTTATTTATTATTTACAGTATTTCTATTCCGCCCTTCTCACCCCACAGGGGACTCAGGGCAGATTACAATGTACACATACATGGCAAACATTCAATGCCAAAGACACACAACAGATATAGACAGACAGTCAGAGGCTATTTAACATTCCAATTTTCTGGCCACTGGGGGAGCTGTCACTTCACTGTCCATCTGTGACACTGATGATGTACTTTCCGCATTCCCCGTATGGTTTGCTGGAGATTTTTTATGGTCTTGTAAATTTGTTAAATTTGTTAAATTAGCCTCCCCACACATAGGGGGTACCTAAATTTCCTACTTGACAGATGCAACTGTCTTTCGGGTTGCAAAGGTCGACAACAAGCTACACAAAATTGGTCGGAAGCTCACTCCGACCCGGGCTGCCTTCGAACTCATGACCTTCCGGTCAGTAGTGATCTTGATGCAGGTGACACCCAGCTAGCTGTGCCACAGTTTACTTTTATCACACTTTACTTTTCAGTTCTTATTAGCAACCTTTAATTACAGTCCAGCAAGCAGGTAGTTAGTCATTGCAGACCTTAATATTATACTGGCGTCTCCAAAATTATTAACTCCATCCATAGAATCATAGAATCAAAGAACTGGAAGAGACCTCCTGGGCCATCCAGTCCAACCCCATTTTGCCAAGAAGCAGGAAAATTGCATTCAAAGCACCCCCGACAGATGGCCATCCAGGCTCTGTTTCAAAGCCTCCAAAGAAGGAGCCTCCACCACACTCTGGGGCAGAGAGTTCCACTGCTGAAGAGCTCTCACAGGCAGGAAGTTCTTCCTAATGTTCAGATGGAATCTCCTCTCTTGTAGTTTGAAGCCATTGTTCCTTGTCCTAGTCTCCAGGGCAGTAGAAAACAAGCTTGCTCTCTCCTCCCTATGACTTTCTCTCACATACTTATACATCAACTCCCATATATAACATTAAATCCAGATTTATAGAATCTGCATGGTAAATTCCTTGTGTCAACTGCATAGTACAGAATTCTAAGTCTCCTTGGTGTTTCATGGTCTCTTAAAGTGGAATCAAAGTATTGTTGTTGTTCATTCGTTCAGTCGTTTCTGGCTCTTTGTGATCTCATGGACCAGCCCACGACAGAGCTCCCTGTCGGCCGTCACCACCCCCAGCTCCTTCAAGGTCAATCCAGTCACTTCAAGGATACCATCCATCCACCTTGCCCTTGGTCGGCCCCTCTTCCTTTTCCCTTCCATTTTCCCCAGCATCTCTAAGCTTTCCTTTCTTTTCATGATGGGGGCCAAAGGACTTCCTCTTGGCCTCTACTCTCCTTCCCTCCAGTGAGCAGCCAGGCTTTATTTCTTGAAGTATGGACTGGTTGGATTTTCTCGCGGTCCAAGGCACTCTCAGAACTTTCCTTCAGCACCACAGTTCAAAAGCATCTCTCTTCCTTCGCTCAGCCTTCCTTCTGGTCCAGCTCTCACATCCGTAGGTGACTACAGGAAAGACCATGGCTTGGACTAGGCAATGGATCTTGGTTGCCAGTCTGATGTCTCTACTCTTGACTATTTTATCGAGATTGGACCTTGCTCTCCTCCCAAGAAGTAATCGCCTTCTGATTTCCTGGCCACAGTCTGCATCTGCAGTCATCTTTGCGCCTAGAAATACAAAGTCTGTCACGGCCTCCACATTTTCTCCCTCTATTTCCCAGTTGTCAATCATTCTTGTTGCCATAATCTTGTTGTTTTTGGTGTTTAACTGCGCTTTCTTCTTTCACCTTGATTAGAAGGCTCCTCAGCTCCTCCTCGCTTTCGGCCATCAAAGTGGTATCATCTGCGTATCTAAGGTTGTTAATGTTTCTTCCAGCAATTTTCACCCCAGCCTTGCATTCCTCAAGCCCCGCACATCGCATGATGTGTTGAATAGGTTGGGTGAGAGGATACAACCCTGCCGTATGTAATCAAAGTATTACAATTCTGCAATGTACCCCCCTTTCTGTTTCGGAATGGCCTCCTTTGCAGGGTTGTTGTGAATAATGATGACAATGTCCAGGCTTCCTGGACATTGTCATCATTATTCACAACAGCCCTGCAAAGGAGGCCATCCCCAAACAGAAAAGAGGAAAGCCAAGCCTGCCACCTTGAGGTCTTTGGAGGAAGTGCAGTGTGAGGATAATCAATTTAGACTTAAACTCGGGGGTATCTACAATGCAGTAACAATCCAGTTTGGGACTACTTGGCTCAATGCTATAGGATAATGGGAACTGGAGTTTGGCTACTCCCAAGAAGACTGGTTAAAACTACAACTCCCAGGATTCCATGGACACTAAAGTGTTGTCAAGCTGTATTCATTCGACTGAGAGCCTTGCATTGCATCTCCTGCAAACATTCCTGGCATGCTGGTTGTGTTTGTGTTGTCACCCCCGCTGGCATGGCAACAAGGACCAGGAAAGCAAGCGTGTTCAAATCCTGGCCCTCTGCCTCTGTGGGTCATTTGTGTCTTGGGCATGACATGCATTCAGAAGTAAACAAAACAGACTCCTCAAATATAATACCCTTTTTTCAGAAGCAAATCCCCTTGAAATCTGCCAGGATACCTTTGTCTAAGAAGTGAAAGGGTTCATAATACAGAACCAAACAAATACAATGAGTGAATTTACACACTTAGAGTAGGCATGTGCAATACAAAAAAAATGGTTCTAAACTGTGTTCAAAAGTACGAGGCACTGGCACTTCATTTCTGAAGTTCTTTCCAAATTTTAGGGGTAAAAATTTCAAAACTTTACAAAACTTCCAAATTTTCACGAGTACTTTGTTAATGGCAGTCACACATGCACATTAAGAAAACATTACTGTCAGTGGGGAAACTTGAGGGGCTTCTCTCTCCCTCATTTTTTGAACTTTCCAGATGAAACTTGCTACGGTGGTAGCACACTTTTACCACTGTTAGCTCACCAAATTTCAGAATATTTGACTTATCCATGGATTTTTGGCAAATTTTCAAAAATTTTTAAAACAACATTTTTTTAGCAATCTCTGCCTCTGCCTCCGCGAGCCCTGATTGGTTGGAGAGGCATGCCAACAGGTTTGGCATCGCCTCTCAGCAGGGCTTGGTTGCCCTGTGAATTTTAGCTCTGACAACTACATCCAAATACATCCAAAACTTAAGAATCACAGGGTCCTTTTGATTTGTGAACCGCTCCAAGTTGCCTCTGGGCTGAGAGGGGCAGTATATAAATATAGTAAATAAATAAATAAATAAATAAATAAATAAATTCAGATTCTTAATACTGGGGGGTAGCAAGCAGGTGTGTTGGAACTCACTTCAAAAGTGCTGAAAACAATGCATTATCCATTTAACAATTCAGCCATAGAGTTGTAGTTTTACAAGTTCCTCAGCATTCTCTGACAAAGAGAACTGGTACATCACCAAACTATAACTCCCAGGATTCTATAGCATTGAGCCAAAGCAATCAAAATGGTCTCAAACTGCACTTAATTCTACAGTGGAGAGATCTGAAGGTGGCTCTCAAAGCATCCCTCAGTCTATATATCTTCTGAGTTGCATTTCAAAGCAGACCATGGATCTAGTCCTGAACTCAGAGACATAACCTCTTTGGACTCCACTTCCCAGTGGCTGGGGGATTCTGGGATTTGTAGTCCAAGATTAGCAAAAATGTATCAAGCTCTATGCTATTATTCCATATCTGAGACCCCACTTGTGTAGATTACATTGTCTGGAGCAACTTTTCTGAGTGTTGTTGGACTATAGCTATAGCTCCTGGCACCCCTCCAAGTTGGCCAGAGATAATGGGATTTGCAGTCCTGTGGGATCACATCATGCATTGGAATGAAGCCAGCATTTTCCTTTCTCTTTTTTGGGTTTCCTTCCAGATCTCTCGGGAAGATAGTGGTCAGCCTTGGCTATGTCTGCGGATGTCTGGGTCGGAACCTGGCGGCCTCACCGGCCCCGAGGGCCAATCGCAGCCCTGTACAGTAGCCCGGGCCCTAAGTACGGGCTCCCAACCAATGTAGGTGAGTGGACATTATAGCCCTGTATAGGAGGCAATACTTTCCGTCTCAGTGGGGATTCTGCTTTGGGGTTTTAAAGGAGTTTCAAAAGAGAAGTTTGGATGGCTTCTTTCACATTTGGGTTCCTACCTAGAGCAAAAGAAGAGTAAAATTCAGGTTGCGTCTGCCTTATAGAATGAATGCAGTTTGACAGCAATTGAACTGCCATGGCTCAATGCTATGGAGTCATGGGATTTGTAGTTTGGTGAGGTTCTTCTAAAACTACAACTCCCAGGCTTCCACAGTATTGAGCCATGCCAGTTCAAGCAGTGTCAAAACTACAATCATTCTACAGTGTAGATGTACCTCAGGAGGAACCCAACCTCTCTGTGTGCTCATTTAGGTGGCTACTTTGCTGCTGCTGTTGTTGTTGTTCGTGGTGGTGGTGGTGGTGAGGAACAACCATGCATGAAGACACATTGACAGATTGGACACATAGTGTGAGATGAAAACATATAACACCCCTGAAAAGCAATGCATATTGTTATTATAACTACTATCATCATCATCATCATCATCATCATCATCATCACCACCACCATCATCACTTTGCCCATCAGTTGGCCAAGGTGTGGAACAGCCATTGATTAAAACACACCAACCGATAGGACACAAAGCACCATTAGAAGAGGATATAGTACAAATGCATGTTACAGACAATCAGTGCATACTTTGGAATTCATAACTGCAGTGCATCAGATGGGTGGCACTTGGCTTGGAAACCATTCAAGTGAAAGGGATCTAGGTGTCTTAGCAGACCACAAGCTGAACAGGAGCTGGTAGTGTGATGCAGCAGCTAAAAAGGCCAATGCAATCCTAGGCTGCATCAATACCTGACAATTTCACCTTATGCCTGGAGGCTTTGTCGAACTGGCTACGTGCTAGCAGACTGAAGGAGAATCCGGCGAAGACTGAGATCCTGTGGCATGGCCGCCCGATAGGTCCAACCTATCCATTACCTACCTTCGATGGCTCTGCTCTATCTCGATCGCCTACCGTTAAGAGCCTAGGTCCATTTTCATGGTTTCCTCCTTTCTGTCGAAATTGTCCACATGCTTGTAGATTTCAATGGCTTCTCTGTGTCGTCTGACATGGACACAGCATATTATTTGAGAACACAGAAATGCTGGACCACTCTCACCACCACCATGTCAGACTACACAGAGAAGCCATTGAAATCCACAAGAAGCAGGTAGACAATTTCAACAGAAAGGAGGAAACCATGAAAATGAACACAATCTGGCTACCAGTATTAAAAAAACTCTAAAATTGCAACAGCACAACAACAGAGAGGAAGCAGGCAGGGAAATCTAATCACCTCTCAACAAAAGATTGCCCCAGACACAGTCAGGCCATTGCATGCTAATCAAGGTGGTCAGTTAAAACATTCACACCTAGCTCTAGTAGACAAGAGTCCTTTGTCCCACCCTGGTCATTCCACAGATATATAAACCCTTTTTCCCAGATCCAACAGACCTCACTACCTCTGAGGATGCTTGCCATAGATGCAGGTGAAACGTCAGGAGAGAATGCCTCTAGACCATGGCCATATAGCCCAAAAAAACCTACAACAACCCAAGGATTCTATGATTCTATATATCTGTGGAATAATGTCTAGGGTGGGAGAAAGAACTCTTGTCTGTTGGGGGCAAGTGGGAATGTTGCAGTTGATGACATTGATTAGCCTTGAATATCCTTGCAGCTTCAATGCAACGTTCATATCCCCCTCAAGCAGACAAGAGTTCCTTCTCCCACCCTGGACATCATCCCACAGATATATAACCCCTACTTGCCTAGTTTCCAACAGACCTCACAGCCTCCAAGGATGCCTGCCATAGATGTGGGGGAAATGTCAGGAGATAATGCTTCTGGAACATGGTCAGAGAGCTCAGAAAACTCATGGCAACCTAGGGATTCCACCCATGAAAGCCTTCAACAACACTTGGAGGTGTCCTTTCTTTTTCAACCTCTTGCTGTGAAAACTGCATATAAGGAAATTGTAAGACTGTAGGTTTTATATAGCAATATTAAATGATCACTCACAAGCCGGTTTTGCTTGGAAATGAATATATTGCTTGTATCTCTGCAGCAAAGAAAGACACTACTGACTTTTCCCCACCACCACTTCCTTTTATACACCTTTCCTGCCCATCTCCCCCTCTTCTCAGTTTCCTTATTGGAGCTTGTTGCTTCATAAGTTCCAATACAAGGTTTCCAGAACCCTCTTCTGGCTTCAAAACGCCACAGAGAGAGAGAATTGAGGCAGCCAGGATGATTCAGTCAGGATGTCATGGAGGGAATTTGTGATGTCTTCATGCCATCAGAAATTGACTCCTGACAGAAATAAAGTTTTGAACCGTATCGAGGGGAAAAAAGGGCTTACTTACTTAGGCGATCCCTCGTTGGACGAGTAAGATGGTCTTCCTTGATGACTATTTTTGTGGGTTTGTAGGTGGCTGTGGAGCCCTATTCCTGACCCACATCTTCTCCCACAGTGAAGGCATTGGTTTCCAAGTGGAAGGCGGTCCCGGTCGGGGTTGGCTTGACACGCCTTCCTCCTGGCACGTTTCTCTCTTTCACCCTCCACTCGTGCCTCCTCGAATTCTGCAGCACTGCTGGTCACAGCTGACCTCCAGCTGGTGCGGTCAAGGGCCAGGGCTTCCCAGTTCTCAGTGTCTATGCCAGAGCTTTTAAGGTTGGCTTTGAGGCCATCTTTCAATCTCTTTTCCTGCCCAACAACATTCCGTTTTCCATTCTTAAGTTCAGAGTAGAGCAACTGCTTTGGGAGACGGTGGTCGGGCATCCGGACAACGTGGCCGGTCCAGCGGAGTTGATGGCAGAGGACCATCGCTTCAATGCTGGTGGTCTTTACTTCTTCCAGCATGCTGACTTTTGTCCGCTTGTCTTCCCAAGATATTTGCAGGATTTTCCGGAGGCAGCGCTGATGGAATCGTTCCAGGAGTTGCATGTGACGTCTGTAGACAGTCCACATTTCGCAGGCATAGAGCAGGGTTGGGAGGACAATAGCTTTATAGACAAGCACCTTGGTCTCCCTACGGATGTCCTGGTCCTCAAACACTCTCTGTTTCATTCGGGAAAATGCTGCACTCGCAGAGCTCAGGCGGTGTTGTATTTCGGTGTTGATGTTGACTTTGGTGGAGAGGTGGCTGCCAAGGTAGCGGAAATGGTCAACATTTTCTAATGTTACACCATTAAGAAAAAGGGCAGGCACATATTTGCAGGGGGCTGCTTGTAAATAGAGGGGATAGGAGGGAAAATCCAGTCCCACCATTTTTGGGGGGACACCTCCTTGCACCCACAAAAAGATCCCACCCAAACACTAGAAGAACTTTCAGACAGTAAGAGAATACACTGTCTGTAGAATACACTGTGACCTAAGACTCTGTTGGAGTCTCCTTTGAAGGTTTATATGTTGAGGCTGGATGGCCACTTTTCGGGAAGGATTGGATGGTGTCTTCTTGCCTGAAAGAAGGAGGGTTTGACTGGGTGTCCCTTTGGGGTCTCTTCCAATTCTGTGTTTCTCCTCCTGCTCCCAGGATACCAGCAGCATGACCCTTCTCGCTACCGGGCCCCGGCCTTCAGCTTCGGCATCCGCCGCTTGCAGGAGAAGCAGGGCTGCTCTCCTGGCCCTGGCTACCTCATCCCCACCAACATGACCATGAGAGGCAAAGATGGGATTCCCGCCTACTCCATTTATGGGCGACCCAAAGACATCACGTCTTTCATGACACCTGGGCCAGGTGAGGATTGGGGCACGGAACACAACCTTAGGAGCATACCTGTGGGGTTTGAATGGGTATGTGGGGTACATGAGGTTCCTCATCAGATACACAGCTGTGCTTCTAATTTGACCCCCAGTGACCATCTTAAAACCCCTGATCAGAGATGGAGCTACACTATTGTGTCTGCATTTCCAATCTGACCCTCAAAATCCACTTTAAGATCCCAGGTCAGAGATGGAGCTACATTATTGTGGCTACGATTCCATCCTAACCCCCCTAAAACCCACCTTAAAATCCCAGATTAGAGATACAGCAACACTATTGTAGCTTTGCTTCCAATCTGACCCCCCAAACCCACTTTAAAAACCCTGATTAGAGATGGAGCTACACTATTGTTGCTACACTTCCAATCTAACCCCCAAAATCCACCTTAAAAATCCCATTCTGGAGATGGAGCTACACTCTTGTGGCTAAACTTCCAATCTAACCCCCCAAAACCCACCTTAAAATCTCAGATTAGAAATGGAGCTACATATTGTGTCTACGATTCCAATCTAACCCCCCAAATCCACCTTAAAACCCCAGATCGGAGACTATTGTGGCTAGTTTTCCATCCTAACCCCCCTAAAACCCACCTTAAAATCCCAGTCTGGAGATGGAGCTACACTCTTGTAGCTATGCTCCCAATCTAACCCCCAAAATCCACCTTAAAAAGCCCAGTCTGGAGATGGAGCTACACTGTTGTGGCTACGCTTCCAATCTAACCCCCAAAATCCACCTTAAAAATCTCATTCTGGAAATGGATCTATACTCTTGTGGCTAAACTTCCAATCTAACCCCCTAAAATCCACCTTAAAATCTCAGATTAGAGATGGAGCTACACTATTGTGTCTACGATTCCAATCTAACCCTCAAAACCCATCTTAAAATAATAATAATAATAATAAGGCTACATTTCCAATTTGACCCCCAAAACCCACCTTGAAATTCCAGATCAGTGATAGAGCTACATTATTGTGGCTGCATTTTCAATCTGACCCCCCAAATCCACCTTAAAATCCCAGATTGGAGATGGAGCTACATTATTGTAGCTGCGCCATCCAGAGTCCCTGCGGGGAGATGGGGCAGGATATAAATAAAGTTTTGTTGTTGTTGTATGCTTCCATTCTAACTCACAAAACCCATCTCAAAATCCCTGATTAGAGATGGAGCTACACTATTGTAGCTGTGTTTCCAATCTAACCCTCAAAACCCACCTCAAAACCCCAGATCGGAGATGGAGCTACACTCTTGTAGCTATGCTTCCAATCTAACTCTCAACACCCACCTTAAAACCCCAGATTGGAGGAGGAGCTACACTATCGTGGCTAGTTTTCCATCCTAACTCCACTAAAACCCACCTTAAACCCCAGATAGAGTTACACTATTGTAGCTGTGTTTCCAATCTGACCCCCCCAAACCCACCATAAAACCCCAGATCGGAGCTGGAGCTACACTATTGTGGCTCCAATTCTATCCTAACCCCCCTAAAACCCACCTTAAAACCCCAGATTGGAGATGGAGCTACCATATCATGGCTTCATTTCCAGTCTGATCAATGCAACCCACTTGTCCAGTATGTTCATTTGCAGGACAAAGGCATTATCAGCGCTAGCAGAAGTATTGTAAAAACTCAGAATAATGGACTCTGGAGTCACCGCTAAAAAACAGGTTCAGATTTCCTTGAGCAGTTCAGAAACACAACCACCAACATCAGCGAGCAGACGTGAAGTACACAGAACAAAGGAAATGGGAAACGAAAACAAAACTGCAGCTGGCTTGGGAGTTATCGGACACTCCCTAATTTTTCACACAGCTAGGGACTCAGGGTCACATTCTCACAGCCTTCTGAGTAAACATACATCCTGGCAATACAATCTTATTGCTATCACATTTCTACTACATGAAATTACATTTAAACATACATCATACATGAAAATATACACTGAGAGACTTTTCCTTTCCCTGTTGAAATGCCTTATTAGCTCCCCCCAGCTCTGCCTCTTTCTTTGCTTCCTTGCAGGTCGCTACTCCCCAGAAAAGGCTGGGAGGCTGGCCTACCCTGCGCCCCCCATGTTCTCCCTCGCCTCCCGGACAAAGGACTTTCTGAATGACCAGACACCAGGTAAGCAAAGGGAAGAAGGAGAAGAGGCAGGAGGGACCCTGGCTGGTTGCGTTGTCTCACTTTTCCCTGCATAACAATCCTATTATCCTAGATCTAAGGTGCTTTGGTTGTGCTTTTCCTCCATGGCAGGTTGGGGTTGGACTAGATGGCCCATGAGGTCTCTTCCAGTTCTATTATTCTATCTAGTTGGGAACCCAAAGGCAATTTTGTCCAGCTCCCTTCTGCACACAAGAATACACAATGCAAACCCTCCCAATAGATGGCCATCTAGTCTCTGTTTAAAAACCTCTCAACTTATGGCCATTGAGATGGAATCACACTGGGTGACCTTTGGGGTTCCCTTATAATTCCATTGTTCTAGACTCTGAATCCTCGATTGGGAAGGGATCGCTAAAGGCCATTCTGTCCAACCCCTTCTTTACATAGGAATACACAATGCAAACCCTCCCGACAGATGGCCATCCAGCCTCTTTTTAAAACCTCTCAACATATGGCCATCCAGATGGAACCACACTGGATGACCTTTGGGGTTCCCTTACAATTCTATTGTTCTAGACTCTGAATCCTCGATTTGGAAGGGATCTCCAAAGGCCATTCTGCCCAACCCCTTCTCCACACAGCAATACACAATGCAAGCCCTCCCAACAGATGGCCATCCAGCCTCTTTTTAAAACCTCTCAACATATGGCCATCCAGATGGAACCACACTGGATGACCTTTGGGGTTCCATTACAATTCTATTGTTCTAGACTCTGAATTCTCAATTGCGAAGGGATCTCCAAAGGCCTTTCTACACATAGGAATACACAATGCAAGCCTTCCCAATAGATGACCATCTAGTCTCTGTTTCAAAACCTCTCGACATATGGCCATCCAGATGGAACCACACTGGATGACCTTTGGGGTTCCCTTACAATCCTATTGTTCTAGATTCTGAATCCTCGATTTGGAAGGGATCTCCAAAGGCCATTCTGTCCAACCCCTTCTACACACAGGAATATACAATGCAAGCCCTCCCAACAGATGGCCATCGAGCCTCTGCTTTAAAACCTCTCGACATATGGCCATCCAGATGGAATCACACTGGATGACATTTTGGGTTCCCTTACAATTCTATTATTCTAGACTCTGAATTCTCAATTGGGAAGGGATCTCCAAAGGCCATTCTGTCCAACTCCCTTCTGCAAACAGGAATACACAATGCAAACCCTCCCAACAGATGGCCATCCAGCCTCTGTTGAAAACCCTCCCAACAGATGGCCATCCAGTCTGTTTTTTAAAAACTCCAGAAAAGGAGAATCCAAGAGCAGGCTAAAGGGCATGTAAATCTACGACTCCCGTGAGCCTATATATAGCATGGAGCACTGGCAGTGAAAGTGATGCTAAGCTGCTTCCCTTCTCCAGTGTGGATGGTTCCTCCTCTGACTCTTTTCCCTCTTCCTCCTTGCAGGACCAGCTGCCTATGGCCTCCCTCCGATGCTGGGGCCCAAAGTGGTCAACAAAGCCTCTGCTCCCAATTACTCCATTTTTGGGCGCAGCACCATTGGCAGCTTCTACGAGGACCTCAGCAGGGTGAGTTCTTCATGACCTTTCGTGAAGGTGGAAGGCTACAAAACAGCTCACTCGGAAGGGGCATCTACACTGCAGAACGAATGCAGCTTGGCACCACTTGGATTGCCATGGATCAAGGCTATTTATTTATTAAGCATGTCATCAGCAACCATACCATTGTATTACATTTCTAACAGAACAAAACAAACAAACAGATAAAAGAAACACAAATTTTGCAAACTTGGTAGTTGATTAGATGTCCTTTGACCAGTATCTGTCCCCTTGGAGTGCCTCTGGTGTTGCCGCAAGAAGGTCCTCCCTTGTGCATCATGTGGCAGGGCTCAGGGTGCATTGCAGAAGGTGGTCAGTGGTTTGCTCTTCTCCACACTCGCATGTCATGGACTCCACTTTGTGGCCCCATTTCTGAAGGTTGGCTCTGCATCTCGCGGTGCCAGAGCACAGTCTGTTCAGTGCCTTCCAAGTCGCCCAGTCTTCTGTGTGCCCAGGGGGGAGTCTCTCATTTGGTATCAGCCATGGATTGAGGTTCTGGGTTTGAGCCTGCCACTTTTGGACTCTCGCTTGCTGAGGTGTTCTAGTGAGTGTTTCTGTAGATCTAAGAAAACTATTTCTTTATTTAAGTCGTTGTCGTGCTGGCTGACACCCAAACAGGGGATGAGCTGGAGATGTCTCTGCCTTGGCCCTTTCACTATTGGCTGCTACTTCCCAGCGGATGTCAGGTGGTGCAATACCGGCTAAACAGTGTAATTTCTCCAGTGGTGTCGGGTGCAGACACCCTGTGATAATGCGGCATGTCTCATTAAGAGCCACATCCATTGTTTTAGTGTGGTGAGATGTGTTCCACACTGGACATGTGTACTCAGCAGTAGAGTAGCACAGCGCAAGGGCAGATGTCTTCACTGTGTCTGGTTGTGATCCCCAGGTTGTGCCAGTCAGCTTTCCTATGATATTGTTCCTAGCACCCACTTTTTGCTTGATGTTCAGGCAGTGCTTCTTGTAGGTGAGAGAACGGTCCAGAGTGACTCCCAGGTATTTGGGTGTGCCTCAATGCTCCCATGGGATTCCTTCCCAGGTCATCCTCAGAGCTCAAGGCTATGGAATATGGCGAATTGTAGATGCACAAGATCTTTATATCACCAGCGTTGTTTGGAATAGAAGGCTAAAGACCTTGCTGAACTTCAACTCCTTTTCTTCTTTAACATTGAGCCATGGCTGTTAAAGTAGGGTCAAGCTGCATTCGTTCTACAGTATCGATCTACCTTGAGTTCCATAGACTTCACCTGCTTCCACACAGCTGTAGAAAATCCATATTGAACTGGATTATATGTCAGTGAGGACTCAGATAACCTAGGTGTTGGAGTTCAGCCTGTTATTGTGTTTCAGGATCAGGGTGCTTTGGATATATGGGGAATGATGTTAATGAGGTTCAAGATGAGTGTCAAGATGGCAATGGTTTGGTCAATGATATTGATGCTGAGAATGACAGAGGAGATCCCTGTTCAAAGTGTAGTTTCCCATGAGAATGTCGCTGAGGGGTGTGGGGATGATGGTGTGCTCCCTGAATTGTTACCAGAGAGTTCTCCTCGGCACCTGCAGAAATTAATGAGCAAGTAGATAACGAGCCAAGAGATAGACGAGAAGAGTTCCGTCAAAACAGGAGAGCTGTGCAATGGCTTAGGCGCTCTGCTAGGCTTTGACAGACATCAATAACAAAACCTCAACTAAAGAGAAACCAATTTCTGACCACTAGTGACCTAGCTAACGAGGGGATAAAAGTCTCAAGTTTGGGATGTGTAGTCAGATGAAGCATCATTTGGAATCACACCAAGTTCTCGTCCTTGTTTCATGGAAGCCTTGCTTTGAAGTGTCATGTTAAGATATTTCTTGTTCATGGTTTTGGATTCCTGGATTTCATGATTGCTTACCCAAGCCTTGGATCAATGTATTTATTTATTTATTTATTATTTATTTATTTACATTATTTATATCCCGTCCATATCAGCCTGCAGGCAACTCAGGGCGGTCTACATATCGGCACAATTCGATGCCATCAATACTTACATTCAAAAACCAAAAACAATTAAGTGCAATTAAACAAAAAAGACAGTGCAAAAACAGTTTAAAAAGAGCTATATCCTCTCGTTCCAATCCTCATCCATTTCATTGTCTTGGCCGTTGCTGGGTCATTCTCCATCTCAAGCTTGACTATGTATTTGTTGGGGTTCAGCCTGTGTGTGAGCCTGAACCTGATTCTCTGATTGTATTTCCTGATGCCAATGTAGATTCTGAGGCCAATTTAGATGATGATGGTTTGAGTAGTGAAAATCCTACAGCCTTGGAAAGCAAAAGTCAAGATTCCCATGAGAACATGCATTCCGAGCCGAGCGGAGATGTTTCACTCCCTTTTCCTCCCAGTCTTAGTTCTCCAGAGAATCTGACACCTGGCCTGCCTAATGAGGATAGGTGGGGGCAGATTTGGCAGAGCCGGGGAGAAGCACAAAGTTTACGTAGGTCAGCTAGATTGAGAGAAATGCAAACAAAAACTTCAGGCATACCTTGCAATAGATTTCTCGGCCTTAAGTATGCCTGGCCTGAATGCAGCTTCAGACCAGGCATCGTTCCAGATTCATATGCAAGCTTTTGCAGGTCTCCTGATTCAAGTGGCCTTGTTCCTCAGAGGTTTTCTAGTTGTTCCAAGTACGGTTCGTGGATTGCTAACAGGTTCCAGGATTCAGCCATTTTGCTGTGGGTTTTATGATCTTGTTTATGGACATTTCTTGTTGTTGATTTTTACTGTGACTTTTTACCTTTGCATTTTCCCTCTATTTTGTATTCATCTTTCATCAATAAAGAAGGATTGTTTTCCTGAAGTCAAGTGTGGTGGATTGTTGTCTCAGGGTCCAGTTTCCTGCTCTGGGTCGCAACAGTATTCTTGCTTTTTTGGATTGTATCGGAGATGTGTAGACTTTGCTTTTATGGACCTTGCCGAACTCTACCTTGGACTAATTTGTTCCTACTTATCTTCTTACCTAATTGGATTTACCTATTTCTTTAAAGTGCTTCTTCCTTTGCTGTTTTTTTTACTTATCTTCAATAAAAGGATTGTTTTTCCTATTCAACATGTGGTGTTTAAAGTCAGAGGATTATTCCTGTCCTGGAGTGCAACACTAGGTCAAAGCAGATATTGTGAATGTTCTGGGCTATATGGCTATGTGGAAGGGCTGTTCAGCCATATAATCCAGATTATCAAATCAGATAATCCACATTATCTGCTTTGAACTGGATTATATGAGCCTACACTGCATTTGTGTCCAAATTTGGTATCAATTCGCCCAGTGTTTTTTGAGTTATGTTAATCCCACAAATGGACATTGCATTTTTATTTATATAGACTGGAGCAAAATGTGTGGCAGGAGAATGTCGCTCCTGCAAAAGCAATGTTTTTGGCAGCTCATAATAGAACCAATTAGGAAATGACATTTATAATCCAGGAACAAAAATAGTGTGATGATGATGATGATGATGATGATGATGGTGATGCTATTTCCTCAGACTCCTGGGCCTTGCAATTACCGTGTGGTGGATCCTGGAGTCTACAAGAACCGTCCTCCGCATTATAGCATTCTGGCCCGCAACATGCCTCCTGGGGATAACACCCTGAAACCCGGTCCTGGAGCCTACAGTCCTGAAAAGGTGAGCGTTCGAATGATGTGGGTCACCCAAAGGGGTCAGGCATCTTTGGGTTGGTTGGCCAGACAGATCCTACTACCCCAGGCTGCATCTGCTTTGCGGAATCAATGCAGTTTGACCCAATTTGAATTGCCATGGATCAGTGGTATGGGATCCTGGCAGTTTTCTTTTCCTACTTCTTTCTTTCTTTCCTTCTTTTGCTCTTTGCTTCCATTCTTCCTTCTCTCTTTCCTTCTTTCTTGCCCTCCCTCTTTCTCTCCTTTCTTTCTTACTTTCCTTTCTTCCTTCTCTATCTCTTCCCTTCCTTTGCTCTTTGCTTCCATCCATCCTTCTCTTTCTTTCTTTCTTTCTTTCTTTCTTTCTTTCTTTCTCTACTTTCTTCCTTCTCTACCTCTTTCCTTTCTTCCTTTGCTCTTTGCTTCCATCTTTCCTTCTCTCCTTCCTTCCTTCCTTCCTTCTTTCTCTCTCTCTCTCTCTCTCTCCTTTCTTCCTTCTCTACCTCTTTCCTTCCTTCCTTCCTTTGCTCTTTGCTTCCATCTTTCTTTCTTTCTTTCTTTCTTTCTTTCCTTTCTTCCTTCTCCATCTCTTTCCTTCCTTCCTTTGCTCTTTGCTTCCATCCTTCCTTCCTTCTTTCTTTCTTTCTTTCTCTCCTTTCTTCCTTATCTACCTCTTTCCTTCCTTCCTTTGCTCTTCTCTTCCATCCTTCCTTCCTTCTTTCTTTCTTTCTCTCCTTTCTTCCTTATCTACCTCTTTCCTTCCTTCTTTTGCTCTTTGCTTCCATCCTTCCTTCCTTCTCTTTCCTCTCTCTCTCTTTCTCTCTCTCTCTCCTTTCTTCCTTCTCTACCTCTTTCCTTCCTTCCTTCCTTTGCTCTTTGCTTCCAGCCTTCCTTCTCTCTTTCCTTCTTTCCTTCTTTCTTTCTCTCTCTCTCCTTTCTTCCTTCTCTACCTCTTTCCTTCCTTCCTTCCTTTGCTCTTTGCTTCCATCCTTCCTTCTCTTTTTCCTTCTTTCCTTCTTTCTCTCTCTCTCTCTATCTCCTTTCTTCCTTCTCTACCTCTTTACTTCCTTCCTTTGCTCTTTGCTTCCATCCTTCCTTCTCTCTTTCCTTCTCTCTCTCTTTCCCTCCCTCCCTCCCTCCCTCCCTCCCTCTTTCTTTCTTTCTTTCTTTCTCTCCTTGCTTCCTTCTCTATCTCTTCCTTCCTTTGCTCTTTGCTTCCATCTTTCTTTCTTTCTTTCTTTCCCTCCCTCCCTCTTTCTTTTTTTAATTTTCTTTTCTTTTTCTTTTCTTCCTTCCTTCCTTCCTTCCTTTCTTTCTTCCCTTTCTTTCCTCCCTCTTCCTTCCTTACTTTTTCCTGCATCATCATTTAGTTTTTCATCATTTCGCTTTTTTTGGTGTTTCAGTCCTTTCATATTTTTTTTGGGTGGAGGGTGTTACGAGTGATGGTCACTCATTGGTCTGTTAGGGGTATAGTGTCCAAATTTGGTGTCAACTCATCCAGTGGTTTTTGAGTTTTGTTAATCCCACAAACAAACATTACATTTTTATTTATATAGATTATTATTATTATTATTATTATTATTATTATTATTATTATTATTATATCATAGCCTGCATAAGTTGAAGCCTAGCTTGTCAATGAAAGGGAATGCTCTAGGATGCATTCAGGATCCCCAGACGATAACCCCATTTCCCTCCTCCTTTTCCTCCCTCCCTCCTTTAGTACACCCAACAGCGTGGAGTGACCTTCGGCATCCGCCACTCTGACTACGCGGCACCTCTCATTGTGGACACGGTCGACTAATCCGGCTCCATCGCCTTGAAAGGGCCGGACAAGAAAATGTTGTCGTTTGGGAAGACTGGGATTGCCATGTGCTTTTGTGTTTGTTGGGTTCAAACCGTTGATCTCAAAGGCATTGGGTTGCACCTTGGAGGCTAAGCAGGGCCAGGCCTGGAGCGGAAAGAGGGTGGGTCAGACTTCTCCTCGAACCCCTTGGGAGATGTAGTATCCCTCATAGCTAAGGAGGTTGTAGCACCCTTGGCTCATTCTGTCCCCACTCTCTTTCCTAGATTGATCCGTGACTTAACCTAAAAGTGCCAAATTCTGCCTGATTATGGAAGCTAAGCAGGGTCATCCCTGGCTGGTGCTTGGATGGGAGTCCGTTAACAAATACCAGGGATTGTGGGCTGTATTTGAGAGGAAGGAATTGGTAAAACCATCTCTTAAGTCTCTTTGCCTAGGAAAACCTTACAAAATTAATGGGGTCGCCATAAAGTCAAGAAGGAATTGGAAGGCACACAAACACACACAAGGTTTGACCTTAGCCCTCCAATGCTGCTTCCAGATCAGGGAGAAAAAGCCCTTTTGGACTGTCACTCCCATCATTCCTGGGCAAATTCAGGAATTCTAGGAGCTGAAGTCCAAAAAGAAGACCCTTCCCCAAGCCCAGAAGTCCCATATTTTGCTTCTTAACTGCTTTGTGTCTTGGTCAAAAGATACAAGCATCATCACTACCATCATATTTTAAAGGAAAACATTTGCAAAATCTCCTCTGAGAATTCCTTGCCTAGGAAAACACTATGCAATGTGTAGGGTCACCCTAAAGGTGCATCTACATTGTCAAATTAATCTAGTTTGACTCTGCTTGATGTGCCATGTCTCAATGCTATGAGATCCTGGGAGTTGTACTTTGGTGAAGCTCCGACACTCTTTGGACGAGAAAGCGAAAGATCTTGTAAAACTGTAAATTCCAGGACTCCATAGCATTGAACCACGGCAGTTCAAGTGGTGCCAAACTGCATTAATTCTACTGTGTGGATGCACCCTCGGAGGCACATGCGTAAACTTAGGCAATCCCTCGTTACCCGAGTAGGATTGTCTTCCAAGATAGGTATTCTGTTGTTGGGTCCGCAGGTGACTGTGGAGCCTTATTCTTGACCCACGTGTTCTCCCACAGTGAGGGCATTGGTTTCCTCACCAAACTGCAACTCCCAGGATTCGATCGCATTCTGTCATGGCTGTTTTAAGTGTTGTCAAGCTGCATTCATTCCACAGCACAGATAGAATCATAGAATCTATCTATGAAGTGGTAGGATCCTTAGGGGCAAGTGACCATGTGCTCCTGCAATTTGAGGTACAAAGGAAGGCCAAAACTAAGACAAGTCAAACCCGCATTTTGGACTTTAGGAGAGCTGATTTCCAAAAAATGAAGGAAACACTGAGCAGCATTCCATGGACACAGATACTAAAAGACAAGGGAGTTACGGATGGATGGGAATTTCTCAAGAGTGAAATACTCAAGGCGCAATTGCAAACCATGCCAACAAAGAGAAAAAATAAGACAAGTGCAAAGAAGCCAGAATGGATGTCCAAAGAACTTCTAACTGTGCTAAGACACAAAAGAGACATGCACAAGAAGTGGAAAAAGGGAGAAATCACCAAAGAAGAATTCAAAAAAATAGCCAACACCTGTAGGGAAAAGGTCCGCAAGGCTAAAGCAAAAAACGAGCTCAGACTTGCCAGGGACATTAAATTTTATGATTCTATGATTCTATGATAGAATCAAAGAGTTGGAAGAGACCTCATGGGCCATCCAGTCCAACCCCATTCTGCCAAGAAGCAGGAATATTGCATTCAAATCACCCCTGACAGATGGCCACCCAGCCTCTGTTTAAAAGCTTCCAAAGAAGGAGCCTCCACCACACTCCAGGGCAGAGAGTTCCACTGCTGAACAGCTCTCACAGTCAACTCCGTAAGCCGCTCCTCATAGGGCTTGTTCTCCAGACCATTGATCATTTTAGTCACCCTTCTCTGGACACATTCCAGCTTGTCAATATCTCTCTTGAATTGTGGTGCCCAGAATTGGACACAATATTCCAGGTGTGGTCTAACCAAAGCGGAATAGAGCATGGGGAGCATGACTTCCCTGGATCTAGACACTAGGCTCCTCTTGATGCAATCGCATTCAGTCATGGCTGTTTTAAGTGTTGTCAAGCTGCATTCATTCCACAGCATAGATGCAATGTTGTTAGCATATCAGATCTGATCCTGGTGTTTAACCAGGAGTTGGTTCCAACCACTGACCTTCAACCTCCTCTGAAGCCACTGAGGTGTGATAACAACAACCACAGCAGCACAACCATGGTAATAATTGATGGGATGGATTAATCAATAGACCGGACGTGAGAGGAGCCTGGTTCATGTGTAATGGATTAAACATTCCAGAGGTTCCTCTGGGCAGGATCCACTCCCTTAACACTGGAGAGGGTTGCTATACCTTTAAAGGTTGTATACATGAGGTGTTGCTCCTATTTCCTCAATGTATAGAAGAAAGTATTTCAGCTGGTGTTGGTTGTCATCCAGATGGCATCTACACTGTAAGAGTGAATACAGTCTGGCCTTACTTTAACTGCTATGGCTCAATGCTACATAATCATGGGAGTTGTAGTTTGGTGACGAATCAATACTCCTCCACTGAGAAGGAACCAGACCTTGTCAAACTACAACTCCCAGTATGGGTTGTTGTGGGTTTTTTCGGGCTATATGGCCATGTTCTAGAGGCATTCTCTCCTGACGTTTCGCCTGCATCTATGGCAAGCATCCTCAGAGGTAGTGAGGTCTGTTGGAACCCTGGTCATTCCACTGATATATAAACCCCTTTTTCTGCTGAACAGCTCTCTCTCACAGTTCTTCTTAGTGTTCAGGTGGAGTCTCCTTTCCTGTTGTTTGAAGCCCTTGTTCCATTGCGTCCTAGTCTTCAGGGCAGCAGAACACAAGCCTGCTCCTTCCTCCCTGTGACTTCCCCTCTCCTCTTGATCCCTGGTCCTCATAATGTCTCCTCTCAGCCTTCACTTCTGCAGGCTCAACATGCCCAGCTCTTTCAGCCGCTCCTCTCTGACTCCTTCAACCAGAGAAGTCAGCCATAGCAGAGCACCTGACGAACCAACCTGGACACAGCATATTATTTGAGGACACAGAAATGCTGGACCGCTCTCACAACCACCATGTCAGACTACACAGAGAAGCCAATGAAATCCACAAGCATGTGGACAATTTCAACAGAAAGGAGAAAACCATGAAAATGAACAAAATCTGGCTACCAGTATTAAAAAACTCTAAAATTACAACAGCAAAACAACAGAGAGTAAACAATCAGGCACATCAAATCACTCTCAACAAAAGATTCCCCCCAGGCACTTCCAAGCCATTAAATGCTAATCAAGGTGGTCAGTTGAAACATTCACACCTAGCTCCAGCAGACAAAAGTCCCAGATATTTGTTGTTCATTCGTTCAGTCGTCTCCGATTCTTCGTGACCTCATGGACCAGCCACGCCAGAGCTCCCTGTCGGCCGTCACCACCCCCAGGGTCTCCTTCAAGGTCAGTCCAGTCACTTCAAGAATGTCATTCATCCATCTTGCCCTTGGTCGGCCCCTCTTCCTTTTGCCTTCCACTTTCCACAGATATATAAACCCCTTTTTCTTAGTTCCAACAAACCTCACTACTTCTGAGGATGCTTGCCATAGGTGCAGGCGAAACGTCAGAAGAAAATGCCTCCAGACCATGGCCATATAGCCCGGAAAAACCTACAACAACCCAAGATGAAGTATCATAGCGATAAAGATGGAAAATAAGGTTGGGGCAATAATAACACATCCCTGTTTGACGCCTGATTCCACCTTAAATGGGTCACTTTGGGAACCATTGCTGTCCAAGACTGTTGCTATCAGTCATCATGGAGGAGCAACTGGATGTTCAAAAATTTGTTACGGAACCCAATATTTTGGAGGATGGTCCAGAGACCACTGGGGGTGTTTTGGAATTCAGATCCCACAGTTTCTAACAGCTATGAACACTATTTGTGTCTTAATATTTGCACTAAAATGTGGTATGCAAGGCCAGAAAGTTATTTTTGTTCCTTACAATATGTTCTGAATATGAAACAATATGAAACAAATTGCAAATTGCTGGTAAGCTGGCTGGGATTTCTGGGAGTTAATAATAATAATAATAATAATAATAATAATTATTATTATTATTATTATTATTATTTATACCCCGCCACCATCTCCCCACGGGGACTCGGGGCGGCTTACATGAGGCCAAGCCCAACAACACAACACATCCATATAAGAAAACACTACAATAGTATGTAAAAAATAAAAATAGAAATACAATACAGAAACCAATTATAAATAACACATCAACAATACAAAATCATAACATTTAACAAAGGTCAGATACTGATATCGAGCAGGAATTTAGAGGTCTTTGCCAGGAAGCAGAAACCAGCCAGACCGAGAAGGAGAGTCCGTTACCTAATTTTCCCTAATTTTTCCCAATAAAAGTCTCATCAAGTTGAAGAAAAGCCACTGAGTTGTTTTATTGCGATCCAGCTGGAAAGGATGTCATACCGCAATCATTCGTCAAGCAGACATACCATACAAGGCAAAACAGTGTATTTTTATAGAGAAATAGAACTGTCAAATCCAAATGTCCCCCCCCCCGGCCCCCTCGCAGGCTTCACTCTGATTGGTTAGAATCATCAGCTGGAGGGGAGTCACAGCTGGCTTAGGTGTACCTAAGCCAATAGGCATGAGGAGACAGGAAAGCCTAGAGAAGACAATTATGCTGGGGAAAGTGGAAGGCAAAAGGAAGAGGGGCCGACCAAGGGCAAGATGGATGGATGGCATCCTTGAAGTGACTGGACTGACCTTGAGGGAGCTGGGGGTGGTAACGGCCGACAGGGAGCTCTGGCGTAGGCTGGTCCATGAGGTCACGAAGAGTCGGAGACGACTGAACGAATGAACAACAACAACAAGCCAATAGGAGAGCTAGTACTGCTTCAGCTTCTCAGCCAATGAGGAGCGAGGAGGCGGTACAAGCGGGAAACAAAGAACCGAGAGGAAAATGAGTGGATTGATGTTGCTTAATGTTTGTCCAATTGCCGGCGATAATCCGAAGATTCCTCAAGCTGGCCTTGTATTGTCTTGAGGAGTGAGATATACAAAAGTGGCTGGTGCGGCTTGCCAAGCCTTGATAATCACTAGTACAAGATATGGGATCAAATGATGCTATCTATGCATTGGTATCAGCCGAGGATGCAAAGACAATGGGTGAGACGAATGGAGCATCTGGATCTTCCCTGAAGGCATGATGCCCCACTGTTGATGAATGATCAAGTTCACCAGGGGGTGCCTTCCTGAGTGGCCATGCTCCGAGACTCAGGAGGCACCATTGTTATTGTCATGCAATAAGTCTTTTGTTGGAGTCCTTAGATCAATGAGGAATTCATCTCAGGAAATAGGAAGGAATTTCCCAAGAGTTTGTCATGCTGGGGTCACGAAAAGGTGGCTTCCCATATATATATATATATATATATATATATATATATATATGCTTTGTGCATAATGAGTACCCTAAAAACAAAAGAACCAATGAACGAAATCACACCAAATTTGACAACAAAACGTCTCACAACACGAGTGACCATCACTCAAAAATTATGATTTTGTCATTTGGGAGTTGTAGTTGCTGGGATTTATAGTTCACCTACAATCAAAGAGAAATCTGAACTCCACTAATGATGGAATTGAACTAAACGTGGCACACAGAACTCCCATGACCAACAGAAAATAGTGAAAGGGTTTGGTGGGCATTGACCTTGAGTTTGGGAGTTGTAGTTCACCTACATCCAGAGAGCACTGTGGACTCAAACAATGATGGATCTGGACCAAACTTGGCATGAGCACCTCATATGCCCAAATATGAACACAGATGGAGTTGGGGGGAAATAGACCTTGACATTTGGGAATTGTAGCCACTGGGATTCACAGTTCACCTACAATCAAAGAGCATTCTGAACCCCACAAACAACAGAATTGGGGCAAACTTCCCACACAGAACCCCCATGACCAACAGAAAATACTTAAAACCATCCAATCCAACTCCCTTCATCAGGGCAAGGAAACATAATCAAAGTCCTTCTGACAAAGAGCCATCCAGCCATTGATATAGATAGATAGATAGATAGATAGATAGATAGATAGATAGATAGAGATAGATAGATAGATAGATAGATAGATAGATAGATAGATAGGATTCACATACACACAGATATAATATCATAGATTTGAAAGGGACCCTTAAAGAAGGACAATGATATCTTGCATGTTCCAGGGTGGGCAAACCAGACAATCTTGACATCAACACTGACAAAGAAACAACAAGAAATATTGCTTGCCCACAAACATAAAGACATTACATCTATTAGAAACCAACACTTTCTCATTACTTTATTTTCCAGATCGACAGACTGGGCCACAGCAACGCGTGGGAGGGGACAGCTAGTATTTTATATAGACACATATATGGAGTTCATACGGCATACATTCATAAAGAGGGAAAGGAATTCATATCAACCCATCCCACCCACCAAGAGTTCATTAAAGGTCTAAAAATCATAGTGGAAATCCATGAGGTTTAGGGAAGAAAAAGTTTCTAAAAGTTCATAGAAAAGTCCATAAAGTGTGGATTACAGGGGCATTGCCATGTGGGGCCATGGGGCCATGGAAAGAGCCTTAGGTTCCCACATGGGGGAAAGATAGGGGATTATGGGATCATTAGTCCTTAGGTCAATGGGGAATTCATTTCAGGAAATAGGAAGGAATTTCCCAAGAGTTTGTCATGCTGGGGTCACGAAAAGGTGGCTTCCCATCTCTCTCTATATAAATGCTCTGTGCATAATGAGTACCCTGGTGTCCTTGGGAGAACTACAAATTCCTTGGTTTGTCATGCTGGGGTCACGAAAAGGTGGCTTCCCATCTCTATATATATAAATGCTCTGTGCATAATGAGTACCCTGGTGTCCTTGGGAGAACTACAAATTCCTTGGTTTGTCATGCTGGGGTCACGAAAAGGTGGCTTCCCATCTCTCTATATATAAATGCTCTGTGCATAATGAGTACCCTGGTGTTCTTGGGAGAACTACAAATTCCTTGGTTTGTCATGCTGGGGTCACGAAAAGGTGGCTTCCCATCTATATATATATAAATGCTCTGTGCATAATGAGTACCCTGGTGTCCTTGGGAGAACTACAAATTCCTTGGTTTGTCATGCTGGGGTCACGAAAAGGTGGCTTCCCATCTATATATATATAAATGCTCTGTGCATAGTGAGTACCCTGGTGTCCTTGGGAGAACTACAAATTCCTTGGTTTGTCATGCTGGGGTCACGAAAAGGTGGCTTCCCATCTCTATATATATAAATGCTCTGTGCATAATGAGTACCCTGGTGTCCTTGGGAGAACTACAAATTCCTTGGTTTGTCATGCTGGGGTCACGAAAAGGTGGCTTCCCATCTCTCTATATATAAATGCTCTGTGCATAATGAGTACCCTGGTGTTCTTGGGAGAACTACAAATTCCTTGGTTTGTCATGCTGGGGTCACGAAAAGGTGGCTTCCCATCTATATATATATAAATGCTCTGTGCATAATGAGTACCCTGGTGTCCTTGGGAGAACTACAAATTCCTTGGTTTGTCATGCTGGGGTCACGAAAAGGTGGCTTCCCATCTATATATATATAAATGTTCTGTGCATAATGAGTACCCTGGTGTCCTTGGGAGAACTACAAATTCCTTGGTTTGTCATGCTGGGGTCACGAAAAGGTGGCTTCCCATCTATATATATATAAATGTTCTGTGCATAATGAGTACCCTGGTGTCCTTGGGAGAACTACAAATTCCTTGGTTTGTCATGCTGGGGTCACGAAAAGGTGGCTTCCCATCTATATATATATAAATGCTCTGTGCATAATGAGTACCCTGGTGTCCTTGGGAGAACTACAAATTCCTTGGTTTGTCATGCTGGGGTCACGAAAAGGTGGCTTCCCATCTATATATATATAAATGTTCTGTGCATAATGAGTACCCTGGTGTCCTTGGGAGAACTACAAATTCCTTGGTTTGTCATGCTGGGGTCACGAAAAGGTGGCTTCCCATCTATATATATATAAATGTTCTGTGCATAATGAGTACCCTGGTGTTCTTGGGAGAACTACAAATTCCTTGGTTTGTCATGCTGGGGTCACGAAAAGGTGGCTTCCCATCTATATATATATAAATGCTCTGTGCATAATGAGTACCCTGGTGTCCTTGGGAGAACTACAAATTCCTTGGTTTGTCATGCTGGGGTCACGAAAAGGTGGCTTCCCATCTATATATATATAAATGTTCTGTGCATAATGAGTACCCTGGTGTCCTTGGGAGAACTACAAATTCCTTGGTTTGTCATGCTGGGGTCACGAAAAGGTGGCTTCCCATCTATATATATATAAATGTTCTGTGCATAATGAGTACCCTGGTGTCCTTGGGAGAACTACAAATTCCTTGGTTTGTCATGCTGGGGTCACGAAAAGGTGGCTTCCCATCTATATATATATAAATGTTCTGTGCATAATGAGTACCCTGGTGTCCTTGGGAGAACTACAAATTCCTTGGTTTGTCATGCTGGGGTCACGAAAAGGTGGCTTCCCATCTATATATATATATAAATGCTCTGTGCATAATGAGTACCCTGGTGTCCTTGGGAGAACTACAAATTCCTTGGTTTTGAACCATGTTTTAGAGAGTCCGGGGGGGGGGGGGGGTCACCGCCGATATCAACACTGTGAACAAGGCCAATTCAAATGGGATTAAAAATTTAAAACACTGGGTGGGACTGCAATCTAATATGTCTGGATAGGGGATCTGGAGGTTAAAGTTGGGTTGATTGCACTGATGAATGAAATAAAGTGCTTCTGGGGGCATTGTTCAAAAATTGGTCAAGTCAAGGGTTTATTGTACATTCATTCATTTGTGGTGTGGTGGAGGCTCCTTCTTTGGAAGCTTTTAAACAGAGGCTGGATGGCAGAATGGGGTTGGACTGGATGGCCCAGGAGGTCTCTTCCAACTCTATGATTCTATGATTTGGAAGCCCCAAACACCTGGAGGCCCGAAGGTTGGGAACCAATGGTTTAAAAACTTGGGGACAAAGCTATATTGCAGTGTTTCTCAACCTGGGGGTTGGGACCCCTCGGGGGGTCGTGAGGAGGTGGCAGAGGGGTCACCAAAGACCATCAGGAAACAGTATTCTTTGTTGGTCATGGGGATCTCTGTGTGGGAAATTAGGTGCAATTCTTTCGTTGGTGGGGTCAGAATGCTCTTTAATTGTGGGTCAACTGTAACTCCCAGCAACTACAACACCTAAATGTCAAGGTCTATTTTCCCCAAACTCCACCAGTATTCACATTTGGACATATTGAGTATCCTTGCCAAGTTTGGTCCAGGTCCATCATTGTTTGAGTCTACAGTGCTCTTTGGATGTAGGTGAACTACAACTCCTAAACTCAAGGTCAATGCCCATCAAACCTTTCCCATATTTTCTGTTGGTCATGGGAGTGCTGTGTCCCAAGTTTGGTTCTATTCCATCATTAGTGGAGTTCAGAATGCTCTTTGATTGTAGGTGAACTATAACTCCCAACAAATACAACTCCCAAATGACAAAATCACCCCCCCCCAACACCCCACCAGTATTCAGATTTGAGCTTATCGGATATTTGTGCCCAATTTGATCCAGTAAATGAAAATACATCCTGCTTATCATATATTGACATGACAATTCATAACAGTAGCAAAACTACAGTTATGAAGTAGCAATGAAAATAATGTTATGGTTGCGGTTCACCACAACAGGAGGAACTGGATTAAGGGGTCGCGGCATTCAGAAGGTTGAGAAACACTGCTGTATTGTTTGACTCTTCCTGTATGTATGCCGCACCCCACATGGGAAGAGGTCAACCCGACCAACTTGTAAAATGTGAAGTCTAAACAGGTGAGGAAAGCATATAAAACGTTTCTAAGAAGGAAGCTTGAAACCTGTTCAGCTGGTCCGTGGGATTGAGTCCAGGGTGGAGACAGAGCTGGGCTGATTCGACATGGCAATCCTTAGATCCTTGCAGAAAGTCCGCACCACAAAGGGTAGCAAACAACCTTCCTCTTGCAAAACCTCTTGGTTGGATGCCCAGCCAGTTTCCTCGAAATGTTTCCCTGTGCCAAGAGGGCAAGGTTCGGCAAGTGCAGGGCTTTCAAAATTTTTTATTGTGACTCTGCAAGTCTGTGCCACGCTGCTGGAGATCCCCGTGATGGCAAAGGCAGGTGAGGAGAGACAGGAGGAACCAGGCGTATTCGGTTTGGGGAGAAGAGGGTGGAGGGCAGGTTTTGGTTGAGCATTGGGAGAGCGCTTTGGCAAGGTTTCCAGTGGCCCAAAGAGGTGGAGGGGGCTTCTTCTCTGGACGTCTCTCAAAAGGGATGGACAGGGAACTGTTTTAAAAGAATGTGGCCTGGAGAGAGGTGGCCGGCGCCCCAATGGCTCTCCTCCGAACTCCTTTTCAGAGACCCTGACTGACTTCCCTGGAAAGGGGCGTGGAGATGTTCTGTTGTTGCTTTTGAGTCATTTCCAACTCATGCTGGTCCTTAAGGAGAATGAATGCAGTTCGGTGCCACTTTGGCTGGCATGGCTGGTTCCGTAACCAGTATGTAAAGATGCGCGTGGTAAGACACCCACTGCCACCTAATCTGTGAGGGAAGCTGGGCAACGATCAATATCAACCTAGGAGCTATTTTATAAAGGGACTGTTGATTACAGAAGGCTTTATTCATTTGATAGCGTAGCTTTTACTTTCTTGGCTTGACTTTACTTATGCAGGCTGTTCAACTTAGGAGAAACTGTATCAGGCAAGGCTTGAGGAAAACAGTAACAAGTTTATTTTAACAGGGGTATAATATGTTTAACTGTTTCTTCACAAGAGGCACAAATCTTGATGGTTACATTGGTAAGGTTTCATGAGTAATCTCAGGCACAGACTTCAAAACGTTTCACAGCAGGCACAGCAGGCTCAAACCCAGCTAAACCTTGATTCTTAACTCAGAATCAACAACCCCCTGTAGCTCTATCACTACCGGGTCCTTCTCTGTAGCCACTTTGGTCATCAATTGATTCCCTGAATCTCCACCCAGAGATTCAGTCTTTCCTATAGCACACCGGCTACAGACACATTCCCTGAATCTCCACCCAGAGACTCAGTCCTCTCAGTAGCTCACTGGCTTACTGACTCTTTTTAAAACAGCTGCCTCGTGAAGAGGCAGTTGGCTCCGCCCCTGTTGCTATGGCAACTCAGCTAACGCCAAGCCACCATCTCCAACAAAACATAATCTCCCATACTTACCATCCCTAAACCACTGTCTAAACTACCCATAACCAAAGGAATAAAATTTACACATCGTCACACAGTATGATAATGACGTCCCTGTTTGGAGTCCCCAGGGCCGAATTCACCAGATTGAATATGCAATGGAGGCTGTCAAGTAGGTTCTGCAACTGTTGGGTTGAAATCCAAAACACATGGTGTCTTGGTTGTATTAAAGAGGGCACAGTCAGAACTAGCTGCTCATCAGGAAAAAAATCTGGGTTGTTGTAGGTTTTCTGGGCTATATGGTTATGTTCTAGAGGCATTCTCTCCTGACGTTTCGCCTGCATCTATGGCAAGCATCCTCAGAGACCCAATAAGACCCCAAGACTCTTTACAGAAGGTGACGGACATAGTGTCTCACCATCCAGGGTAGGCAGCTGGATCTCCCTCCTACCCGGACAGCCCAGCCAAAGGATCTCCGTCTTCGCTGGATTCACCCTCAACCTGTTGGCACGCAACCATCCAGTCACGGCCTCAAGGCACTGATGGAAATTTTCAGGTACAGAGTCCGGCCGGCCCTCCATCCTCAGAATGAGCTGAATGCCATCAGTGTACTGGTGGCACTCAAGCCCAAAGCTTCCCACCAGTTGAGCAAGCGGTCGCATATAGATGTTAAATAATAGAGGAGAGAGAATAGCTCCCCGCATACTAGAGGAGACGTCACGGAAACCATCCCTCCCCTCACCACACACTGTCCCCGATGCTGGAGGAAGCAGGACACCCATTTAAGGGGTATTCTCCTAACCCCAGTCATGGCTAGGTGGTGCGTTACCAGATTGTGATCAACCATATCAAATGCTGCTGTGAGGTCCAATAACATGAGCAGTGCTGATCCGCCTTGATCCATCTGGCAGTGAAGCTGATCTGTCCGAATGAAGCAGAGAGTGTTTGAGGACCGGGACATCTGTAGAGATACCAAGGTGCTTGTTTATAAAGCTATTCCCCTCCCAACCCTGCTATATGCCTGTGAGACGTGGACTGTCTACAGACGTCACATGCAACTCCTGGAACGATTCCATCAGCGCTGTCTCCGGAAAATCCTGCAAATCTCTTGGGAAGACAAGCGGACAAACGTCAGCGTGCTGGAAGAAGCAAAGACCACCAGCATTAAAGCGGTGGTCCTCCACCACCAACTCCGCTGGACCGGCCATGTTGTCCGGATGCCCGACCACCGTCTCCCAAAGCAGCTGCTCTACTCCGAACTCGAGAACGGAAAACGAAACGTTGGAGGACAGGAAAAGAGATTGAAAGACGGGCTCAAAGCCAACCTTAAAAACTGTGGCATAGACAGTGAGAACTGGGAAGCCCTGGCCCTTGACCGCTCCAGCTGGAGGTCAGCTGTGACCAGCAGTGCTGCCGAATTTGAGGAGGCACGGGTGGAGGGCGAAAGAGAGAAACATGCCGAGAGGAAAAACAGGAAAGATGGGCTCAAAGACAACCTCAAAAACTCTGGCATAGACACTGAGAACTGGGAAGCCCTGGCCCTTGACCGCTCCAGCTGGAGGTCAGCTGTGACCAGCAGTGCTGCCGAATTTGAGGAGGCACGGGTGGAGGGCGAAAGAGAGAAACATGCCAAGAGGAAAAACAGGAAAGACGGGCTCAAAGACAACCTCAAAAACTCTGGCATAGACAGTGAGAACTGGGAAGCCCTGGCCCTTGACCGCTCCAGCTGGAGGTCAGCTGTGACCAGCAGTGCTGCCGAATTTGAGGAGGCACGGGTGGAGGGTGAAAAAGACAAATGTGCCAAGAGGAAGGCGTGTCAAGCCAACCCCGACCGAGACCGCTTTCCACCTGGAAACCAATGCCCTCACTGCGGAAGAAGATGCAGAGCAAGAATAGGGCTCCACAGCCACATACGGACCCACAAGAATGTTGGAAGACAATCATCCTCGGAAAGCGAGGGATCGCCTAAGTAAAGTAAGTAAGAAGCTGATATGTGATGCCAACTAGCACAGTCTCCGTCCTGTGCCCACTACGGAAGCTGGACTGGAAGGGATCGAGTCCGGCTGTGTCATTGAGGAACTGCTGCAACTGTTCTGCTGCTGCCCTCTCAACCACCTTGCCCAGAAACAGAAGGTTCGAGACTGGGCGGTAGCTAGAGGGAACCGAACGATCTAATATTCCAGATGTGGTCTAACCAAGGCAGAATAGAGCATGGAAAGCATGACTTCCCTGGATCCAGACACTAGACTCCTCTTGATGCAGGACAAAATCCCGTTGGCATTTTTTGCCACTGCATGACATTGTTGGCTCATGTTTAACTTTTTCACATGTCCTGCTGTCGAGCCAGAAATTCATAGAATCATAGAATCAAAGAGTTGGAAGAGACCTCCTGGGCCATCCATTCCAACCCCATTCTGCCAAGAAGTAGGAATATTGCATTCAAATCACCCCTGACAGATGGCCATCCAGCCTCTGCTTAAAAGCTTCCAAAGAAGGAGCCTCCACCACACTCCGAGGCAGAGAGTTCCACTGCTGAACGGCTCTCACAGTCAGGAAGTTCTTCCTCATGTTCATAGAATCATAGAATCCTAGAATCCAAGAGTTGGAAGAGACCTCCTGGGCCATCCAGTCCAACCCCATTCTGCCAAGAAGCAGGAATATTGCATTCAAATCACCCCTGACAGATGGCGATCCAGCCTCTGCTTCAAAGCTTCCAAAGAAGGAGCCTCCACCACACTCCCTCCGGGGCAGAGAGTTCCACTGCTGAACGGCTCTCACAGTCAGGAAGTTCTTCCTCATGTTCATAGAATCATAGAATCAAAGAGTTGGAAGAGACCTCCTGGGCCATCCAGTCCAACCCCATTCTGCCAAGAAGCAGGAATATTGCATTCAAATCACCCCTGACAGATGGCCATCCAGCCTCTGCTTAAAAGCTTCCAAAGAAGGAGCCTCCACCACACTCCGAGGCAGAGAGTTCCACTGCTGAACGGTTCTCACAGTCAGGAAGTTCTTCCTCATGTTCAGATGGAATCTCCTCTCTTGTAGTTTGAAGCCATTGTTCCCTTGCGTCCTAGTCTCCAGGGAAGCAGAAAACAAGCTTGCTCCCTCCTCCCTGTGGCTTCCTCTCACATATTGATACATGGCTATCATATCTCCTCTCAGCCTTCTCTTCTTCAGGCTAAACATGCCCAGCTCCTTCAGCCGCTCCTCATAGGGCTTGTTCTCCAGACCCTTGATCATTTTAGTCGCCCTCCTCTGGACACATTCCAGCTTGTCAATCTCTCTCTTGAATTGTGGTGCCCATTCTGTCTCTTTGCATTTCCCTTTTTTCTGCCTAAGTTTAACTTCCTTGTGTTAGTTTTGGTCCGTCATCTCTCTAATCTGTGAAGATCTGTTAAGATTGATAGTTGGATTGGCGTGAATTTTGGGACTTTTGGAAGTCTTCGGTGCAAAATCAGCAGAGCTTATTCCCATGCCGTGCTTTATTTACTCATTTGGGTGGTAAGGGTTGGCAAAGAGTCTCCATGTCACAACTGGTTTGTCCTCCAGTGAACTGGGAGGGATGGGGGTGTGTTTGATAAGCTGGGAATGAGGCCAATGGGGAGAGTTGAAAGAGCAATGGAGAGACAGAAGGAAGGAAGGAAGCAAGGGGAGAAAGAGGGAAGAAAGGAGACGTGCCTTTTCCATCCTGGTGCCCATTGGGCCTCCTTCCACCAGTAGCCTCCCAGTTTGGAGAGAGGGCCACTAGTCAATTCCCAGCATCTTCTGGTAAGTCTGCAGACAAAGGATTTTTCAAAAGTTTCTTTAGAGGATTTTGTCATACAATTCCATGTTACACATTTTATAGGAGCTCTACATTGCTATCATTACTATTATCTATATAAATAAAAATGTAATGTTCGTTTGTGGGATTAACATAACTCAAAAACCACTGGGCGAATTGTCACCAAATTTGGACACAAGACACCTACTAATCCAAGGAGTTACCATCACTCATTAAAACACTGAAAAACGACAAGAAGAGACTTAAAGTGCCAAAAAACAAAAAATACATTACAATGCCTGCACAAAACCACACACACACACATATATGGCAGCAAAAAAAGCCAATGGGATTTTGGCCTGCATCAATAGGCGCCTAGTGTCTAGATCTAAGGAAGTCATGCTCCCCATGCTCTATTCTGCTTTGGTTAGACCACACCTGGAATATTGTGTCCAATTCTGGGCACCACAATTCAAGAAAGATATTGACAAGCTGGAAAGTGTCCAGAGGAGGGCGACTAAAATGATCAGGGGTCTGGAGATCAAGCCCTATGAGGAGCGGCTTAAGGAGCTGGGCATGTTTAGCCTGAAGAAGAGAAGGCTGAGAGGAGATATGATAGCCATGTATAAATATGTGAGAGGAAGCCACAGGGAGGAGGAGGGAGCAAGCTTGTTTTCTGCTTCCTTGGAGACTAGGACGCAATGGAACAATGGCTTCAAACTACAAAAGAGGAGATTCCATCTGAACATGAGGAAGAACTTCCTGACTGTGAGAGCCGTTCAGCAGTGGAACTCTCTATCCCGGAGGGATTGTGGTGGAGGCTCCTTCTTTGGAAGCTTTTAAACAGAGGCTGGATGGCCATCTGTCAGGGGTGATTTGAGTGCAATATTCCTGCTTCTTGGCAGAATGGGGTTGGACTGGATGGCCCATGAGGTCTCTTCCAACTCTTTGATTCTATGATTCTATGATTCTATATACATGTATACAAATATATACACACACAAAACACATATACACAGACTGGGCCACAGCAACACGTGGTGGGGACAGCTATGTATATTATACATTCTTGTTTGATATATAACAAGATGAGTGCACAGCAAACAAGATCACTCTGTTGGCTGTTGTATTAGATCACATGTCGGACTCTTCCCAAGTGCCTAGGCTAGGACTGTGTAATTTATCAGCAAATAATGTGTGCAGATCCAAGTAGGGTGGCCTTTTGCAGCTGGCAGATGGTGATTTTGTTAGCACCAATTGTGCTTAAGTGCAGGCCAAGGTCTTGAGGCACTGCACCCAGTGTGCCAATCACCACTGGGACCCCCTTGACTGGCTTGTGCCAGAGTCTTTGCAGTTCGATTTTTAAATCCTAGCATTGTGTCAGCGTTTCCAGTTGCTATTATTATTATTATATTATATTATATTATATTATATTATTTATTTATTTATTTGAAACACAACAAGATGAGTCCACTCTGCTGGCTGTTGAATTGTATCACACGTTGAACCCTTCCCAAGTGTCTAGGACAGTGGGATGTATCGGCGAATAATGCGTGCAAATCCAAGTAGGGTGGCCTTTTGCAGCTGGCAGATGGTGATTTTGTCAGCGCCGATTGTTTTTAAGTGCAGGCCAAGGTCTTGAGGCACTGCACCCAATGTGCCAATCACCACTGGGACCCCCTTAACTGGCTTGTGACAGAGTCTTTGCAGTTCGATTTTTAAATCCTCATATCGTGTCAGGTTTTCCAGTTACTATTATTATTATTATTATTATTATTATTATTATTATTTGAAACACAACAAGATGAGTCCACAGCAGACACTCTGCTGGCTGTTGAATTGGATCACACGTCGGACCCTTCCCAAATGTCTAGGACAGTGGGATGTATCGGCGAATAATGCGTGCAGATCCCAGTAAGGTGGCCTTTTGCAGTTGGCAGATGGTGATTTTGTCAGCGCCGATTGTTTTTAAGTGCAGGCCAAAGTCTTGAGGCACTGCACCCAGTGTGCCAGTCACTGCTGGGACCCCCTTGACTGGCTTGTGACAGAGTCTTTGCAGTTCGATCTTTAAATAGTAGCATTGTGTCAGCTTTTCCAGTTGCTATTATTATTATTATTATTATTATTATTATTATTATTTGAAACACAACAATATGAGTCCAAGACGACACTTTGCTGGCTGTTGAATTGGATCACACGTTGGACCCTTCCCAAGTGTCTAGGATTGTGTGATGTATCAGCGAATAATGCGTGCAGATCCCAGTAAGGTGGCCTTCTGCAGTTGGCAGATGATAATTTTGTCAGCGCTGATTGTGTTTAAGTGCAGGCCAAGGTCTTGAGGCACTGCACCCAGTGTGCCGATCACCGCTGGGACTACCTTTACTGATTTGTGACAGAGTCTTTGCAGTTCGATTTTTAAATCCTCATATCATGTCAGCTTTTCCAGCTGTTTCTCTGCAATCCTGCTGTTGCCTGGGATTGTGACATCGACGATCCATACTTTGTTTTTTAACACGATCGTGAGGTCAGGAGTCTTTTGCTCCAAAACTCTGTCTGTCTGAATCCGGAAGTCCCAGAGGAGTTTGGCGTGCTCATTTTCTGTAACTTTTCCCAGCTTGTGATCCTGTTATAGAGCTAAAATTTAGGGGGGTTTGCCAGGAGGCAGAGACCAATTAGACTCATCAAAGAGTTCTTTTTTCCCTGGTGAGACAGAGAAGCATCCCATATTTTTCCCTGATTTCCCAATGAAAAGTCTCACCAGTTGAAGAAAAGCCATCGAAGTTTAATGCGATTCAGCTGAAACCGGATGCAAAGCTGCAATCATTCGCCAAGCTAAGCATGAGGAGATTACACCAAAGCAGTCATATTTAAAGTAAATTCAAATTTGCAGAGTTCAAACTCCCCGCCCCAGCTTCCCTGTTGTTCCCTGCCATGATTGGGCGATGGGCTCCCGTGGTCCGTAGGAACCAATGGGGAGACCTCTGCCGCCTGGTGGCGACAGCCAATCAGGAGAAATGGAGGCGGGATGAGGGAGCACAAAGGAATCTGGGAAAGGGGTCCTTAAACAAAGGAATGCCATGTGCTCTTGTGAGACAAAGGGTCAACATGTGTCCTGATCCTTCCTGGCTGTGAGACAGGAGAACAATGATGGCAGCCTGAGGTTAATGCTAAGTAAACAAAAGCAGAGGGGAAGGTTTCAGTCTTTTGTTTCTGAAGGCCAGGGGGTTCCCGTACATATAGGAATTATACACAGAGAGAGATTAATAATACCAATTATAAAAAGCAGACGATATCAGGACACAGCATGAATTCATAAGTTGTCTTGGAGAAAGTTCATGGGGAGAGAGCGAGTCCTTGAAGAGAGTGAAGTCCAGGAATGTAGCAGAATTCAAAAAGCCACCAAAGGGAGTCTATGGAGTTCCAATGGGCCAGGGCACAAAGCCCTGCAGCGCTGGGATGGGAGCCGGTCCCATGGTCCTTGGAAAACTACAGCTCTCTCTCTCTCTCGAGAGAGAGAGGCAGAGACCCCAAGGTCTAGCCATTTCCAAATTTTCATGGGGTCCTCATTGTTGTTAAGGCCTTGACAAACTGACCAAGACTTAACCCCTATTGTGCAGTCTGGTACTTTTGTCCTTTGCAGAACTATAAGTCACTATCCCTTATTTTTTTGGGGGGAGGGGGTGCTCGACATCATTCCCACCCATTCTTTGTGGCAGGCAGATGGTGTTTGTGGCACAAGTTCCAATGAATCATCTGAGCAAGGGTGTTGTGCCTCTGCTTGGAGTCTGGTTTGGTCTTGATCTTCTGATGCCTTGAGCCTGCGCAAATCTGGAAAGGGGTTTTTTTAAAGGAAAAATGTAATATTTATTTCTGAGCACTTGGTGAACTGTAAATCTTTGGGGGTGGGGGGTTACCGTGGCTCAATAACAATCTTTGTTTTAAGACTTCCAGATATCAGTGGACTGCAAATCCCAAAATTCTCGCACTGACCAGGAACTGCTGGGGTTTGCAGTCCACTATGTTGTTGATGTGTCATCTTGCCATTGCAGAATGCGGCCCTATGGACCCCATGCACCCCAGTGTGAGCAGCAGCCAACCCAGCATACTGGACATCATCCAGAAGAAGCGAGATGGCAAGAAGCTGCAGGAGGAGGAAATTGGCTATTTTGTGAAAGCTGTGACCCAAGGAGAGTTGCGAGATGTGCAAATTGGTGAGGACAATCAATGGCAGGGCATCTGTAGAGGGGATGGGATGAGGCTAGAAGCATAAGTCCTAAAACGAGGAGCAATTGGGGTGGAAAACATACCTTCTAATTATCCTCTTTCGGCAGTGATGCTACCAATAATCCCCTTTAGTATTACTACCCTTAGGCAAATAAAACCAAAACCCTGATATTTATTATTTATTCATCTACAATATTTCTATTTCTAATTTGTTTAAAACCTGTTGTGCAGAGCACATGCTCTCTTATGCTTGTCCGCCCCAGGAGGCTCATGGATCCGGAGGGATTCCTAATGGCTCTTGGGGAATTCCCCGCCACCTCGGTTGGTGATCCTGTTGATGCCCTGGTCGCTCTCTGGAATGGGGAGATGACCAGGGCAATAGACACGATCGCTCCAGAACGTCCCCTCTCAAGTAGCCGAACTAAACCAGCCCCTTGGTTTACTGAGGAGCTGGCAGCGTTGAAGCGAAAGAAGAGGGAACTAGAGGGCGTGTGGCGTTCGGATCCGAGCGAGCCAAATTGAACACGGTTTGTATCCTTTTTAAGGTCATATGCCGCGGCAATAAGAGCCGCAAAGAAAACTTTCTTTGCGGCCACTATTGCGTCTGCAAAGAACCGTCCGGCTGAACTGTTCCGAGTTGTCAGAGGCCTGTTAAAACCCACCATGCAGGATGGGTGCCCTGATGACGCGGCAGCTCGCTGTGAAGCCTTTGCTCAGTTCTTTACAGACAAAGTCGCTTTGATCCGCTCTGGACTGGACACCATATTAACGGCAGTCTCTGAGGATGTAACACGAGCATCTGCTTGTCCAATTTTGTTGGATTCATTTCAATTAGTTCAAACCGAGGATGTGGACAAGGTGCTCGGAGGAATGAGAGCTACCACATGCATCCTAGACCCCTGCCCATCCTGGCTTCTAAAGGAGGCCAGAGGGGGATTGGCCGAGTGGGTTAAGGTGGTGGTTAATGCCTCCCTTCGGGAAGGCAAAATTCCAGCCAGCTTAAAGCAAGCTGTGATAAAACCGCTGTTGAAGAAACCATCACTGGACCCCACTCAATTCGTCAACTATCGGCCTGTTTCCAATCTCCCCTTTTTGGGCAAAGTCATGGAACGTGTGGTGGCCTCACAACTCCAGGCATTCTTGGTAGACACGGATTATCTGGATCTGGCACAGTCTGGCTTTAGGCCGGGGCATGGTACCGAGACAGCCTTGGTCGCCTTAGTGGATGATCTCCGTCGGGAGCTCGACAGGGGGAGTGTGTCCCTGTTGGTGCTGCTGGACCTCTCAGCGGCCTTCGATACCGTCGACCATGGTATCCTTCTGGGACGTCTCGCGGGAATAGGTCTCGGAGGTACTGCTTTGCAGTGGCTCCAGTCATTCCTCGAGGGCCGGTCTCAGAAGGTGTTACTGGGGAACTCCTGTTCTACCCCACAGCCGTTGTCTTGTGGGGTTCCTCAGGGTTCAATACTGTCCCCCATGTTGTTTAACATCTACATGAAGCCGCTGGGTGAGATCATCCGGAGTTTCGGGGTGCGGTGTCAACTGTACGCAGATGATGTCCAACTCTGTCACTCCTTCCCACCTGCTACTAAGGAGGCTGTCGAAGTCCTGAACCGGTGCTTGGCTGCTGTGACGGTCTGGATGGGTGCGAACAAATTGAAATTGAATCCAGACAAGACAGAGGTACTCCTGGTCAGTCGCAGGGCCGAACAGGGTATAGGGTTACAGCCTGTGTTAGACGGGGTCGCACTCCCCCTGAAGACACAGGTTCGCAGTTTGGGTGTGATCCTGGACTCATCGCTGAGCCTGGATCCCCAGGTTTCGGCGGTGACCAGGGGAGCATTCGCACAGTTAAGACTCGTGCGCCAACTGCGACCGTACCTTGGGAAGTCTGACTTGGCCACGGTAGTCCACGCTCTGGTTACATCCCGCCTTGACTACTGCAACGCTCTCTACGTGGGGTTGCCTTTGAAGACGGCTCGGAAGCTCCAACTAGTCCAACGGGCGGCAGCCATGGTACTAACAGGAGCAGGGCGCAGGGAGCATACAACTCCTCTGCTGTACCAGCTCCACTGGCTGCCGATCAGCTACCGGGCCCAATTCAAAGCGCTGGCATTGGCCTTTAAAGCCCTAAACGGTTCTGGCCCAACATATCTATCCGAACGTATCTCGACCTATCAGCCCACCAGGACCCTAAGATCTTCGGGAGAGGCCCTTCTCTCCATCCCGCCTGCTTCACAGGTGCGGCTCGCGGGAACGAGAGATAGGACCTTTTCTGTGGTGGCCCCGCGGCTTTGGAATGCCCTCCCTATAGAGATAAGATCAGCCTCCTCGCTGATAGTATTTCGGAAAAAACTGAAAACATGGATGTTTGAGCAAGCATTCGGCTAACCCGATGCGATGAAGCTCTCGATCTAGGACCGGCAATCACAGACAACGAATTTGGATTATGATTTTAATTTAAGAGACGCATTGGTCTGTATTGGTGGCCCAATACTGTAAACTTTGTATGTATGTGTTTTATATTTTTAATTGCAATTGTTGTTTTTAAATGTTGTAAACTGCAATGAGTCGCCGTTTTAGGCTGAGATATTAGCGGTATACAAGTGTACTAAATAAATAAATAAATAAATAAATAAATTTTGGAGCAGGAGCTCTCAAGCATCACCTCATGGCCAAGATGCAATAGAAACACCACTGTCCTTTGTCTTCACTTCACTGCTGAGTTTTAAATCTGGAACTTTGGTTATTAATAATGGTTGGCATAGCTCACCAGGCCAGTCTCTCTCATTTTATTGGGTACTAGCCATCCCCTGCCACACGTTGCTGTCTGTGTATATGTGCTTTGTGTGTGTATGTTGTCAAGCTAAGGAGCAACTTGACAGAAGCAAATGCTAGATACAGCTCTGAAAACACCAGATTCTGTAAAATCATGGACTCTGGAGACGTCTGGTTACAAAGAAAACTCAGTTTGCGAAGCACATCTAAAACACGTCCATCTACAGCGAGCGATACAGAGGAAAACCACAGGAAAACTGAAAGTCAAAACAGTTCTTTGCAGCTGCTTAGCTCTGCTGCTCCAAAACGGTTAACTCCCTAAATTTTCTCAGCAGCAGCAGAGAGCTTATCTTAATATTATTATTATTATTATTATTATTATTTACTTTACTTATTCACAACCAATAAAGCAGCAAAAATTCAATGCAACAGTATAAAAACATTTAACAACTTAACACATTACATAAATTAGACAATTACTACAGTAACCAATCACTATCGTCTCATCATCAAAACCATAATCCAGATTCGTCATCCATTGTTCTATTCCTGTGTTCATTACCAATCATTGCACTAATTATTCGAATGCCTGCTCAAACAGCCAGGTCTTCACTTTTTTGCGGAATACCATTAGAGATGGTAATAGTCTAATGTCCGTAGGAAGGGCGTTCCACAGCCGAGGAGCCACCACCGAGAAGGCCCTATCTCTCGTCCCCGCCAGCCGTGCTTAAGGTCACTCAATCACAGCCTCAAAATAAACACTTCAGTATAGCATTACATTCTAAGTGGCATCCAAATTGGCAATACAAGAATTACATTTAAAACACACAATATACCTCAACATACTCTAACTTATATTTGTGTATATATGTGTGCTTGTGTGTATATATATATGTGTGTGTGTGTGTGCATATATATACCGTATATTCCGGCATATAAGACGATTGGGCGTATAAGACGATCCCCAACTTTTCCAGTTAAAATATAGAGTTAAGACGACTCCCATGCATAAGACTACACCCGCGTATAAGACGACCCCTGACTTTTGAGAAGATTTTCTTGGGTTAAAAAAGTAGTCTTATACGCCAGAATATACTGTACATATATATATATATATATATATATATATATATATATATATATGAGTGTATATATGTGTGTGTATATATGTGTGTTTATGCATGTACATGCATATTGTGTAAATGTGTTTTCTTGTCTATATGCATATTTGTGTGTATGTATGTATGTATGTAAGCCCTGGCCCTTGAGCACTCCAGCTGGAGGTCAGCTGTGACCAGCAGTGCTGCAGAATTTGAAGAGGCACGAATGGAGGGCGAAAGAGAGAAAGGTGCCAAGAGGAAGGCACGTCAAGCCAACCCCGACCAGGACCACCTTCCACCTGGAAACTGATGCCCTCACTGCGGGAGAAGATGCAGGTCAAGAACAGGGCTCCACAGTCACCTATCGACGCACCGACAGAACACCGACCTTGGAGGACCATCATCCTCGGACTACAAGGGATCACCTAAGAAGATGTATGTGGATATGTATATGTGTGTGTATCTATATGTATGTGAGTTTGTTTGTGCATATATACTGTTTGTGGAGCCCCCGGTGGCGCAGTGGGTTAAAGCGCTGAGCTGCTGAGCTTGTTGATCGAAAGGTCGCAGTTTCGATTCCGGGGAGCAGCGTGAGCTGCCGCTGTCAGCCCTAGCTTCTGCCAACCTAGCAGTTCGGAAACATGCAAAATGTGAGTAGATCAATAGGTACCGCTCCAGCGGGAAGGTAATGGCGCTCCACGCAGTCATGCCGGCCACATGACCTTGGAGGTGTCTACGGACAACGCCGGCTCTTCGGCTTAGAAATGGAGATGAGCACCACACCCCAGAGTCAGACATGACTGGACTTAATGTCAGCGGACAACCTTTACCTTTTAACCTATATATATATATATATATATATATATATATATATATATATATATACTGTGTGTGTGTGTGTGTGAATGTGTGTGCATGTATATGAGTATATTTGTATATGTATATATGGTGTATTTTTGGGGTTTTTAAGTCTGTTCCGCTGGGGTTTTGTGTGCATGTGTATGTGTGTGTTTAGGAGTGATGGACAGTCGTTGGCCTGAGAGGTGTCTTGTGTTCAAATTTGGTGTCAATTCGTCCGGTGGTTTTTGAGTTATGTTAAGTCCACAAACAAACATTACATTTTTATTTATATAGATTGAATGTTTGCCTTTTATGTTTGGAATTCACCACAAGTCCCTCTGGGGAGATAGGACAGAATATCAATAAAGTGGGGTTTTTTTGGGGTATTATTATAGTATTTATCAATGGATGCCCCCTTGGAGCTTCTTCCAACTCTTGGATCCTGTGATTACAGGAGCGATGCTGATGGCCACCTGGCTGAAGGGCATGGAGCCCGAGGAGACGCTGGCGCTGACCCGGGAGATGGCCACCTCAGGGAGGGTCCTTAAGTGGCCGGAGGAATGGCGGGGGCTGCTGGTGGACAAGCACTCCACGGGGGGCGTGGGGGACAAGGTCAGCCTCGCCCTGGCCCCTGCCTTGGCCGCCTGTGGCTGCAAGGTGAGTCCGAAACGCTTCCAAGCTTTTCCGTTCTGGGGCCGTATTAACGACAGACCCATCGGATCAAGTTGGGTATTTTGCTTATGGCTTTATGTTGTCCAAGGGGCATTTGAACCACAGTAGGAAAAAAAATGCTTAGCTAGCATGCTGGGATGAAAAAACAGGACTTGATCTTAGAAGAAGAGTACTGTGTCCAGTTCTGGGCACCACAATTCAAGAGAGATATTGACAGGCTGGAGTGTGTCCAGAGGAGAGCGACTAAAATGATCAAGGGTCTGGAGAACAAGCCCTACGAGGAGCGGCTTAGGGAACTGGGCATGTTTAGCCTGAAGAAGAGAAGGCTGAGAGGAGATATGATAGCCATGTATAAATATGTGAGAGGAAGCCACAGGGAGGAGGAGGGAGCAAGCTTGCTTTCTGCTTCCTTGGAGACTAGGACGCGGAACAATGGCTTCAAACTACAAGAGAGGAGATTCCATCTGAACATTAGGAAGAACTTCCTGACTGTGAGAGCCGTTCAGCAGTGGAACTCTCTGCCCCGGAGTGTGGTGGAGGCTCCTTCTTTGGAAGCTTTTAAGCAGAGGCTGGATGGCCATTTGTCAGGGGTGATTTGAATGCAATATTCCTGCTTCTTGGCAGAATGGGGTTGGACTGGATGGCCCATGAGGTCTCTTCCAACTCTTTGATTCTAGGATTCTATGATTCTATGATTCTATGAAGAAATTGAATCAAATGCGTACACAAATATCACCTTCTCATCATTTTAGGCCTTGTTAGTAGAGCTGGGCAACCACGGAAAAATTTGTTTCTAAACTCGATTCGTTTCCAGGGAGCGCTAGCGTTTCTAAATTCTAAAGACTTCCGAAATTTGAGATTTCAAAGTTTCGTTATTTACGAAATTTTGTTAATTTCGGATCGATTCGTTAATGGCGGACGCGATTGCGCAATATGCTAAAAAAACAAACCTCCAAATGGGAGAGGGGGAACTTCTGAAGCTTCCCTCGCCCTCTGTTGTTGACTGTTGGGGTGATAAAACAAACAACAACTATAAAACTTGCACCAGACATGCGAAAATAATTATGAAATAATGACGAAAAAATGACGAAAAAAATTCGAAATAAATTGAAAAAATTGTTTCGAATCTAATTTACTCCTCACACTATTCCTGCATGGCTCAATATCGGATAGTTAGCTAATTTAAATACGAATTAATAATGAATTACGAAATTAACGAACGAAACCGCTCAGCCCTACTTGTTAGTTCTTATATCTTCCATTAAGAACTGGATTAATAGCACCAGAGTTAAGATATCTGTTGCAACTCAGAGTAGGCTTCACCTTGCTTCTAAACACCATCACACAAGAGCTGTAGATTTATAGTTTATTGAGGAAAAAATCCAAGTCAAAATAAAGAATAAGCATTGTAAAGTCCCAGAGATTAAGGTTAAATGCAGAATACAGTTCCAAAGATCTTCAGGTAAAAGCAGGAGACACAATCCTATGGGCAAAGTTCAAACCAGAGTCCCAAGTATAAGCAATGAAACATTTGCCCCAAGAATCACAATGCAAGAAATCCCAAGCGTACTGCTTTCCAGGCTAAGGTTATTCCATGAAGCTTTCAGGCTAGTAAGCTACGTTGAACTGACGCTTTCACAGAGTTTCCAGGAGGCCTAAATACCCTTCTAACATCAAATCATTAGGCTCTCAGCATCATGAAAGCATTGCGATGACCTCGTATCAAGCTAGCCTCCCGTCTGCTTGCCAGACGCGAACTCCGCCTGACCCAGAGATCAAGGCAAGCTTCTCGGGTCAAATCCTTATCTGCACTTTTGGTATCATCGTGGGAAGGCACCTGCTCGCTATTCCCTTCGTTAACATTCCTTTCTGGTGAAAACAGCTGTGTTGACACTGCACTGTCTGTGAGAGCCTCGGAAGCAGGCTCAGAGATTTGAGGCACAGACAAAGAGCCAGGAAGCTGAAACCCAACAGGAATCTGAATCCCATCATCCTCATCGTCAGAAACTAGCTCAGCCACAACAATATCATTCTTTCTGGGATCGTTTGTCCTTATACCTTTCATTAAGACCCGGATTAAAAGCATCAAAGAAACCACTTTTTCTGGGATCATTTGTCCTTATCTCCTTCATTAAGACCTGGATCAAAAACATCAGAGTTAAGATGCCACTCTTTCTGGGATCCTTTCCCTTCTGTCTTTCAAGGAGACCTGGGTTTAAGAAAACACCCTTTTTGGGATCTTTTCCCTTCTAGTGGCTATCTCCCTTCCAGCACTTCCTGCACTCCTCATGCAGCCGAAATAAGCCAAAAGCATCCATTTTTCAACAGCCACTGTTCTATTGCAGCCGGAAAAAATAGTGGTGGGGCCCATGCCATTATGGGCATCCAAATCAACCGAACCAGCTGAATTGTTGTGGTGGAGATGTTCTGTGATGATGAGGATGATGGGATTCAGATTCCTGGCTCATTTTCTGTGCCTCAGATCTCTGGGCCTGCGGCTCCCACTGACAGCACAGACAGTGCAGAGTCAACATCAACACAGCGGTTCCCAAGAGAAAGGATTTTTATCGAAGGAGATAGCGAACAGGTGGGGAGGCATTCACCTCGTTCCCATGCTGATACTGAAAGTACTGAAAGCCTTGACAGTGACCTGACCCGGCAAGCTCGTCTCGATCTCCAGGTCAGGCAGAATTCTCGCCTGGCCGGCAGACAAAAGACCAGCTCGGTGAAAGGTCATCGCAATGATTTCATGTAATGTTTTCATGTTAGAAAGGTATGTAGGCTTCTTGCAAACCAAGGGAAAGTGTCAGTTCAACGTAGCTTATTAGCCTGAAAGCTTCATGGAATAATCTTAGCCTGGGAAGCAGTACGCTTGGGATTTCTTGCATTGTGATTCAGGGGGCAATTGTTTCATTGCTTGTACCTGGGACTCTGGTTTGAACTTTGCCAATAGGATTGTGTCTCCTGCTTTTACCTGAAGATCTTTGGAACTATATTCTGCATTTAATCTTAATCTTTGGAACTTTGCAATGCTTATTCTTTATTTTGCCTTGGATTTTTTCCCTCAATAAACTGTAAAACTACAGCTCTTGTGTGGTGGTGTTTGGAAGCAAGGTGAAGCTTACTCTGAGTTGCAACATGAATCAACCAAAGACCATTTTTGAAAACAAATCGGTGCACAATCCTACTGACAATCAGAACCATTTAGCAGATAAGGCTAAAGCCTTTGTAAAACTACAACTCCCAGATTTTCATAAAATGAGCCATGGCAGTTCAAGTGGGGTCAAACTGCATTCATTCCACAGTGTAGAAGCACCCAGGAAATGCACTTTTCCAAGGTCAGTCTCCAGCTTGGTGCCAAGCTCTTCTTCTGTCTAGAAATAAAGCTCTCTGACTGCATAGTCTGTCTTTGTAGTGACTTTCCTCTTTCTGTTGGTCAGGTGCCCATGATCAGTGGGAGAGGCCTGGGCCATACTGGAGGCACACTGGACAAGCTGGAGTCCATCCCTGGTTTCAGAGTTTCCCAGAGTCCAGAACAGGTGCGTGAGTTGCTCAGTGTGGCATCAATAAGTCCAACTGAAGCTATGTAGCAAGCAAACAGTGGATTTCCTTCTTTGGAGGCTTTGAAGCAGAAACCATATGGCCATCTTCTGGGAGGACTTGAATGGTGTCTTCCTGTCTTTGAAGAAGGGGGTTGGACTGGAGGGTCTCTGGGGCTTCCTTTCAATTTTAGTGGAATATCCCACCTCAGAGTCTCCTTCTCTGGAGGCTTTTAAACAGATCTTAGATGGCCATCTGTTAGGAAGGCTTGGATTATGTCTTCCTGCCCTTGTAGTCTCTTCTCTCATGAATATATGTGGTTTGAATGAAATTGTATGAAAGATGTTTGATTGGGGTCTATAAAGGCTACGGATGGCATCCTAAGAATTTAGTTTGAAAAACTACAAAAGGAGAATTCATGAAGTGCTGATGACCAGAGACAAATGATTAACACTTGGTGGAAAACAACATGTTTACATTACCAGAGACTAGGTTCTTGTGGGGTTTTTCGGGCTATATGGCCATGTTCTAGAGGCATTTTCTCCTGACGTTTCACCTGCATCTATGGCAAGCATCCTCTGAGGTAGTGAAGTCTGTTAGAATTAAGACAAAGGGTTTATATATCTGTGGAATGGCTGGGGTGGGGCAAGGAGCTCTTCCCTGCTGCAGTTAGGTGTGAAAAAGATCTTGGAGTCCTCGTGGACAACAAGTTAAACATGAGCCAACAATGTGATGTGGCGGCAAAAAAAGCCAATGGGATTTTGGCCTGCATCAAGAGGAGCCTAGTGTCTAGATCTAAGGAAGTAATGCTACCCCTCTATTCTGCTTTGGTTAGACCACATCTGGAATATTGTGTCCAATTCTGGGCACCACAATTCAAGAGAGATATTGACAAGCTGGAATGTGTCCAGAGGAGGGCGACTAAAATGATCAAGGGTCTGGAGAACAAGCCCTATGAGGAGCGGCTTAGGGAACTGGGCATGTTTAGCCTGAAGAAGAAAAGGCTGAGAGGAGATATGATAGCCATGTATAAATATGTGAGAGGAAGCCACAGGGAGGAGGAGGGAGCAAGCTTGTTTTCTGCTTCCTTGGAGACTAGGACGCGGAACAATGGCTTCAAACTACAAGAGAGGAGATTCCATCTGAACATTAGGAAGAACTTCCTGACTGTGAGAGCCATTCAGCAGTGGAACTCTCTGCCCCGGAGTGTGGTGGAGGCTCCTTCTTTGGAAGCTTTTAAGCAGAGGCTGGATGGCCATTTGTTAGGGGTGATTTGAATGCAATATTCCTGCTTCTTGGCAGAATGGGGTTGGACTGGATGGCCCATGAGGTCTCTTCCAACTCTTTGATTCTATGATTCTATGAATGTTTATTTATTTATTTTACAGTTTTTTATATTCCGCCCTTCTCACCCCGCAGGGGGCTCAGGGCGGATTACAATATACACATATATGGCAAACATTCAATGCCAGTTTGACAGACAACGAATACAGACAATACACAGAGGCTATTTAACTTTTTTCTGGCTGCCAGGGGAACTGCTGCTTTCATTGTCCATCAGCGACACCGATGAAGTTCTTCCGCATTCCACATCCCGGAGTTTTCTTTATGGCCTCATAAATTAGTTAATTTAATTTTCAGATGATCACCTTCATTAGCATTTGAAGGCTTGCCTGAGCCTGGGAAAATCTCTTGCTGGGAGGTGTTAATCTGTGCCTGGTTGTTTCCTCTCTGCTGTTTTGCTGTAGTAATTTTAGAGTTTTTTAATACTGGTAGCCAGATTTTGTTCATTTTCATGGTCTCTTCCTTTCTGTTGAAATTGTCCACATGCTTCTTGTGGATTTCAATGGCTTCTCTGTGTAGCCTGACATGGTGGTTGTTGGTGTGGTCCAGCATTTCTGTGTTCTCAAATGATATGCTGTTTCCAGGCTGGTTCCTCAGGTGCTCTGCTATGGCTGACTTCTCTGGTTGAAGTAGTCTGCAGTGCCTTTCATGTTCCTTGATGCGTGTCTGGGCAATGCTGCGTTTGGTGGTCCCTATGTAGACAATTTTAGAGTTTTTTAATACTGGTAGCCAGATTTTGGTGTTGGAGGAAAGTGCTGAGAGTGCCTTGGACTGCGAGAAGATCCAACCAGTCCATCCTCCAGGAAATAAAGCCTGACTGCTCACTGGAGGGAAAGATACTAGAGACAATGTGGAAGTCCTTTGGCCACATCATGAGGAGACAGGAAAGCCCAGAGAAGACAATGATGCTGGGGAAAGTGGAAGGCAAAAGGAAGAGGGGCCGACCAAGGGCAAGATGGATGGATGGCATCCTTGAAGTGACTGGACTGACCTTGAGGGAGCTGGGGGTGGTGACGGCCGACAGGGAGCTCTGGCGTGGACTGGTGCATGAGGTCACCTAGAGAAGGGAATGATGCTGGGGAAAGTGGAAGGCAAAAGGAAGAGGGGCCGACCAAGGGCAAGATGGATGGATGGCATCCTTGAAGTGACTGGACTGACCTTGAGGGAGCTGGGGGTGGTAACGGCTGACAGGGAGCTCTGGCGTGGGCTGGTCCATGAGGTCACGAAGAGTCGGAGACGACTGAACGAATGAACAACAACAATGTAGACAATACATTACCAGAGACAATGGTGCCTTTAAGTTAAGAAGGAAGCAATTGGTGCTCCCTAAGAAGGAAAACCAATCATCACTTAAGGAGGAAAAGTTAACATCTGTCCACAAACTGATAGGAATCAGCGTGTTTTGGCTGGAAAAAAATGTCAGTCTTTTACAAAGACAATTGGAATTAGCTGCCTGCCATTCATTTACAAATTTCAGAACATCACCAGCAAGAAATATTGCTATAGAATCATTGAATTGGAAGAGACCTCATGGGCCATCCAGTCCAACCCCATTCTGCCAAGAAGCAGGAAAATCACATTCCAAGTTATATAAGAGACACTATTCCAAAAAGTGTGGCAGACTGGAGGAGTCTGGTCTACCCATCATCTTCTCCAAGGAATGGAAGAAGATGGTGTATTTGCAGAATGGCAGATTTGCTGAGAACACAACCTGGCCTACTTTGAGGTCTCTTTTCCAGGAGAAGGAATTTATTTATTTGTGATGTCAGGGCAACCAGTCAATTGTATTACATTTCTAACAGAACAAAACAAACAAACAAACAAGCAAGCAAGCAAAACACAAAATTTGTGAGTATGGTAGTTGATTAAATGTCCTTTGACCAGTATCTGGCCCCTTGGAGTGCTTCTGGTGTTGCCGCAAGAAGGTCCTCCATCGTGCATGTGGTAGGGCTCAGGTTGCATTGCAGCAGGTGGTCAGTGGTTTGCTCTTCTCCACACTCGCAAGTCATGGATTCCACTTTGTGGCCCCATTTCTGAAGGTTGGCTCTGCATCTCGTGGTGCCCGAGCGCAGTCTGTTCAGCGCCTTCCAAGTTGCCCAGTCTTCTGTGTGCCCAGGGGGGAGTCTCTCATTTGGTATCAGCCATTGATTGAGGCTCTGGGTTTGAGCCTGCCACTTTTGGACTCTCGCTTGCTGAGTTGTTCCAGTGAGTGTCTCTGTAGATCTTAGGAAACTATTTCTTGATTTAAGGCATTGACGTGCTGGCTGATGCCCAAACAGGGGATGAGCTGGAGATGTCTCTGCCTTGGTCCTTTCACTATTGGCTGCTACTTCCCGGCGGATGTCAGGTGGTGCGATACCGACTAGACAGTGTAATTTCTCCAGTGGTGTAGGGCGCAGACACCCCGTGATAATGCGGCATGTCTCATTAAGAGCCACATCCACTGTTTTAGCGTGGTGAGATGTGTTCCACACCGGGCATGCATACTCAGCAGCAGAGTAGCATAGAGCAAGGGCGGATGTCTTCACTGTGTCTGGTTGTGATCCCCAGGTTGTGCCAGTCAGCTTTCGTATGATATTGTTTCTAGCACCCACTTTTTGCTTGATATTCAGGCAGTGCTTCTTGTAGGTCAGAGCACGGTCCAGAGTGACTCCCAGGTATTTGGGTGTGCTGCAATGCTCCAGAGGGATTCCTTCCCAGGTAATAATCCCCAGAGCTCGGGATGCTTCTCTGTTCTTGAGATGGAAAGCACATGTCTGTGTTTTAGATAGATTAGGGATCAGTTGGTTTTCCCTGAAATAGGCAGTAAGAGCACCTAGAGCTTCGGAGAGCTTCTGTTCTACCATCTCAAAGCTCCCTGCTTGAGCAGCAATGGCATGATCATCAGCATAGATGAAGCCCTCTGTCCCTTCTGGCAGTGGCTGGTCATTTGTGTAGATATTGAACATGGATGGAGCAAGCAAAGGAGAAGGAAGAAGAGATGGTAATGTTTGAATGTAGGTATGAATGTGTATATATGTGTGAGAATGTTGAGTAAGACGTAATTGCCCTTGTTTGTGTACCCAATGTAGTTGTAGAGTCTGTATGTCTACTTTCTTTCTCTGTATTGCTCTGTGGTCTACTCTGTCTCATTGTGAATGAAATCAAGGAACCTTTTAAATGCTCTTCAGAGTGTAAAAAGTATTCATGACACTTTCAGTTTTAGGATTTTATTCGATGTGTCTTCCTGCCTGGCAGAATGGGATTGGAGAAGTTGGTCCTTTGGGTCTATGATTCTATTTGGGAGCTTGGGAGTGATCCTGGACTTGGGAGTGACCCTGGACTCATCGCTGAGCCTGGAACCCCAGGTCTCGGCGGTGGCCGGGAGAGCTTTTGCACAACTAAAACTTGTGCGCCAGCTGCGCCCGTACCTTGGGAAGTCGGACTTGGCCACGGTGGTCCACGCTCTTGTTACATCCCGACTGGATTACTGCAACGCACTCTACGTGGGGCTGCCTTTGAAGACTGCTCGGAAACTCCAACTGGTCCAGCGGGAGGCAGCCAGATTGCTCACCGGAGCGACATACAGGGAGCACACCACCCCCCTGTTGTGTCAGCTCCACTGGCTGCCGATCCAATTCCGAGCACAATTCAAAGTGCTGGTTTTGATCTATAAAACCCTATACGGTTCCGGCCCAGTGTATCTGTCCGAACGGATCTCCCTCTACGTCCCACCTCGGAACCTAAGATCTTCTGGGGAGGCCCTGCTCTCGACCCCGCCTTTATCACAAGTGAGGTTGGCCGGGACGAGGAGCAGGGCCTTCTCGGTGGTGGCCCCCCACCTGTGGAACTCCCTCCCCGGGGAAATTAGATCGGCAACGTCCCTTCTTTCATTTAGGAAAAAATTGAAAACCTGGATATGGGACCAGGCATTTGGACACCCGGGCAGCTAAAGAAAAACCTAATGACGAGCTGGAACTTGTCGAGATGGAATGGACTTATGAAACTTCGAACGCTGAACTCAGGATTAACCTACTGCTGTGTTATTGTATTAATGTGTATTGATGATTTTAAATTTTTAATTTGTAATTGTTTAATTTGTTTATATATGTATGTATATGTGATAAAGGCATCGAATTGTGCCTTCCTCTGTAAGCCGCCCTGAGTCGTCCCCCCCTCCCCCCCCCGGGGGTGAGAAGGGCGGGGTAAAAGTGACGGAAATAATAAAATAAATAATAATAAATTTACGGCCAGGGTCCATCGTACCTTAGGGACCACCTCTCCTTCTCCCATCATCAGAGGTCTCAACGATCAGCCCAACTTGACTTACTCTATATCCCGGGTCCTAGAGAAGGGCGCTTGGAAAGGACCAGGCGCAGGTGGGCTTTCTCCATTTCTGCCCCGGCCTTATTGTGGAATTCCTTGCTGCCCTACTTGAGAGCCATGCGTGATTGAGGGCCTTTTACCCTAGCGCTTAAGACCTGGCTTTCTACTAGAGCAGTGGTTCTCAACCTTGCAAATGCTGCGACCCCTTAATACAGTTCCTCGTGTTGTGGTGACCCCCAGCCATAACATTATTGTCATTGCTACTTCACAACTGTCATTTTGCTAATGTTGTCCCGTGATATGAGATTAGGTCTCTGGTTGGAGAGAGCTAAAGAAACATTAATCAGTGCTTCTCAACCTTGCTAATGCCGCAACCCCTTAGTACAGTTCCCCGTGTTGTGGTGACCCCCAACCATAATGTTATTTTCGTTGCTTCTTCATAACAGTAATTTTGCTACTGATATGAATTGTAATGTAAATATCTGATCTGCAGGATGTATTTTCAGTCACTGGACCACATTTGGCAGAAATACCCGATACGCCCAAAATTTGAATACTGATGGGTTTGGGGGTGATTGATTTTGTCATTTGGGAATGCTGGAGTTGCTGTGATTTATAGTTCACCTTAAATCAAAGAGCCTTCTGAACTCCATCAATGATGGAATTGAGTCAAACATGGCACACAGAATTCCCATGGCCAAGAGAAAATACTGGGAAGGTCTGGTGGACATTGACCTTGGGTTTTTGGAGTTGTAGTTCACCTACATCCAGAGAACACTGTGGACTCAAGCAATGATGGACCTGAATCAAACTTGGCACAAATACTCAATATGCCCAAACGTGAACACTGGTAGAGTTTGGAGAAAATAGACCTTGCCATTTGGGAGTTGTAGTTACTGGGATTTATAGTTCACCTACAATCAAAGAGCGGGGTAAAAGTGACGGAAATAAATAAATATTTGGTAGCTCGGTCTTTTGTTCCTCCTCAGATGAAGGAGATCCTGGAGAAGGTCGGCTGCTGCATTGTGGAGCAGAGCCAGGAGCTGGTCCCGGCAGACAAAATCCTCTATGCCCTGAGGGATGCCACGGCCACCGTGGACAGCGTGCCTCTCGCCACCAGTAAGGATGCAGTGGAGAGGAAGGTCCAAATTGGACACAGATCTTAGATTGTGCTAAAGCGTGTTCTGTGGATTTGTTCTTCAGTTGAATTTGTAAGTCAGAACAGGGGCATTTTTGAAGTGTAACTCCAGACACACACACACACACACACACACACACACACACACACACACAGTGCTTTGGATAGCATAAGGAAGAGTTTTATTATTAGAATCATAGAATCATAGAATCAAAGAATCAAAGAGTTGGAAGAGACCTCCTGGGCCATCCAGTCCAACCCCATTCTGCCAAGAAGCAGGAATATTGCATTCAAATCACCCCTGACAGATGGCCATCCAGCCTCTGCTTAAATGCTTCCAAAGAAGGAGCCTCCACCACACTCCGGGGCAGAGAGTTCCACTGCTGAACGGCTCTCACAGTCAGGAAGTTCTTCCTCATGTTCAGATGGAATCTCCTCTCTTGTAGTTTGAAGCCATTGTTCCGCGTCCTAGTCTCCAAGGAAGCAGAAAACAAGCTTGCTCCCTCCTCCCTGTGGCTTCCTCTCACATATTTATACATGGCTATCATATCTCCTCTCAGCCTTCTCTTCTTCAGGCTAAACATGCCCAGTTCCCTAAGCCGCTCCTCATAGGGCTTGTTCTCCAGACCCTTGATCATTTTAGTCGCCCTCCTCTGGACACAACACCCCTGTTGTGTTTCCTTTGCTATCTCTGACCCTGTTCAGAAGATTTCCCTTCACTTTCTCTCCCCGTGAGAATTGCATTTTGGGATATGTGGTTTGTTGTGGAAACAAGGATTGGAGGTAAAGCTTCAGTGGAGCCCCCCCCCCCCCCCCCCGATAACAACTCTTTCAGGAGTAAATTTCCCTTCTGAGGGGGAGATTCCATCTGACTTTCTTTTGTCCCACCCCCATCCTTCATGTCACACAATTATACCCCTTGGAGGCAACTTGAACTGCCATGGAAAATCATGGGATTTGTAGTTGAGTGTGCATTTAAAATTCCAGAGAATGCTAAGGCTGGATCTGCACTGTCCTATAATCTGATCCCAGATTATATGGTTTGAACTGAATGACATTGGTTTATATTGGGTTGTTGTAGGTTTTTCCAGGCTATATGGTCATGTTCTAGAGGCATATTTTCTCCTGACGTTTCGCCTGCCTCTATGGCAAGCATCCTCAGAGGTAGTGAGGTCCGGCCATGAAAGCCTTTGACAATACATTAGTTTATATTGTCAGATAAAGCAACGGCTGGGTGGCCATCTGTCGGGAAGGCTTCAACTGTGTAGCTGAATGGAGTTGAACTGGATGGCCTTCAGGTTTTCTGAACATGAAGAAGAACTTCCTGACTGTGAGAACCGTTCAGCAGTGGAACTCTCTGCCCCAGAGGGAGTGTGGTGGAGGCTCCTTCTTTGGAAGCTTTTAAACAGAGGCTGGATGGCCATCTGTTGGGGGTGATTTGAATGCAATATTCCTGCTTCTTGGCAGAATGGGGTTGGACTGGATGGCCCAGGAGGTCTCCTCCAACTCTTTGATTCTATGATTCCAACTCTATGATTCTATGTTTCCACGATATGCAGACGACACCATGCTTCTAGTAAAAAACGCAAAGACTTGGGTTGCTCACTAAGGCCCCATCAACACTGCCATATAAAATCCAGAGTATCTGCTTTACTCTGGATTATATGGCAGTGTAGACTAATATAATCCAGTTCAAAGCAGATCATCTGGATTTTTATGACATTGTGGATGGGCCCTAAATTCCCTTAGTTTTGGTGAGTCTACTTCTTGGAGCCAGAACTAAGAGACGAGGCAGGGGCTAAGTTTCTATCCCAAAAGAAACTAACAAAATGAAGTTCAACAGTGACAAATGCAAGATACTCCACTTTGGCAGAAAAAATGAAATGCAAAGATACAGAATGGGGGACGCCTGGCTCGAGAGCAGTACATGTGAAAAAAATCTTGGAGTCCTCGTGGACAACAAGTTAAACATGAGCCAGGAATGTGATGTGGCGGCAAAAAAAGCCAATGGGATTTTGGCCTGCATCAAGAGGAGCCTAGTGTCTAGATCTAAGGAAGTAATGCTACCCCTCTATTCTGCTTTGGTTAGACCACATCTGGAATATTGTGTCCAATTCTGGGCACCACAATTCAAGAGAGATATTGACAAGCTGGAATGTGTCCAGAGGAGGGCGACTAAAATGACCAGGGGTCTGGAGAACAAGCCCTATGAGGAGCGGCTTAGGGAACTGGGCATGTTTAGCCTGAAGAAGAGAAGGCTGAGAGGAGATATGATAGCCATGTATAAATATGTGAGAGGAAGCCACAGGGAGGAGGGAGCAAGCTTGTTTTCTGCTTCCTTGGAGACTAGGACGCAATGGAACAATGGCTTCAAACTACAAGAGAGGAGATTCCATCTGAACATTAGGAAGAACTTCCTGACTGTGAGAGCCGTTTAGCAGTGGAACTCTCTGCCCCGGAGTGTGGTGGAGGCTCCTTCTTTGGAAGCTTTTAAGCAGAGGCTGGATGGCAGGGGGTTGGACTGGATGGCCCATGAGGTCTCTTCCAACTCTTTGATTCTATGATTCTAAAAGGATTGAGAGGTGACTTTTGGGGGCTGTTCTCTGGGCACCTGTTCACATGAAGTCTCCATGCATTATCCATTTTTGGGGTTGCAGGTTCCATCTTGGGTAAGAAGGTGGCTGAGAACCTCACTGCTTTGGTGCTGGATGTGAAGATTGGGAATGGCGCCTTCTTCCCAACCCTTGAGAGTGCCCAACAGTTGGCAGAGAGCTTGGTGAGTTGGATGGGAAAGGGCAGAAGGGCAGGCAGATGCCATTCAGTTCCTTGTGGGTTTGGGGAGGAAATACTGCCAAGATTCTACGTTGTGTCAACAAAATGAAATTGTCCAGATTAAGGGAAGGAGTAGTGCCATTTGATTCCATGCCAGCCAATCTCAACTGGAATACAGTGTCCATTTCTAGTTGCCAGAACTTTGCTACTAAGGAGGCTGTTCAGGTCCTGAACCGGTGCTTGGCTGCTGTAACGGTCTGGATGAGGGCAAACAAATTGAAATTGAATCCAGACAAGACAGAGGTCCTCCTGGTCAGTCGAAAGGCCAAACAGGGCATAGGGTTACAGCCTGTGTTGGACGAGGTTACACTCTCCCTGAAGACGCAGATTCACAGCTTGGGTGTGATCTTGGACATTGCTGAGCCTGGAACCCCAGGTTTCAGTGGTGACCAGGGGAGCATTCGCACAGTTAAAACTTGTGCGCCAGCTGCGCCCGTACCTTGGGAAGTCTGACTTGGCCATGGTAGTCCATGCTCTGGTTACATCCCGTATAGACTACTGCAACGCTCTCTACGTGGGGTTGCCTTTGAAGACTGCTCGGAAGCTTCAAATGGTCCAGCGTTCGGCAGCCAGGTTCCTAACAGGAGTGGCACTCAGGGAGCATACGAATCCTCTGTTGCGCCAGCTCCACTGGCTGCCAGTTTGCTACCGGGCACAATTCAAAGTGCTGGCGTTAGCCTTTAAAGCCCTAAACGGTTCTGACTCAACTTACCTCTCTGAACGCATCTCCTCCTATGAACCGACTAGGGCACTAAGATCATCTGGGGATCATCTGGGGAGGCCCTGCTCTCTGTCCTGCCTGCATCACAGGTGTGCTTGGCAAGGACGAGAGACAGGGCCTTCTCAGTGGTGGCCCCTCGGCTGTGGAACACCCTGCCTGCAGATATCAGATCGGCCCCCTCCCTGCTGGCGTTTCGGAGGAAAGTGAAGACCAGGCTGTTCGAACAAGCATTTGATTAAGCAGTGTAATTGAACATTGGAATACGGAATAATGGATGATGAGACTGGATTCTGATTTTACTATTGAGGAGCTAATGATTGTTATACTGATGTTTAATGATTTATGTTACAATTGTTTTTAATTGCCCTATACTTGTCTCGTGATGTTGTTCACCGATTTGAGTCGCCTGAGGGCTGAGAAAAGCGGTATATAAATAAAGTAAGTAAATAAATAAATAAATAATTTTGCTTTTGGTCACACCTCATCTGGGTCCAATTCCGGGCACCACAATTCACGGAAGCCATTGCCAATCTGGAATGTGTCCAGGACAAGGCAATCAAGGCAATGAAGGATCAAGGGGAACAGTTGAGAGAGCGAAGTACATTTAGCTAGGAACTCCAACACGATAAGCAGATGCTGGATGGCCATCTCTTGAGAGGGCTTGGATTGTGCCTTCCTGCCTGGTAGAAATGGGGTTGAACTAGATAGCCTTTGTTCTGGACATTTCCTGACTTGCCCTTCAAGCCTTAATACCATGTTGAAAGTAAATGAAAAATGCTCCACTTCAGCAAACACAAGGGAACAGCACATGCAGTTGAAAAATGCAAACAAAAGCAAGGAAGTCTTAATGCAGATACAAAACTCAAGTCTCTGATAAAGTCCAAAAGAGACAGCAGTCTTACACCAGACAACAGGCAATAATCACTAAATCCTTAGAAGCAGACTTGAAACAGCTACAATTGGAGCAAAGACATAAGCATCAGAGTCGTTTGTTACTAGCAAAAGCTAACTGCTTCTGCTTCTGATTTATAGCCCTGAATTCCCCACGCAGGAGGTGTAGTCCACGCTCTGGTTACATCCCGTTTAGACTACTGCAACGCTCTCTACGTGGGGTTGCCTTTGAAGACGGCTCGGAAGCTCCAATTAGTCCAACGGTTGGCAGCCATGATACTAACTGGAGCGGAGCGCAGGGAGCGCACAACTCCTTTGCTGCACCAGCTCCACTGGCTGCCGATTTGCTACCGGGCTCAATTCAAAGTGTTGGCGTTGGCCTTTAAAGCCCTAAACGGTTCTGGCCCAACCTACCTATCCGAACGTATCTCGGCCTATCAGCCCACCAGGACCCTAAGATCTTCTGGGGAGGCCTTGCTCTCTATCCCGCCTGCTTCACAGGTGCGGCTGGCGGGGACGAGAGACAGGGCCTTTTCTGTGGTGGCCCCTCGGCTCTGGAACGCCCTTCCCATGGAGGTAAGATCAGCCTCCTCGCTGATGGTATTCCGAAAAAGACTAAAAACTTGGATGTTCAAGCAGGCATTTGGTTAATTCGGTGCAATGAATGTGTCGACTACGGATTGGTAATATGGATGATGCAATTGGACCACGATTTTAGTTAGGAGATGTATTGGATTGTGATTTATGTGAAATATTGTGTATTATGTTTTTTACGGTTTTAATTGTATACTGTGTACTGTATATTCTGTTGTAAACCGCGTTGAGTCGCCAGTTAGGCTGAGAAACGGCGGTATACAAGGACAGTAAATAAATAAATAAATAAATAAGGCGGCTTCCAATTAGCTCGGCGTTTCTAGCAGCTATTCTAGCTGAACACCATTTCTGCTCTGTTTCCTTTTGCCTTTCCAGAAATGTAGGCACTTGCAAAACTTCATCTTCTGATTCTAACCGCCCTTCCGATTCCTGAACACTTTCCTGCTCCCCTTCGTCTTCTGAAGATGAGGAATCCCTAACAGGACGCCTCAATTCAAGAAGACATTGAGAATCTGGAAAGACATGGCAGAAGGGGGTTGGTCAGGGCAATCCTTGGGGTTTCTTCCAACTCTAGGATTCTAGGATTCTACCTTCTCTTTTCTTTTCAAGGCACAGCTAAGAGTGGACTCACTCTCATGAGCGTGGAAGCCGTCAGGCAATCCAACTCCATGATTACCTATGTGTTTCCTATTACGAGCTCCAAGAGCAAGAGTCCAATGCTTCAACCTCCCTGCTTTTTGAGGATGAGGGGGTCAACTGGCTGTCCTTCGCTACCCCAAGTCTAAATATTCTGCCTAAAGCTCTCTCTGTGTGTCTCGCAGGTGTCGGTCGGGACCCAGCTGGGAATAAACACTGTTGCGGTCTTCAGCAAGATGGACAGCCCTCTTGGGCGTCGGGTGGGCAATTCCTTGGAGGTGCTTGAGGCCCTGGAGTGCCTGGATGGAGGGGGACCCCAGGACCTCCGAGAGCTGGTGACCACGTTAGGTATGTCTGAACTCCTAGATGGTTGATGGGCATGGCTGTATACGTTGGGCTAGAAGGACCTGGAGCTCCTAACCCAACTCCTGGAAGGCTGTGGGTTAGGGATCCAGGGGTGAGAACTTGCGATGGCCCCTGGAGAGGCAGCATTATGTCTCATCATGGGCATTTTGGACCATGGATGTCCCCTGCCTCAGTTCCTCGGTCTAACCACTACACAACACTGTCTCTTCCCTGCTCTTTGGAGGCTTGGCTGGAGAGATACATCCAGGAACTGCCCTCCCACTTGCTCTCTGTCCATTTCTTTGCAGGAGGAACCTTGTTATGGCAATGTGGGAGAGCTCCCTCTGTGTCTCAGGGCTCTGCTCGCATCGCCAAAGCCTTGGATGATGGCTCAGCCCTGGGTGCCTTCCAAGCCATGCTGGAGGCCCAAGGCGTGGGCTCCAACACAGCTAAGGCCCTCTGCAATGGAACGGAAGAGCAGAGACTCCAGGTGCTGGGAAGGGCTCGGTTCCAGGTCGCGCTGGTGGCTCCATGCGATGGTAAGAAGGACAGAGAAGGGCCATGTCAGACCCTCTGACAACAATGTGACCTGTTTCTCTCATTGGTGAGAATGTGCAGGGGTGGCTCATCCATTACGCGAAGTAAGCAGTCGCAGAACACTTTTTTTTGCCAGGGGCGCAGAGGTGCCTCTGTAAATGCCCCTCGACCGCCACTTGAGGACCGCCCCCTCAGCTCACAAGAGCCCTAGCAGTCCGGGGGGGGGGGGGGAGACTCTGCTTTCTTGCCTCGCTGCCAGGCAATCCTCTTCCCAAAGGGGCCGGGCCCTTGAGCCTCGCCTAGCCCCACTCGTTCCTGCTCCACCCGGCCACCGGGTGTGTGAGCAGAGCCGGCGCTCAATCATTCTCCATGTTCTATCCCTTCCCCATGACTGGCTCCCTTTCCCGATCCCCGGTGCTCCACCTGCCTCCTCTCCTCTCCCCAATCCGCGGGTGGGCCAAGGGGCAGAGCCGCCGCACCTGGCCCACTTCGGGTCTGGAGGCGTGTCTGAAGACCCCAGCGTGCACACCAAAAGTCTCTTCTCCTGACTTTCTCTTCAGCCATTAGGACCAAGAGAGAGAGAGAGAGAGAGAGAGCCCCTCCAGCAGGTGGTATCTCCCACCTCCGCTCCCTCCTTTGTTTTTGCGCCTACCTTCAGGAAAGGTGGGCATCTCCACCTCTCTCTCTCTCTCTCTCTCTCTCTCTCTTGGTCCCAATGGCTGAAGAGAAAGTCAGGAGAAGAGGTGACTTTTGGTGCACACGCCAGGGTCTTCAGGCATGCCTCCGGACCCAAAGCGGGCCAGGCAAAGGAGCAAGTGCGGCAAGTGTAGTTACTGGAATGTATAGTTCACCTACAATCAAAGAGCATTCTGAACTCCACCAATGATGGAATTGAACCAAATATGGCACACAGAACTCCCACGACAAACAGAAAATATATATCATTGATTGGCTGGGGGGGGGGGGGGGCAAAATACTGTTTGCTTACTGTTGAAAATTACCTAGGGCCGCCTCTGAGAATGTGGACCCAAAATGTCTTACTGTTGATAGACATATAGAGTTGGAAGCGATGCCCAAAGGCCATCCAGTTCTAGCTCCTACTGCCATGCAGGAACATGCAATCCAAATCCTTCCAACAGATGACTTACAAGCCTCCAAAGACGGAGACTCCACTGGACTCAAATGCTGCAGTATTTTCTACAGTCAAAAAGCTCTTACTGTCTCAAAGTTCTTCCTAATGTTAGATGGAATCCCTTTTCCTGGCATCTAGATGCATGGCTCCGTTGTCTACTATAGCAAACTTTTGTATCGTTACCCCAATACCCCCATGCATATGGGATATATTTATTTATTTATTTATTACTGGTGCTTTTACCCCACCCTTCTCAACCCCTGGAGGGGGACTCAGGGCGGCTTACAAAAAAGGCAGAATTCGATGCCTATACATAATAATACAAAGTATACAAAAATATAAAAGAACGATATACAAAATGTAATTAAAACGATTATCATAATAAAACATCCGCAGTGGTACCTAAGACATTGTATAAACATCATATAAACATCATATAAAAGTCATTCTTATAATCAGCGTTTCGATTCCAGAGTTCCACATAACCAATCCGTTAGTCATTTCCTAGCCATCAGTGGAGTTCTTCTTTATTTACCCGCTTGTCCAAATGCCTGGTCCCAGATCCATGTTTTTAGTTTTTTCCTGAAAGAAAGGAGCGTAGTTGCAGATCTGATTTCCCCGGGGAGAGAATTCCATAGGCGGGGGGCCACCACTGAGAAGGCCCTGCTCCCCGTCCCCGCCAATCTCACCTGTGATAGAGGCGGGGTCGAGAGCAGGACCTCCCCAGAAGATCTTAGGCTCCGGGGTGGGACGTAGAGGGAAATCCGTTCGGACAGATACACTGGGCCGGAACCGTATAGGGTTTTATAGGTCAAAACCAGCACCTTGAATTGTGCTCGGAACTGGATTGGCAGCCAGTGGAGCTGACACAACAGGGGGGTGGTATGCTCCCTGTATGAGGCCCGGTGAGCAATCTGGCTGCCTCTCGCTGGACTAGTTGGAGTTTCCGAGCAGTCTTCAAAGGCAACCCCACGTAGAGTGCGTTGCAGTAATCTAATCGGGATGTGACAAGAGCGAGGACCACCGTGGCCAAGTCCGACTTCCCAAGGTACGGGAGCAGCTGGCGCACAAGTTTTAATATTGAGCATGATGATCAAGTTTTATATTGAGCATGATGATCAGATCATGATATGAATATGTTAGTATTAGCGGAAGTTTTGCACAGGCTTAGTAGAAAAACATGGATTCTGGAGACGTCTGGTTACAAAGCAGGTTCAATTTACTTAGAGCAGTTCCAAAACACACCCATTCCAGTAAGCAACCAGACACGAAGTACACCATATGCAGGACAAAGGAAGTAGAAGTGTAAAACAATTCTGCAACTGCTTGGCAGATACCAGATACTCCCTAATTTTCTCACAGCTCTGCACAAAGAGTATCTCAGGGCTACTTTCTCACAGCCTCTAACATAAACATACATCACAGCAATACAATCTTATGGCATCCATATTTCTACGGCATGAAATTAGAATCATAGAATCATAGAATCATAGAATCAAAGAGTTGGAAGAGACCTCATGGGCCATCCAGTCCAACCCCCTGCCAAGAAGCAGGAATATTGCATTCAAATCACCCCTGACAAATGGCCATCCAGCCTCTGCTTAAAAGCTTCCAAAGAAGGAGCCTCCACCACACTATGGGGCAGAGAGTTCCACTGCTGAACGGCTCTCACAGTCAGGAAGTTCTTCCTAATGTTCAGATGGAATCTCCTCTCTTGTAGTTTGAAGCCATTGTTCCGCGTCCTAGTCTCCAAGGAAGCAGAAAGCAAGCTTGCTCCCTCCTCCTCCCTGTGGCTTCCTCTCACATATTGATACATGGCTATCATATCTCCTCTCAGCCTTCTCTTCTTCAGGCTAAACATGCCCAGTTCCCTAAGCCGCTCCTCATAGGGCTTGTTCTCCAGACCCTTGATCATTTTAGTCGCCCTCCTCTGGACACATTAAATTACATTTAAAACACATTACATACTTCAACATATACTGACAGAATAAACATAACAGTTTAAATAATGTACCAGTAAGGCCTTCTCATGGACCACCATGAGAATTTCGGGGGGGGGGGGGGGGGCTGAAGCCCCTCAAGCCCCCCCCCCCTCCCGGCTACATGCCTGTCCCAGCCTTCTGTTTTCCAGGCTAAACACCCCCAGCTCCCTAAGGTGTTCCTCAGATGGATTCATGGCTTCCAAACGTGATCATTTTGGTCACCTATCTCTGGACACATTCTAGCTTGTCAATATCCTTCTGGATATTCCAGGTGAAGTCTGACCAAAGCAGAACAGAGTGGGACTAGGACTTCCCTCCTTCTAAACACTAGGCTCCGCTTGATGCAGCCTGGAATTTCAACGGAAAGAAAGAAACCATGAAAATGAACAAAATCTGGCTGCCAGTATTTTAAAAACTCCAACAAAGGATTCCTCCAGGCAGTAAGAACCAGACCTTGAAACTGCTAGGCCATTAAGTGCTATTCAAGGTGGTCAATGGCAATAGGAGCATAGTGTCTAGGTCCAGGGAAGTCATGCTACACCTCTATTCCGCTTTGGTTAGACCACACCTGGAATATTGTGTCCAATTCTGGGCACCACAATTCAAGAGAGATATTGACAAGCTGGAATGTGTCCAGAGGAGAGCGGCTAAAATGATCAAGGGTCTGGAGAACAAGCCCTATGAGGAGTGGCTTAAGGAGCTGGGCATGTTTAGCCTGAAGAAGAGAAGGCTGAGAGGGGATATGATAGCCATGTATCAATATGTGAGAGGAAGCCACAGGGAGGAGGAGGAGGGAGCAAACTTCCTTTCTGCTTCCCTGGAGACTAGGACGCAATGGAACAATGGCTTCAAAGTACAAGAGAGGAGATTCCATCTGAATACGAGGAAGAACTTCCTGACTGTGAGAGCCGTTCCGCAGTGGAACTCTCTGCCCCGAAGTGTGGTGGAGGCTCCTTCTTTGGAAGCTTTTAAACAGGGGCTGGATGGTCATCTGTCAGGGGTGATTTGAATGCAATATTCCTGCCTTTTGGCAGAATGGGGTTGGACTGGATGATGGCCCAGGAGGTCTCTTCCAACTCTTTGATTCTAGGATTCTATGATTCTATGAAGTGTGTTGGAGGCTCCTTCTTTTGAAGCTTTTAAAGAGGGACTGGATGGCCATCTCTTGGAGGTGATTTGAGTGCAATATTCCTGCTTCTTGGCAGAATGGGGTTGGACTGGATGGCCCAGGAGGTCTCTTCCAACTCTTGGATTCTACGATTCTATGATTCTATGAAACAAGAGTTCTTTCTCCCACCCTGGACATCATTCCACAGACATATAAACCCCATTTTCCTAGTTTCCAACAGACCTCACAACCTCTGAGGGTGCCTACCATAGATGCAGGTGAAACGTCAGGAGACAATGCTTCTGGAACATGGTCATACAGCCCAGAAAACTAGCAACAACTCTAAGTGTTGTTCTGTAAAAGTTCTGATACCTTTCTCGTACTGGAAAATTGCAATAAAAAGAACCTATGCTTTAAAATTAGTGAAAAGTTTTTCATAACACCGAGCGCGCCTTCTCTCCCCTCCCTGCTTGGAGTCTCAGAAACAGCCCTCCCCTTGACTGAGAGGCCAGCCAATCACAGCAGGAGGATTTGCCGCCTGTTTCTGAAAAGGATGAGGACAAACTGAGAGGTCTTCAGCTTTCTCTGTCAAAGGGGTTCCCAAGACCATCAGAAATATGTGTTTCCTGATGGTCTTTGGCAACCCCCCCCCCCCCAGGGGTCCCAACTCCCAGGTTGAGAAACACTGGACTAGATGGCCCATGTGGTCTCTTCCAACTCTAGTATTCTACGATTCCTTTACCAAGCTTGTGTTGTTGTTGTTTATTTGTTCAGTCGCTTCCGACTCTTCGTGACCTCATGGACCAGCCCAGGTCAGAGCTCCCTGTCGGCTACCACCACCCCCAGCTCCTTCAAGGTCAAGCCAGTCGCTTCAAGGATGCCATCCATCCATCTTGCCCTTGGTCAGCCCCTCTTCCTTTTTCCTCCCATATTCCCCAGCATCATTCCCTTCTCTAAGCTTTGCTGTCTCCTCATGATGTGGCCAAAGGACTTCCACTTTGTCTCTAGTCTCCTTCCCTCCAATGAGCAGTCGGGCTTTCTTTCCTGGAGGATGGACTGGTTGGATCTTCTCCCAGTCCAAGGCATTCTCATAACTTTCCTCCAACACCACAGCTCAAAAGCATCTCTCTTCCTTCACTCAGTCTTCCTTATGGTCCAGCTCTCACACCCGTAGGTGACTATGGGGAAGACCATGGCTTGGACTATGCGGATCTCCGTTGCCAGTGTGACGTCTCTACCAAGCTTGTACCTCTATCCAAAATAAAGAGATAAGTATTTATCAAAGGCTTTCATGGCCGGAATCACTGGGTTGTTGTAGGTTTTTTGGGGCTATATGGCCATGTTCGAGGTCCTGAACCGGTGCTTGGCCGCTGTGATGGTCTGGATGGGGGCGAACAAATTGAAATTGAATCCAGACAAGACAGAGGTCCTCCTGGTCAGTCGCAAGGCCAAACAGGGCATAGGGTTACAGCCTGTGTTGGATGGGGTTGCACTCCCCCTGAAGACGCAGGTTCGCAGTTTGGGTGTGATCTTGGACTCATCGCTGAGCCTGGAACCCCAGGTTTCGACGGTGACCAGGGGAGCATTCGCACAGTTAAAACTCGTGCGCCAACTGCGCCCGTACCTTGGGAAGTCTGACTTGGCCACGGTAGTCCACGCTCTGGTTACATCCCGTTTAGACTACTGCAACGCTCTCTACGTGGGGTTGCCTTTGAAGACGGCTCGGAAGCTCCAATTAGTCCAACGGTCGGCAGCCATGATACTAACAGGAGCGGAGCGCAGGGAGCGCACAACTCCTCTGCTGCACCAGCTCCACTGGCTGCCGATCTGCTACCGGGCTCAATTCAAAGTGCTGGCATTGGCCTTTAAAGCCCTAAACGGTTCTGGCCCAACCTACCTATCCGAACGTATCTCGGCCTATCAGCCCACCAGGACCCTAAGATCTTCTGGGGAGGCCCTGCTCTCTATCCTGCCTGCTTCACAGGTGCGGCTGGCGGGGACGAGAGACAGGCCCTTTTCTGTGGTGGCCCCTCGGCTCTGGAACGCCCTTCCCATGGAGGTAAGATCAGTCTCCTCGCTGATGGTATTCCGAAAAAGACTAAAAACTTGGATGTTCAAGCAGGCATTTGGTTAATTCGGTGCAATGAATGTGTCGACTACGGATTGGTAATATGGATGATGCAATTGGACCACGATTTTAGTTAGGAGATGTATTGGATTGTGATTTATGTGAAATATTGTGTATTATGTTTTTTACGGTTTTAATTGTATACTGTGTACTGTATATTCTGTTGTAAACCGCGTTGAGTCGCCAGTTAGGCTGAGAAACGGCGGTATACAAGGACAGTAAATAAATAAATAAATAAATAAATTCTAGAGGCATTCTCTCCTGACGTTTTGCCTGCATCTATGGCAAGCATCCTCACAACCTCTGAGGATGTTTGCCATAGATGCAGATGAAACGTCAGGAGAGAATGCCTCTAGAACATGGCCATATAGCCTGAAAAACCTACAGTAACCTAAAGACATAAGGTTTGTCTGGCATGAGTTCCATCTGCAAAACTCATGTTGACGTCTGTGAGTCTGGCATTCCTTTCTTAGTACTAAGAGAGTGCCTTGCTAATGATCAGCTCCAGCATCTTTCCTGGTCGCCATGCTGCTCTTCCTACTAAAACTGGTATCTGAAGCAGAATCCAATTGTCGCCCTTCCTTTTCTTGGCAGGGACCGTCCATGAGATCCTTGCTATGCCCATTGCTCAGGTGCTCCATGCTTTGGGGGCCGGTCGCACGAAAGAAGGCCAGTGCATCCAGCACCGGGTTGGGGCTGAACTTCTGGTCTCTGTGGGACAGCGAGTGCGGAAAGGTGAGCTCCAGTGCCTCAAGGGGAGAGAGATGCCGGATTTTGACTTGGCTGCAAAGAGTCAGGGTGCCTCTACCCTGGAGAATTAATGCATCTTAAATTAATGCATCTACACTACAGAATGGACGCAGTTTGACACCACTTGAGCTGCCATGGCTCAATGCTATGGAATCTAGGCAGTGGTAGTTTTGCAAGATATGTAGCCTTCTCTGCCAAAGAGCACTGGAGCCTCACTAGACTACAACTCCCATGATTTCATAGCATTGAGTCATGGCAGTTTTTTTTTTAGTTGTGTCAGGAGAAACTTGAGAAACTGCAAGTCGCTTCTGGTGTGAGAGAATTGGTCGTCTGCAAGGACGTTTCCCAGGGGATGCCCAGATGTTTTTGGTGTTTTATCATCCTTGTGGGAGGATTCTCTCATGTCCCCGCATGAGGAGCTGGAGCTGATAGAGCAGTGGTTCTCAACCTTCCTAATGCCACGACCCCTTAATACGTTTCCTCATGTTATGGTGACCCCCAACCATAAAATTAGTTTCGTTGCTACTTCATAACTGCCATTTTACTGCTGTTATGAATAGTAATGTAAATATCTGATATGCAGGATGTATTTTCATACACTGGACCAAATTTGGCACAAATACCCAATACATCCAAATTTGAATACTGGTGGGATTGGGGGAGGGTATTGATTTTTTCATTTGGGAGTTGTAGTTGTTGGGATTTATAGTTCACCTACAATCAAAGAGCATCCCAGACTCCACCAACAATGGAATTGAGTCAAACTTGGCACACAGAACTCCCATGACCAACAGAAAATACTGGAAGGGTTTGGTGGCCATTGACCTTGAGTTTGGGAGTTGTAGTTCACCTACATCCAGAAAGCACTGTGGACTCAAACAATGATGGATCTGGACCAAACTTGGCACAATATGCCCAAATGTGAACACTGATGGAGTTTGGGGAAAATAGATATTGACATTTGGGAGTTGTAGTTGCTGGGATTGATAGTTCACCTACAATCAAAGAGCATTCTGAACCCTACCAACAATTGAATTGGGCCAAACTTCCCACACAGAACCTCCATGACCAACAGAAAAAACTGTGTTTTCTGATGGTCTTTGGCGACCCCTCCAACACCCCCTGGCGACCCCTCCAGGGGTCCCGACCCCCAGGTTGAGAAACACTGTGATAGAGGGAGTTTATCCACTCTCTCCCTTGATTTGAACCTGCAACCTGTCGGTGTTCAGTCCTGTCGGCACAGGGGTTTAACCCACTGAGCCACTGGGGGCTCCATCATGCCAGTTAAAGTGGTGCTAAACTACATTCATTCTGCAGTGCAGATCCACCCTTGGAGTCAAGAGCACCTTTCCTGGTCCAGGTTTTGGGTTAACCACTTTCTTCTTTCCTAGGAATGCCCTGGATCTGGATCCATCATGACAGCCTTGCATTAGGTGATGCCAACCGAAGCACCCTCCGGAGCGCCCTCATCCTCAAGGACACGGAGCCCTTTGTCCCTGGACCGAAGGTGGTGAAAACCCTTCTCCCCCCAAAACAGTCAGAGGTCCCCAGAAAGACAGGCACTTAGGATTCCCCTGGATTTGCAGCCACAGGCACGAGTGATACCTGCAACATGCACACTTCCACGGCACCCCTCTGCTCTTCCCCTGCCTGCCTCTGTGCTCTTCAAATCAAGCACACTGAATGACTGCCTTTCAGCCAAGAGACCTTGGCAAGTCACTGTTTATTATTGTTACAACTTATTTACAGCTACTCACGTTGATGACAACGTCATCTGTGCGCATTCAGAAGAAGATCTACATGCCACTCTTTGCAGAACCATATGAGAAGCTCGGCCTGTCATTGAACATTGAAAAAACCAAGGTTCTGTTCCAGCAGACACCAGCCATCCCCTCTCCAATGCCAGAGATACAGCTTAATGGTGTAACATTAGAAAATGTGGATCATTTCCGCTCCCTTGGCAGCCACCTCTCCACCAAAGTCAACATCGACACCGAAATACAACACCGCCTGAGCACTGCGAGCGCAGCATTTTTCTGAATGAAGCAGAGAGTGTTTGAGGACTGGGACATCCGTAGGAATACCAAGGTGCTTGTCTATAAAGCTATTGTCCTCCCAACCTTGCTTTATGCCTGTGAGACGTGGACTGTCTACAGACGTCACATGCAACTCCTGGAACGATTCCATCAGCGCTGCCTCCGGAAAATCCTGCAAATCTCTTGGGAAGACAAGCAGACAAACGTCAGCGTGCTGGAAGAAGCAAAGACCACCAGCATTGAAGCAATGGTCCTCCGCCACCAACTCCGCTGGACCGGCCACGTTATCCAGATGCCCGACTACCATCTCCCAAAGCAGTTGTTCTACTCCGAACTCAAGAACAGAAAACGGAATGTTGGTGGACAGGAAAAGAGATTTAAAGTGGGCTCAAAGCCAACCTTAAAATTTCTGGCATAGACACTGAGAATTGGGAAGCCCTGGCCCTTGACCGCTCCAGCTGGAGGTCAGCTGTGACCAGCAGTGCTGCAGAATTTGAGGAGGCATGAATGGAGGGCGAAAAGGAGAAGCGTGCCAAGAGGAAGGCGCATCAAGCCAACCCCGACCGAGACCGCCTTCCACCTGGAAACCAATGCCCTCACTGCGGAAGAAGATTCAGAGCAAGAATAGGTCTCCACAACCACATACGGACCCACAAGAATGTTGGAAGACAATCATCCTCGGAAAACGAGGGATCGCCTAAGTAAGTAAAGTAATGTACAGCTACTCACACTCAGTCATGGTGGAAGAGGATGATCAAACACATGGTTGGCACTTATCTCTGTACTGACACCCCAGACATTGCATCTGTCTGACTTGACCGGATGTGTCATTCTGGCCTGCGCTCTCTATGCACTGAGTGATCTTAACCCTTCCGTTGTTCATGCTACAAGGCACATGTCTTGGGAATGTCTTTTTCCTGGTATGTAGTTCCACCAATCAAGTAATTAAAAACACTGAGGCTGATGTGGAAAGGAAGGGAGCTGGAACCAGTTTCCAAAGGACAAAGGGGAGATGTCCAAGCCTCACTTTATTTTACTGAACTCGAAGAAGTATATGAGAAGTTCGGCCTGTCATTAAACATCGAGAAAACCAAAGTGCTCTCCCTGCAGTCACCAGCCAATCCCTCTCCAATGCCAGAAATACAACTGAATGGTGTAACGTTAGAAAATGTGGACCATTTCTGCTACCTTGGCAGCCACCTCTCCACCAAAGTCAACATTCAACACCGCCTGAGCTCTGCAAGTGCAGCATTTTTCTGAATGAAGCAGAGAATGTTTGAGGACCGGGACATCTGTAGGGAGACCAAGGGGCTTGTTTATAAAGCTGTGAAATCATCCAGGCGTCCCCTGGGCAACGTCCTTGCAGACAGCCAATTCGGTTACTCCTGACACCACAAAAAAAATAAATAAAGCTATTGTCCTCCCAACCCTGCTCTATGCCTGCCAAACGTGGACTGTCTACAGACATCACATGGAACTCCTGGAATGATTCCATCAGCGCTGCCTCTGGAAAATCCTGCAGATCTCTTGGGAAGACAAGTGTCATAAGTACTTTTAAAAACATTAAATAGGTTCTTTTATTCCGCTTTTAGTGAGACAGGTTGCATTAGGCACTTTCAGAGAAAAAAAAAATAGACACAGACTCCAGTACTAGGTTTTATAATAATTATATTGGTTACATAGAAAAAGGGGAATATTGCATTAACATTTACACATATACTCTAACATTCAGTCATTCATTCATCATCCATTCATTCATCAAGCATTCTTACCATTCTTCTTGCTGAAGATGATCAGCTTCTTGAGAGGAGGCAGCAGTTCACGATGGCGTTCAGAAATGGTGTTCAGTTGATCTGACACACACTCTCTGAGAGAGAAGGGTCCTTTTATGTAGTATTCCTGTTGATGTGGTTCTGAAAGTTGTCAATTCCTGACAGACAGATTCCATCAATTCTTGGACAGATGTTGATTCTGATTGATTGGCTTTCCTCATCCAGGAGCCTTGTAAGCATTTCTGTAAGGAGCCACAGTGTTGACTTCCTTACTTAAAAGAACCATTGTCTTTGGCAATGTAAACAAGTTGTTTTTCCACCAAGAGTTAATCAAGTCAGGATGTCAACAGTTCTCAAATCTCATCAGCAATTTTTAATTAGTCCACAAGTCCTTTGCCTCTGTCTTGTAGTTTCCAGGCCTCATTCCTTGGAATGGTATCTTCAGCCCAGTTGGGCCACATTCATACGCCTTTCATAAAATCTCACTCAAACCATACAGCATATTTTATCATGACATATTCCCCCTCTTGATTTATAATTTCATTTATAAATCAACATGCAGATATTGTAAAGTAGCTTCTAATTTTAGTTGTACAGATCTCAGTTTCTTAAACAAAATACATGTCCATAAAACCATTACAATTAACAGCATTATAATAACTACAATTTTAAGTAATCACATTATCATCATTACAATTACATGAACCATTTCATATGTAGACTGAACTTTTGCATATAAACCGTCAAAACATTTGATCAATTAATGTAAGAACCTTTCTTTATATGCACAAAATCTAAAACCATGTTGTTCCTAAATTATTGTTTTCTTCTTTGTTCATTTTCATTACATTTCCCTAGCAAAACTTTATTTAACTTTATTTCTCATCAACAAACTTTCAAATATATCACATTTCTTTTGACTTCCCATGTTTGTAACCCATATACCATTTATCATTTTGTTTCCTTTATAAATCTATGTATCTGAATCCAAATTAAGGTATCCAAAATGTTTCATTTACTAAGCCACCACTGTAACACATTTCCCTTACATTCCCATAAGTTATTTAATTAAAACCATAAACAAACCACATTTTTCCATGTGTATGTTTCCCCAACATCAATATAAACCTTTCAAATCTAAAACCTCTTTATTTAACTGTAGAACTTCTTTCAACTTTAGATTCACCCGTGTGTGTTTGTTTTTGTGTGTGTGTTTGATTTGAACCATTTCCCACTTCATCCTGCGCTGTAAAGCAATATTTGCAATTCATTTTCCCCATAACATCCATTCTTTTTAAATGAGCAAATTCTGTGACTCAATGTCCCCAAATTCCCAAACTGCTTTGTTGTCTGAGGCTTGTAGCTCTGGCCTCTGGAAAAACAACCACAAGTAGACTCTGGTACCAGATAATAATATGAATTACCAGTATCATTATTTTTGACATGATTAGTGCACTTTTTCTTTCCACTTAAAATGATATATATATATGCATATATATACGCTGTTCAAATTAATGCTCCAATTGCAATCTCTTCATAAGCTTTGTCTTCTTTTAGTTGGTGGCCACCTTCATTCCTGTTTATAAACCAAATAGAACTGTTAATTCGCCTGCGCAGCTTTCCACTGTTTTATCTGATTCCGATGAACCCACTTTTGTTTGTCATTGACCTGTAATAAATAAGAGTGAGGGTAAATAGAATCCAAAATCACATATGGTCCTCTCCACCTCGGGCAAAGTGGGTGCTCTTTAGTTCCCAAGTATAAGTAAGCTACTTGCGTCCCAGGTTGTAGCATTATCTGATAAATCTTTAAGTAATTGGTAATGATCCATGCTCTGTTTTCCATTTGTCTTTTGACAATTTCACAAGTTCATCTGCCTTTTTGTTCCCTTGCACTATCCAATCACCTTTCTTCTGATGTGCCTTTATCCAGTAAAACTTTACATCAAACAACATATGACAAAGTTCATATATCCTTCTCCATTCTGTTTCATGTTTCAAAGCTTTTTCCTTTGCATTTTTCCATCCATCCTTTGCCCAAAACTGCATAAATTCAGTAACACCTTTATAGACATAATCACTATCTGTGACGATATGTATGGTGATTTCTCTCCCATGCTGACATTCATATTCAAGTATTTTCCTAACTGCAACCAATTCTGCCTCCTGAGCTCCAAAAGAGCCAGAGGTTTCCTCTCGAAATTCCTCATTTGTCTTGCTATTCCATGCTGTCCAAGCTGTTATCCTTGTTCCTGTTTCAAACCAAGATCCTCCATCTGTAAACCACACATAATCCTGTTCACTTAAAGCTTCCACTTGGCCTTTAAAATCCCTTACATTCATGTCTCCAGACATGGCATTGCAAACATGGTTTTCTCCTTCTTCTGTAATAACAGCAGTCATTAAATCAGGGGCTTTTAAACTTTCAAATCCTATGCCTTTTTGATTTAACCAAACTGTCCATTGAGCCATTTTAACTGAACTCACAGTAGATGTTTTATTATTTAGGATATATTTTAATATCCCATGTGATGACTGTATTATTATTTGACTTGTTCCTATTAAATACTCCCACTCTTCTAAGGCCCACATTACTGTGGCTGCTGCCTTTTCACATTCATTGTATTTCATTTCTGGCATTTTAAATTTCCTAGAAGTGTATGCTACTGGGCGCATTTTCCCATCTTCGCCCTTTTGGTACAATCCTGCTTGTGCTGTGTCTGGTGTCCAGTATGGTCTCAGATAAAAGGGCTTGTCATTATCTGGGTGATACAATTTTACAGCTCTTGTGACCCACAATTTTAATTTATCTAGGCAGACATCATGTTCCGACGTCCAGTCCCATTTGGCATGCTTTTTCAATAAAGCATACATTGGTCTAGTTAATTCAGCATATTCTGGAATATGCCCTCTGACAAATCCAAATGCTCCTAAAAGAATTCTAAGTTCCTTGACATTTTGTGGAAGCTGGATAGCACACAAACTACTAATCCTGTTTTCTTCAATGACTCTTCCTCCCCCTTCTAAAGTCACTCCTAAATATTTCACCTTCTGTTTAACTAGCTGAGCCTTTTCTAAATTGACTTTAAATCCTGTTTCCTTTATCCTTTCTAAGATCCTTTGTGTTCTCTGTTCCACCTCTTGTGCTGTCTTTCCCCATGTTAATATATCATCCACAAAATGGAGAGTATGGGCCCGATCTTCTGGATCTAAGCCCTCCATCATATCTAAAACATGTTTATGAGCTATAGCTGGGGCATTGTGGAACCCCTGTGGGACCCTAGTAAATGTATATTGCCTGCCTTTCAAAGTAAATGCAAACCTTTGCTGACTTTCTTCAGAGAGAGGTAGAGAAAAGAAGCAGTTGGCCAAATCTATTACAGAAAACCAGTCTGCTGTGCTGCTCACTCTCCCCATAGTTTCTACAATATTTGCAACAACAGGTGCCATGGCTGGTGTCCCTTCATTTATCTTACGATAATCTACCACCAGTCTCCATGACTTTCCATCTGCCTTTCTAACAGGCCAGACAGGACTGTTGAAGGGGCTAATAGTCTCTTTCACTACTCCTTCTTTTTCTAATTCCTGAACTACCTCAAAAATTCCTTCCTCTGCTTCTTTACTGAGAGGATACTGTTTTTGAGGAGGGACAAACTTCCCCTTTATCTCAACACAGGCTGTTTTATGTTTTCCACATTCATTCTTTGATTTAATTCCTACTCCAGGGACTATCTGTTCCCATTTTTCTTTAGTTTCTAAGCTTTTTACCTTCAAGCTGTAAATTTTCCCATTTTGTTTCACAAGTTGATATAGCTGGTGGGTATATGGATCAAACCAAAACCCATACCTTTTTAATAAATCCATTCCAATAATCATATCTTCAGTTGCCTCTTTGTCTATAATAAATTCACTTTCACACATAGTCCCACATATGTTGACTAGTCCAACTCCTATACGACTGTTCTCTGCTTTCCCCTTAACTCCTTCTAACAATATTGGGCGCAATCTCTCCATTTCTGGCAATTTTCTCTTACTTAAACTTGTTGTGGCCCCTGAATCTAATAGAGCTCTATATGTTCGCCCCCTACTGTCAGTTACATATATGTACAATCTATTTTCCCCTGGGATGTATACCAAGTTCCCCCTGTGCTGCCAATCTAAATCTCCCAGGGTTTTATTATTGACAGCGGGGCACCCCTAGTAGTTTCCCTGCTCCCCAGTTTCTACTCCATTCTCTTGCACTTCTTTTAATGCTTTTACCAGTTCCTTAAGATCTTTTCCTAATTCCTGGAAATTAATGGGTGGCTCTGATGGCTCTACCTTTGTCCCTATACTTTTTACAGCTTGTTTATCAGGTTGAACCTGATTCTGAGTTTGGCTTCCTGGCCTCTCTTCTCCCTTCTTGAATGAATACTCTTCTAATGCTTTAATCAACTTTTCATCTGAGGCATTATCAAACTCTCTCATAGGTGCCCCTAAGTTTCTCAAAGCTCTCCATATTGTATTTCTATGAAAATTTGAAAAACTTGTGTATCTATTCCTTCCTTGTCCCATTCCTGGTTTTCCTTTTCCCATTTCTTTCCAAGCTTGTTCGTTACTGTATGATTTCCTTCTAGGTTCATGGCTTTCAACTTTTACTCTTGCTTTTTCCTGTCTCCCACCTAGTACATGTCTCTTTAATTCTATTAAAGTCTCTTTCAATTCTTTCCAGTCATAGGGAAACGTTGGTCCCCTGACTCCTAGTCCTTGTCTCCATTCTAATTGCAGCCCATCCAAAGGCATTCTCAAAACCTCTTTGTCTTTTATGCAAGAGGCTAAGTCTTCCATAGACTTTCCTCCCCAAAACTCCTGTTCCCCATTCTCATCTTCCTCAGACTCCATCAGTCCTGCTAAATATAATCCTGAAAACATTCTTCTACAGTATATTATGGGATCTTCACCTGGTTTTTGCACCCAATTTACAACTTCTCTCTTTGCTCTTCCCCCTCCATTTTCCAGAACCCATTCTCTCAAAGCATTCACAGGTCCTATATTATCTACTTGATCTACATGCTCCTGTAATTCTGAATACATGCGCAGAAACCTCATAAATTCTTCATCTTGCATATCATGTTGATCTCTCGCTTCCAACAGGGAAACAGCAAACCTTACTATGTTATCTCCAATTGGCCCTACTTTTCCCTTGATTTCCCTCAATTCTCTACTTGACATCTGTTCATAAACTACAGATTGGCCTTTCCTAGTTCCAGATCTATCATAATTATATGTTGTCTTCCTATATGCTTTTATTCTAACTGGCTGACAACATGGATCTTCCCTGCTTTCATCATCAGAACAGGAATAATTAAATCCTGTACTTGGGTCCTCCTCTGAAATCTTTCCCTTCTGACAAGCCATGTGCTTAACCTTTTTAGTTAATTCTAAGCCCTTTCCTTCCTCTTCTTTTGGTTTAACAACAGCCCTTAAAATGCTCACTTGTGCCTTTAAACTTTGCACCTCTTCTCGCTTTTTTTCTACTTCATCTAACAGACGATCCATCTCCCTTGTTTTTTTCACTGCTTCTAATAATCTTTCTCCCTGCAACAAATGTTTTAGACTCATATCATGAAGCTGTCTAGTCTTTTCCTGTAAAAGTTCTCTTATTTCATTATTTTCTTCCTTAGCTCGCCTAAGGTGCGTCTGCAAGAGTTCCAAAGCAGTGCTCATTAGCACTATAGTGGCACTCCTCTGAATACTAGGGTCAAAAATGTGTCCTTCCTGAACTACAACACCTGTACCTTTGTATATTACTTCTGCAACAGAAGAACCCTCTCCTGTTAGCTGGCTACTAAGCCATTCCTTCCCTTTTTGAATGCCATCCTCTGCCTGGGCATTTGGAGTGCTGTGATGTTTAATATTCAGCATCCAATCCCTTCCTTCATTGGAGAGATCTTTCCCTAAACTTTCTGTGAAATCCTTAGCCTTCCCTGGCTCTATTAAAAACAGATTCCCATATGAAGGATCCTTTCCCCCTCCATTCAGGGATTTTCTTTTCTTAATCCACCAAGGCATACTTTTCCAGAGAATGGGGATATTCCCACACCCTTAGGACCCCTTTAAAATTTAGTCTGCTTTTTATTGATTTTCCTACCAGGTGTCTATCTTATTTCTCCATGTTATTCTAACACATTCTGTCTCACTTTCAGGAAACAAAGTCCTGTCAGGGAATCCTGCCGACTACGCCAAATATGTCATAAGTACTTTTAAAAACATTAAATAGGTTCTTTTATTCCGCTTTTAGTGAGACAGGTTGCATTAGGCACTTTCAGAGAAAAAAAATAGACACAGACTCCAGTACTAGGTTTTATAATAATTATATTGGTTACATAGAAAAAGGGGAATATTGCATTAACATTTACACATATACTCTAACATTCAGTCATTCATTCATCATCCATTCATTCATCAAGCATTCTTACCATTCTTCCTGCTGAAGATGATCAGCTTCTTGAGAGGAGGCAGCAGTTCACGATGGCGTTCAGAAATGGTGTTCAGTTGATCTGACACACACTCTCTGAGAGAGAAGGGTCCTTTTATGTAGTATTCCTGTTGATGTGGTTCTGAAAGTTGTCAATTCCTGACAGACAGATTCCATCAATTCTTGGACAGATGTTGATTCTGATTGATTGGCTTTCCTCATCCAGGAGCCTTGTAAGCATTTCTGTAAGGAGCCACAGTGTTGACTTCCTTACTTAAAAGAACCATTGTCTTTGGCAATGTAAACAAGTTGTTTTTCCACCAAGAGTTAATCAAGTCAGGATGTCAACAGTTCTCAAATCTCATCAGCAATTTTTAATTAGTCCACAAGTCCTTTGCCTCTGTCTTGTAGTTTCCAGGCCTCATTCCTTGGAATGGTATCTTCAGCCCAGTTGGGCCACATTCATACGCCTTTCATAAAATCTCACTCAAACCATACAGCATATTTTATCATGACACAAGCAGACAAATGTCAGCGTGCTGGAAGAAGCAAAGACCACCAGCATTGAAGCAATGGTCCTCCACCATCAACTCCGCTGGACCTGCCACCTTGTCCGAATGCCCTACCACCATCTCCCAAAGCAGTTGCTCTACTCCGAATTCAAGAATGGAACACCGAATGTTGGAGGACAAGATAAGAGATTCAAAGACGGGCTCAAAGCCAACCTTATAAACTCTGGCATAGACACTGAGAACTCAGAAACCCTGGCCCTTGAGTGCTCCACTTGGAGGTCAGCTGTGACCAGCAATGCTGTAGAATTTGAAGAGGCACGAATGGAGGACAAAAGAGATATATTTGCCAAGAGGAAGGCACATCAAGCCAACCCCAACCGGGACCGCCTTCCACCTGGAAACCAATGCCCTCACTGCAGGAGAAGTTGCAGGTCAAGAATAGGGCTCCACAGTCACCTATGTATGGGCCCACCGCCAGGACACTACACTTGGAGGACCATCATCCTCAGGCTATGAGGGATCGCCCATAGAATCATAGAATCATAGAATCAAAGAGTTGGAAGAGACCTCATGGGCCATCCAGTCCAACCCCATTCTGCCAAGAAGCAGGAATATTGCATTCAAATCACCCCTGACAGATGGCCATCCAGCCTCTGCTTAAAAGCTTCCAAAGAAGGAGCCTCCACCACACAGAGAGTTCCACTGCTGAACGGCTCTCACAGTCAGGAAGTTCTTCCTCGTGTTCAGATGGAATCTCCTCTCTTGTAGTTTGAAGCCATTGTTCCATTGCGTCCTAGTCTCCAAGGAAGCAGAAAACAAGCTTGCTCCCTCCTCCCTGTGGCTTCCTCTCACATATTTATACATGGCTATCATATCTCCTCTCAGCCTTCTCTTCTTCAGGCTAAACATGCCCAGTTCCCTAAGCCGCTCCTCATAGGGCTTGTTCTTCAGACCCTTGATCATTTTAGTCGCTCTCCTCTGGACACATTCCAGCTTGTCAATATCTCTCTTGAATTGTGGTGCCCAGAATTGGACACAGTATTCCAGATGTGGTCTAACCAAAGCAGAATAGAGGGGTAGCATTACTTCCTTAGATCTAGACACTATGCTCCTCTTGATGCAGGCCAAAATCCCACTTCCTGATCTAGATTAGCAACTGCACATGATAATGAATAGATAAGGCTTTCTTTAGCACACACATAGACTTGGTGCTGCTGATCCTTTTACAATTCACTGTCACATCCTCTTGGTGCAGCCTAGAATCACATTGGCCCTTTGAGCTGCAGCATCACACTGTGAACTCATGCTCAGCTTGAGGTCTACTAAGGCATAGGCTGTTTACAAGCCTATTCTATAAATATGCTTTTTGATTATTTTTTTATATACCTTACATTTCTCCCTGTATCCATCCAAAATGAATTTCGTTAGTTTTGGCCCAACAATCTAACCCAGTCAGCTCTATGTATCCATGGATTTCACCATCCACAGTACAACACTATTTTTCAAAATTCCAAAAAGCACACCTTGGTTTGGCCCTTTTATATCAGGGACACAATTATATTACACCTTTGTATACTTACTTACTTCGGTGATCCCTCATCGTCCGAGGATGATGGTCCTCCAAGTGTAGTGTCCTGGCGGTGGGTCCGTAGGTGACTGTGGAGCCCTAGTCTTGACCTGCATCTTCTCCCACAGTGAGGACATTGGTTTCCAGGTGGAAGGCGGTCCCGGTCTGGGTTGGCTTGGCGTGCCTTCCTCCTGGCACGTTTCTCTCTTTCGCCCTCCATTCGTGCCTCTTCAAATTCTGCAGCACTACTGGTCACAGCTGACCTGCAGCTGGAGCACTCAAGGGCCAGGGCTTCCCAGTTCTCAGTGTCTATGCCAGAGCTTTTGAGGTTGGCTTTGAGCCCATATACACCTATCTATACACCTTTGTATAGATTGAGATGGATTTTATTGATTCTATTGATGAGACGTGTTGGATTGTTGTTTTTCTTGCATTTTTCTTGTATTGTTGTATTGATGTCCTGGTGTTAACTAATTGATAGTACTGTTTTAAATGCTAATGATTTTGTACTGTATTGTTGATACTGGTTGTTAACCGCTCTGAGTCGCCATTGGCTGAGAAGAGCGGTATACAAGTGAAGTAATAAAAATAAATAAATAAATTTTAGGAGGCTGGAACTAAATGCTTTAAGTGCGCATTGGAAGGGAAAAAGCAATAAATCAGATGTATCCTCAGGCCACACACAATCTTTTCTCCAGGATTCAGTTTTCTGGATGGGCAAAATTAGGATATATGGCAACATGTTTGCTTTTTATGGTTTGATGGACACACATTTTGCACGAAATTATTAAAAATATTCTGCATACAATTACCTTCATGTGTGTATAATAAGGTGTATGTGTAAAATAAATGAATAAATGATGTGTGTTACATTTCTGAAATATTTCTTTATGTATGTAGACAAAAGCAGTGGTGTTTCAAAATCCAGTGCAAAAAAAATAATCAAAAACATCTCTGGTTCCTGTTGGGAATCAGCCTGTGTTTGTGTTTCATGATGCTCAGGATCATGATGCTCTTGATGTGGGACATGATGAGGGAAATGATGGTGCAGAGGCTGAGGCGCAAGATGGAGATAGTTTGGGCAATGATTTTCAGGCAGACAATGACAGAGAGGCCCCAGCGCAAAGGGCAGTTTCTCATGAGAATATCCCTGCTGGGCTTAAGGATGATGGTTCACTCCCTCTCTCTGTGAGCTCTCAAGTTTAGAAAACAATCTGACACCTGGTAATTTTAATGAGCAGCCAGAAAAGGAGTTGAAAAATGGGGGTCTAGAGTTCAGCCAAGATCAACAACAAACTCAATGTTTACGTCACTCCGAAAGGCTTCGTCAGAAAAGAGTCAAGAGTGTGGGGAAACGAAACCAATTTTTGGACTCTGGGATATAAGGTTTGCTTCAAGGGAAACCCTGTTAGATCAGGCATCATTTGGAAATCATGTTCATGTGCCTTGGAAATCCTGCTCAAAGGGTCTTGTTCTTATAGAGATTTTTACCATTTTACTGTGGTTTAGCACCTTCTGGATTATCTTTGCAACCTGTTGATTCCTGTCTGGATAAATACTGCCTGGGATCTTTTCTGGACATTTCATTGAATTACTGCATTTGAATTACTGATCTTTTACATTTTGAAATTTCCCTGTTTTTACAAGCATTTCTTTCTACTGGCTATTTGACTCAGCTTCAATAAAAAGGATTGGTTTTTCACTCAACGTGTGGTGTGTTTTAAAGTCAGAGGGTAACGTTTCTGTTCTGGAGTGTAACAGTTCCAGGCATTTTGGATAAACCCATTTTATTGGCTTATGGGTTATGTGCTTTTAACAGATGGTTCATGTTTATTTTAATATACTGCCATTCCCCATCTTGATTCATGGGGAGAAATGAGGAATAAATAACAGCTCAACTTGTAGTAGTAATTGTAATAATAACAACTCATCTTGTAGTACTGCTACTGTTACCAAGCCATAGTAACCCCAACCCAAGATTTAAAGTACTTCAAGAGACTGCAAGCAAATATATGATTTTTATCTATCTATCTATCTATCTATCTATCTATCTATCTATTATTTATTTATTATTTATGTATCCCATCCTATTCTTGACCTTCGAAGAGGGACTCAGAGCGGCTTCCAACAATATAAAAACATCAATAAATACACAATTACATAAAATGATAATAAATATACCTTTAAATATAGTTCACCAAGTTTAAAGTGTGCTCCAAATCAGTCCATACAATCTCATCTAAGCCAATAAAAACTGTCTATTCCGTGAACGCTTGCTCCCACAGCCAAGTATTAAGTGTCTTGCAAAAAGTTAGGAGAGAAGGGACAGATCTTTAGGGAGGGTGTTCCACAGCTGAGGGAAGATAGTCTGTAGTTTAAAAACTACAGGGAAAGGCTGATTTTACCGTAGCAAGAATCAGGAAGGTTTTGGCTTCTGGCCTGTGTAGCTTAGATAAGTCAAGTTGACTTATTTATATTATTATTTATTTATTTATTTACTGCACTTGTAGACCGCCGTTCCCAGCCCTAGGGCAACTCACGGCGGTGTACAACATATAAAAACAAATTACAATATAGGCAATATCACAAACAACAATAACAACATCACTATCGATAATACAATTACACTAAATCATTCGCAGCGTCTCATCATAGAATCACAATCCAATCTCATTATCCATGTTCCGTTCCAGTCATCATTGCCAATTGTTGTAGCACTTAGTCAAACGCCTTCTCAAACAACCACGTCTTTAGTCTCTTGCGGAATGTCATAAGGGAAGGCGCCTGTCTGATGTCTACAGGGAGGGTGTTCCACAGCCAGGGGGCCACCACCGAGAAGGCCCTATCTCTCGTCCCCGCCAGGCGTGCCTGTGAGGCAGGCGGGATCGAGAGAAGGGCCTCCCCAGACGATCTCAAAGTCCTCGTGGGCTCATAGGCCGAGATGCGGTCAGACAGGTATTTTGGGCTGGAACCGTTTAGGGCTTTGTAGGCCAACACCAGCACCTTGAATTGGGCCCGGTAGCAGATCGGCAGCCAGTGGAGCTGGAACAACAAGGGTGTTGTATGCTCCCTGCGTCCTGCTCCTGTTAGTAACATGGCTGCCGCGCGCCATATTAGTAGTTAGTGTGTGAGTAGAAAGGGTGAGAGAAACCCTAATAAGAATCTTTATTGCAACAGAAATATCACGAAGAAAGACTAAGCTTGTATCTGAAGTAACGGTAGCAGATCGGCAGCCAGTGGAGCTGGAACAACAAGGGCGTTGTATGCTCCCTGCGTCCTGCTCCTGTTAGTAACATGGCTGCCGCGCGCCATATTAGTAGTTAGTGTGTGAGTAGAGAGGGTGAGAGAAACCCTAATAAGAATCTTTATTGCAACAGAAATATCACGAAGAAAGACTAAGCTTGCATCTGAAGTAATCTATTATGGAAAGAAATACAGTTTCAAGAAAAATAAGTTTGAAACCTGTTTGAGGGAAGGAAGAGTCCTCCTAAGAGTTGTTTATGAAATGCTTTAAATGTAACCTCTAAAGATATGTGCCTCTAAGAGCTAAGAAACATTGAAACCATCAAGGTTCTTGTACATTTCAATAAAATTGTAACAGTTTCTTCTAAAGCCGAGTCTCTGTTACAAATCCTTTTTACGTTAAGTCACGCTACACATTGAAGAAAGACCAATTCAATATTACTAGCTATTAGCTATGCTATCAATTTAATAAGCCCTTACAAAATGGTGGCTTTTTTTACAAAACGGTCACAAATTGGTGGCTTCATTACAAATTGGTGGCATCTTCGCACAAGGCAACAGGGGTGCCTGGAGGGAGAGGCTGACTACTCACAAAAGGTGTATCAACAAGCCTCCTGACTGCTGCTTCTCCATCTCGTCCCTCCCCCTGAGTGGAACTGTTCCATGTGGCACCTGGAAGCGGGGACGCCATGGTGTCTTCACTTTTAGGCCTGTTCCTGGGGTTATTTGGGGTTTCAGAAAATTCAGAAAATTGCATTGGATAGACCAGATCATCTCTAGATTATTAAATATGGTGTTCTGTGGACAAGCAGATGGTGACTACTGAGTGGCATATATTCTGTATCAGAAACTAGATGGATCAGAAACTAGATGGAAATGCTGGACCACTCTCACAACCACCATGTCAGGCTACACGGAGAAGCCATTGAAATCCACAAACATGTGGACAATTTCAACAGAAAGGAAGAAACCATGAAAATGAACAAAATCTGGCTCCCAGTATTAAAAATACTCTGAAATTACAACAGCAAAACAACAGAGAGGAAACCATCAGGGACAGCTAATCACCTCTCAACAAAAGATTCCCCCAGGCAGTAACAAGCCACGCCAAAAAACTGCCAGGCCATCAAATGCTAATCAAGGTGATCAGTTGAAACATTCACACCTAGCTCCAACAGACAAGAGGTTTTTTCCCACCCTGACCATTCCACAAGTAGATAAACCCAATTTTCCTAGTTCCAACAGACCTCACGACCTCTGAGGATGCTTGCCATGGATGCAGGCGAAATGTCAGGAGAGAATGCCTCTAGAACATGGCCATATAGCCCAAAAGACCTACAACAACCCAGTGCTTCCAGCCACGAAAGCCTTCGACAAGACATTCTTGCAATGGCTTCCGATGGAGTTCAGCAGAAAGACCGGACCATGAGGGTGGCCTTTGATGATAAAAATCATCTATCCAAATGTATTTGTCAATGTCTTGAAGCTTTGTGTGGGATGCTGCTCTTAATTCCGAGCCATGTCGCCTTGTTCTTTCCTTTGAAGCAAGAAGCGGTTGTTCCGATGGTCCTCCTTCTTATGTCTCCGATGTACTCAGGACGGTCAACAGGAAGGGAGTGTGAGGGAAAGAAGATCTTGTCTTGGATCTTTGGTCTACATCCAAGCAAAATGCACCCAATTTTAGAACCACTCCAGTGGCATTGACAGAATGTGGTGTTTTTAAATATGATGAAATCTCTCTGAGTGACTTTACCAAGTCAAACTCTCATAGAATCATAGAATCAAAGAGTTGGAAGAGACCTCGTGGGCCATCCAGTCCAACCCCATTCTGCCGACAAGCAGGAAAATAGCATTGAAAGCATCTTCGACAGATGACCATCCAGCCTCTGTTTAAAAGCTTCCAAAGAAGGAGCCTCCACCACACTCCGGGGCAGAGAGTTCCACTGCTGAACGGCTCTCACAGTCAGGAAGTTCTTCCTCATGTTCAGATGGAATCTCCTCTCTTGTAGTTTGAAGCCATTGCTCCATTGCGTCCTAGTCTCCAGGGAAGCAGAAAGGAAGCTTGCTCCCTCCTCCTCCCTGTGGCTTCCTCTCACATCATGCCTCCTCTCAGCCTTCTCTTCTTCAGGCTAAACATGCCCAGCTCCTTAAGCCGCTCCTCATAGGGCTTGTTCTCCAGACCCTTGATCATTTTAGTCGCCCTCCTCTGGGCACATTCCAGAGGACATCAGCCATGCCCCATCTCTGGCAGTCTTCAGGAGGAGCTTGAAAACGTGGTTGTGAAGTCAATACAGACTTTAGGAGGGTCTCCCCAGTAAGAGAGACCCCTAGGACCGCACCAAAGAGGATCCATGACCTTGGCGAGCTGTCAGAGAAGCCTGATTCCAGCAATTTTATTAATATTAATAATTGAAATGAGACTCTTGCCAAGGCGAAGAAGTGGCACTGAGGTTTATTGTGCGATTCAGCTGAAGCGGATGCAATTGCAGTGATCATTCACATGCAAGCATGCTAACACAAAGTTTGGAGGCATTTTTATAGCAGAAACATGTACAAAGATTTCAAATTTCCCGCCCGCCTTTCCCCGCCTGGCTCGTCGATGATTGGCTGATGGCCTGAACAGCTGGGAGGAGGCTCGGCGGCCCGCCCTCAGCCTGAGCCAATAGCAAGGCTTCCCCGCTTCTGGGGAGCCAATCAGGATGCTTTCCCCGCTTCTGGGGATTGACGAATCAGGGAAGAGGAGGCGGGACGATCAGAGATAATGGAAGGCGATGAGATTATGGCTTATTGAAAGAATCGGCCAGCTGAGACATTGAGGCATTGTTTGCCGATTGAGAATTGACTGAATTAGGAAGGGTTTTCTTGTCCCTGATCTGATAAGAAGAAGTTTGCTTTGTGAGCCAGGTGAAGAAGACGAACCGGCAAAAAGACTCCCTAGTGGGCAGCCTGGCCAGCATTGTCTGAAATAATCAAAACTTGCCTAAAGGGAAATTAACATTGATCAGACCAACTCAGAAAATCAATGAAAAACTTCCTTGCTATTGTCCATGCTAATGTCTGTGGAAGGTTGGTTTCGAGGGGGACAACAGCCCCCCTCAGGCACTGAGTGTTTCCTGGTCGCCTTTCTGGGGCAAGGGGCAAGGGTAAGACAAAAGGGCAAAAGATATTTCATAGGAAGATACATACATACAATTCATAAGCATTTCACAGCAGCAAAGACCCAATCCCTACCCCACACCACAAGTATATTTAATAAAAGAATTAATTTTATTTGGAGACTTTGAGTCCACTGTTCTTGAAGAAAGTTCATGAGAAATAATGTTTCCCTGAAGTCCCAGACCGGCAACAGTGATGATTCATGGCAACTCTGGCCGAGTTGCCATGAATCCACGTCTTGGTCCTTGGAAAACTAGAACTCCCTTCCCAAGGACCGGGGCCCCCTGGCCAGGCTCCTCTCCAAAATCCCATGGGGGAACCGCATGAAGTCCCCGGGTCTGGAGCTCAGCAGGGGTGAGCGGCAGCAAGGAGCAGTCGAATTGTTTGCATGGAACCGGCGTTTTTGGCAATCAGCTATTTCTGACAAAATATATTCTCAAAAATCGAGAGGTTATTTCCCGGGCGTAGGGATCCAAAATAGAAAAAGCAAGACAGCAGATAGGCTTAGAATATTGCAGGGAAAAATATGACATTAAAATGGAGCCGATCCGCCATTTTATGATTTCGTGGATACCGAGATCCGAAAGGAGAAATCCCGTATCCGCGGTTTCAAATAACGCAGATTCGGCGTCCCCGGAACACCAGGAAGGCATTCCGGGCGGGCTCGCGGTTCCCCGGAGCCTGGAAAAGGTTAATTTCATGCAGTTTGATGGTTCAGGCAAGGAAAGACACAAAGTATCAAGCAGAAAAGTTAAAAGTTGCAATTTCAAGTACTTTTATTAGGGGAATAGCTACAATGTTAGGGCTTGGGGGAAAGTGATAGAAAGGCACAGAGGCTGAGTGCAGTCCTAGTTTTGAGCTGTCTGTTGGGGCACATTTCATCAGTTAGTCCCAATTGTGGCTTCTAGGAACTGTGGAACTCTCCGCTGCTCGTCGGACCAACTTGGAGGCAGGGGGCCTCCGCTGCGCTCGATGACAACTGTTCCAGTGTGCCTTCCCAGAATAACGAACCCCTAGCATTATGTCCCCAAAAAGCACTTTATATCGATTTAGGACTGCTTGTATGTTTCTATCAACGCCCTCCCTCCTGCATCTTGTTCATGCCCAGCACTATTTTGTAAAACTATAATTACATTTGGCCCAGCCATCGAGTTTAATTGGGCACTGTATTTTGTTTAATGTTTATGCTTTGGGTGTTATGAGATTTATTTTAATTGCTGTATTGTATTGTTATTGCTTGTATTGTTGTATTTGGACTCGGCCTCATGTAAGCTGCACCGAGTCCCATGGGGAGATGGTATTCTCCATCTTCATCTATTCTCCATCTTCATTGCTATGATACTTCACCTTGTTGACGGGAAGCTTCCCACCGGAGTGGAAGTCATCTATTGGACAGATGGCAAGCTGTTTAACCTCAGCAGACTGAAAGCCAAAACCAAGGTTACAACATCTCTTATAGAACTCCGGTATGCTGATGACAATGTCATCTGTGCGCATTCATAAGAAGATCTACAAGCCACTCTAAACACCTTCGCAGAAGCATACACGAAGCTTGGCCTGTCGCTGAACATTGGGAAAACCCAAGGGTCAGGACTCCCGTTGGCTTCTTCCCCCGAGCGGTCACTTGGCCCCTCTCCAATGCCAGAGATGCAGCTTAATGGTGTAACATTAGAAAATGTTGACCATTTCCGCTCCCTTGGCAGCCACCTCTCCACCAAAGTCAACATCGACACCGAAATACAACACCGCCTGAGCTCTGCGAGTGCAGCATTTTCCCGAATGAAGCAGAGAGTGTTTGAGGACCGGAACATCCATAGAGATACCAAGGGGCTTGTTTATAAACTATTGCCATCCCAACCCTGCTATAAGCCTGCGAAACGTGGACTGTCTACAGACGTCACATGCAGCTCCTGGAACGATTACATCAGTGCTTCCTCAGGAAAATCTTGCAAATCTCCTGGGAAGACAAGCAGACAAACGTCAGCGTGTTGGAAGAAGCAAAGACCACCAGCATTGAAGTGAAGCTCCTCTGCCATCAAGTCCGCTGGGCCGGTCACGTTGTCCGGATGCCTGACCACCGCCTCCCAAAGCAGTTGCTCTACTCTGAACTCAAGAATGGAAAACGGAACGTTGGTGGGCAGGAAAAGAGATTTAAAGATGGCCTCAAAGCCAACCTTAAAAACTGTGGCATAGACACTGAGAACTAGTAAGCCCTGGCCTTGAGCACTCCAGCTGGAGGTCAGCTGTGACCAGCAGTGCTGCAGAATTCGAGGAGGCCCGAGTGGAGGGTGAAAGAGAGAAACGTGCCAGGAGGAAGCCGCGTCAAGCCTACCCCGACCGGGACCGCCTTCCACCTGGAAACCAATGCCCTCACTGCGGAAGAAGATGCAGGTCAAGAATAGGGCTCCACAGCCACCTACGGACCCACAAGGAAACCCATCATGGAAGACCATCTTACTCATCCAACGAGGGATCGCCTAAAAGGAAGGGAAAAAAGGTAGCGGGGTATAAATAGTTTTCTTATTATTATATTATTATTAACTGGATTGCCATTGGATATCTCTTCCAGCTCTGAGTATAGTCTTCCTGGGAGTCATGCAGAGTCTCTGGAGGGTTTTCAAGTGGCAAGATGGCCATTGGTGGGGAGGGCTTTGCTTGGCAGAAAGGGAGTGGACAATGACCTTGTGGAGTCCCTTCCTACTATCCCCATATCACTAAGGAGAGACAATCCTGAGTTACAAGCTGGGTAGATGCGGGGTATGATACCGTGGATGTAGCGTACCTGGATTTCAGTAAGGCCTTTGACAAGGTCCCCCATGACCTTCTGGCAAGGAAACTAGTCCAATGTGGGCTAGGCAAAACTACGGTGAGGTGGATCTGGAATTGGTTAAGTGGACGAACCCAGAGGGTGATTCTCCCCAATGCTTCCTCTTCATCCTGGAAAGAAGTGACGAGTGGAGTGCCACAAGCAGGGTTCCGTCCTGGGCCCGGTCCTGTTCAACATCTTTATTAATGACTTAGATGAAGGGCTAGAAGGCAGGATCATCAAGTTTGCAGATGGGACCAAATGGGGAGGGAGAGCCAATACTCTTGACAGATTGGAGAGATGAAGGGCCAAAACTAACAAAATGAAGTTCAACAGTGACAAATGCAAGATACTCCACTTCGGCAGGAAAAACGAAATGCAAAGATACAGAATGGGGGATACCTGGCTCGAGAGCAGTACGTGTGAAAAAGATCTTGGAGTCCTCGTGGACAACAAGTTAAACAAGAGCCAGGAATGTGATGTGGCGGCAAAAAAAGCCAATGGGATTTTGGCCTGCATCAAGAGGAGCCTAGTGTCTAGATCTAGGGAAGTCATGCTCCCCATGCTGTATTCCGCTTTGGTTAGACCACTTTACCTGGAATATTGTGTCCAATTCTGGGCACCACAATTCAAGCTGGAATGTGTCCAGAGGAGGGCAACTAAAATGATCAAGGGTCTGGAGGACAAGCCCTATGAGGAGCGGCTTAAGGAGCTGGGCATGTTTAGCCTGAAGAAGAGAAGGATGAGAGGAGATATGATGATAGCCATGTATAAATATTAGGCTTGGGTAACCACAGAAAAATTTGGTTCTAAACTCGTTTCGTTTTTAGGTGGCCCTTGCGTTTCTTTTTTTTTTAAATAATTCTGAAATGTTCCTTTAAAAAATTTCAAAATTTACGAAATTTCGTAAAATTACGAATCGATTCGTTAATGGCGGACGAGATTGAGCAATATGCTAAAAAAAACCCTCCAAATGGGAGATGGGAACCTTCTGAAGCTTCCCTCTCCCTCTGTTGTTGAGTGTTGGTGTGATAAAACAAACAACAACTATAAAACTTGCACCAGACATGCGAAAATAATTACGAAATAATTACGAAATAATTTCGAAATAATTACGAAATAATTACGAAATAAATTGAAAAAATTGTTTCGAATCTTAATTACTCCTCACACTATTCCTGCATGGCTCAATATTGGATCGTAAGCTAATTTAAATACGAATTAATAACGAATTATGAAATTAACGAACGAAACCACCCAAGCCTAATAAATATGGGAGAGGAAGCCACAGGGAGGAGGAGGGAGCAAACTTGTTTTCTGCTTCCTTGGAGACTAAGACGCATTGGAACAATGGCTTCAAACTACAAGAGAGGAGATTCCATCTGAACATGAGGAAGAACTTCCTGACTGCGAGAGCCGTTCAGCAGTGGAACTCTCTGCCCCGGAGTGTGGTCGAGGCTCCTTCTTTGGAAGCTTTTAAACAGGGGCTGGATGGCCATCTGTCAGGGGTGATTTGAATGCAATATTCCTGCTTCTTGGCAGGATGGGGTTGCTGGATGGCCCATGAGGTCTCTTCCAACTCTTGGATTCCATGATCCTGTGATGCTTGAAGGCAAAATGGCACCCAAGCTGTCCTGGTGGCCCATAAATGACCAATAGATGTGTATTTTGAGCCCGTATCACACTAGAGCCGAGTGTGTAGGCAAGGAGTGTGCATCCCACTGGAAATCCGGTGCCTGCCTCCTGCAGAATCCCAGGGCTTGTAGTTTAGGGGAGGGCCCTTTAAAATGCCCAGCCGGAGAGGTCCTGTGCCAGAGCTGGAGGCTGGAGGAAAGGCTGCCATGGCTGCTTGGCTTCCTTGGCTCCTCTGCCTCTCGCTCTTTGCAGGGACTTCTGTAGCCATAAAGTTTAATAAATGTACACTGGCCAAGAAGCTCCTGGAGGAAGGGCTGGACGGATACAAGGGCATCTTTTTGGAAGACTGTGAGTCCTCCGGCTTTTTATTTTGGAGCAATTTCCCAAAAAGAGTTGACAAAATAATTCTATCTATCTATCTATCTATCCATCTTCTGGGTTGTTGTAGGTTTTTTCGGGCTATATGGCCATGGTCCAGAGGCATTCTCTCCTGACGTTCCGCCTGCATCTATGGCAAGCATCCTCAGAGGTAGCGAGGTTCCTTTGAGGATGCTTGCCATTGATGCAGGCGAAACGTCAGGAGAAAATGCCTCTAGAACATGGCCATATAGCCCGGAAAAACCTACAGCAACCCAACAGGTAGTGAGGTCTGTTGGAACTAGGAAAAAGGGTTTATATTAGGGCTGGGCGATTTCGTTCGTTAATTTCGTAATTCGTTATTAATTCATTATTTTTTTTTTTATAACGAAGCGATATTGAACCATTATCTATCTATCCATCTTCTGGGTTGTTGTAGGTTTTTTCAGGCTATATGGCCATGGTCCAGAGGCATTCTCTCCTGACGTTCCGCCTGCATCTATGGCAAGCATCCTCAGAGGTAGTGAGGTTCCTTTGAGGATGCTTGCCATTGATGCAGACGAAACGTTAATTTCGTAATTCGTTATTAATTCGTTGTTTTTTTTTTGATAACGAAGCGATATTGAACCATTCAGGAGCAACTAAAAAACGAAACGATTTTTTTCCAATTCGTCTCGTAATCGTTTCGTAATCGTTTCGTTATTATTTCCGCATATCTGGTGCAAGTTTTAGGGTTGCTGTTTGTTTTCTCAGTGAAAAGAAATATATAATTATCACACCAACAATCAACAACAGAGGGAGAAGGAAGCTTCAGAAGTTCCCCTTGTCCCATTTGGAGGTTTTTTTTTTTTTTAGCGTATTGCGCAATCGCGTCCGCCGTTAACAAATCGATTCGTAATCAATTCGTAAATTTCCAAAATTCCGTAAATTTCGAACTTTTTTAAAGAAAAATTTCAGAATTCTTTTAAAAATCGAAACGCAAAAACACCCCCCTAAAAACGAATCGAGTTTAGAAACTAATTTTTCCCGTGGTTGCCCAGCCCTAGTTTATATATCTGTGGAATGGCCAGGGTGGGACAAAGGATGCAGGCGAAACGTCAGGAGAGAATGCCTCTAGACCAGGGGTCCTCAAACTTTTTAAACAGAGGGTCAGGAATATGTGAGAGGAAGCCACAGGGAGGTTTATATATCTGTGGAATGGCCAGGGTGGGACAAAGGATGCAGGCGAAACGTCAGGAGAGAATGCCTCTAGACCAGGGGTCCTCAAACTTTTTAAACAGAGGGTCAGGAATATGTGAGAGGAAGCCACAGAGAGGTTTATATATCTGTGGAATGGCCAGGGTGGGACAAAGGATGCAGGCGAAACGTCAGGAGAGAATGCCTCTAGACCAGGGGTCCTCAAACTTTTCAAACAGAGGGCCAGGTCACAGTCCCTCAAACTGTTGGTGGGCTGGATTATCATTTGAAAAAAAAAATGAATGAATTCCTCTGCACGCTGCACATATCTTATTTGTAGTTCAAAAACACTTAAAAACAATACAATAATTAAAATGGAGAACAATTTTGATACGTATAAAGGTATTAGTATTTCAGTGGGAAGGGTGGGCCTGCTTTTGGCTGATGAGATAGGATTGTTGTTGTTGTTGTTGTGTTCTTTCAAGTTGTTTCAGACTTAGGCTGACCCTGAGCGAGGGCCGGGGAAATGACCTTGGAGGGCCGTATCCGGCCCCCGGGCCGTAGTTTGAGGACCCTTGCTCTAGACCATGGCCATATAGGCCAAAAAAAACCTACAACAACCCACCACTTGAACTGCCATTGGGTGTCTATGAAATACTGGGACTTGTAGTTTGGAGAAGAAAGCCATAACCCATACCCCCTGCTTTCATATCCTTCCCTTTCTCTCCCTCCTTTCCTTCTCCTTTCCTTTTTCTTCTTTTTCTCTTTGTTTGTTTGTTCCTTTCTTTCTTCCCGTCACCTCTTACATTTTCTCCCTTTCTTTCTTTCATTCATTTCTTTATTATTATTATTATTATTATAACTTTATTTGTACCCCGCTAGCATCTCCCGAAGGATTCGATGCGGCTTACAGCAGGCCGAAGCCCAAAACAATACAGCAATACAATACATAGCAAATAAAACAGTCAAGCAAAACAATATCAATAGCAACACGACAAGACATTATTAAAAGTGCTGATGTGTCGGAGGGGTGTGGGATTATAATAAAAGTGCGGTATACAGTGTGCAGTGATCTTGGTAACTAAAGTGCTTCTGGGATTTGGTCCTGGGAGATTCCTAATCTGAAAAGGCACATTGGAACAGCCAGGTTTTCAAATTCTTTCTGAAAACTGCGAGTGTAGGGGCTTGTCTAAGATCTTTCGGGAGGGAGTTCCAGAGGCGGGGGGCCACCACGGAGAAGGCCCTGTCTCGCTTCCCCACCAAGCGCGCCTGTGACACAGGAGGGATCACGAGCAGGGCCTCTCCAGATGACCAGAGTGAACGTGTGGGTTCGTAGACAACGATGCGGTCACGCAGGTAGGGTGGTCCCAAACCGTTCAGGGCTTTGTAGGTGAGTACCTGCACCTTAAATTGGGCTCGGAAAATAAACGGCAGCCAGTGGAGCTCCTTGAACAGGAGGGTTGACCTCTCTATGTAATGGGCCCCAGTTAACATCCTGGCTGCTGCCCGTTGGACCAATTGGAATTTCCGAGCCGTTTTCAAGGGCAGCCCCACGTAGAGCGCATTGCAGGAATCCAGTCTAGAGGTGACTAAGGCATGGACCACTCCGGCCAGATCAGCCTTAGCGAGGTACAGACGCAGCTGGCGCACGAGTCTCAATTGTGCAAAAGCCCTCCCGGTCACCGCTGAAGCCTGAGCCTCAAGCGTGAGCGATGAATCCAGGAGGACTCCCAAGCTACGGACCTGTGGCTTCAGGGGGAGTGTAACCCCGTCCAACACAGGTTGCCATCCTATACCCCGATCTGGTTTACGATCGACCAGGAGGACCTCTGTCTTGTCGGGATTGATCTTCAGCTTGTTCGTCCTCATCCAGATGGACACAGCGGCCAGGCACTCGTCTAGCACCCGAGAGGCCTCCTTGGAATTGGGTGGAAAGAGTAGTAGAGTTGTGTGTCATCTGCGTAGACTCCAAAACTCCGGATGACCTCACCCAGCGGTTTCATGTAGATGTTAAAGAGCATGGGAGAAAGAATAGAGCCTTGCGGGACCCCACAGGTCAAAGGCCAGGGGTCCGAGCAGGCATCTCCCAGCTTCACCATCTGAGTTCATCCCTCCAAGAAGGACCGGAGCCACGACAGAACCGTGCCCCCAAGACCCATCCCAGAGAGGCGACCCAGAAGGATACCATGATCGATGGTATCGAAAGCCACTGAGATATCCAAGAGGACCAGTAGGGTCACACTCCCCCTGTCCAGTCCTCTACGGAGGTCATCCACCAAGGCCACCAAGGCTGTCTCGGTGCCGTGACCAGGCCTGAAGCCTGACTGTGCCTGATCTAGGTAACTGATGTCATCTAGGAAGCCCTGGAGCTGGAGGGCGACCACTCGCTCCAGCACCTTACCCAAAAAAGGGAGGTTGGAGATCGGCTTGTAATTGTTCAGCACCGTAGAGTCAAGGGAAGGCTTTTTAAGGAGTGGACGAACCACCGCCTGTTTCAAGTTAGATGGAAAAATCCCTTGCTCCAGCGATGCGTTAATAATCAACACAAACCAATCAACCAACCCCTCCTTGGCAGCTTTTATAAGCCAGGATGGGCAAGGGTCTAGGGCCGAAGTGGTCGCCCTCACAGCCCCAAGGACCTCCTCCACGGTCTCAGGTAGAACAAGCCGAAAAGAATCCCACAAAATTGGACAAGCAGATGCCTCAGTCACCTCCTCTGGCACTGCGATGAAATTGAAGTCGAGCTCAAGACGTATCTGGGCGACTTTGCCTGCAAAATGGTGTGCAAAATCGCAACACTGAGCTGCTGGGTCGTCAGAGATCTCCTCCACCACAGGTGGGTGAAGGAGCTCCCCCACAACCCGAAACAGCTCCGATGACCTGTTTGCTGCAGACGCTATATGGGTGGTCGTGAAAGATTCCCTGGCCACTCGTATAGCCACGGAATATGCCCTAAGAGAGGCCCTAGCCCGTGCTCGATCAGACACGCCCCGAGATTTCCTCCACTTGCGCTCTAACCCCCTTCTCGTATGCTTCATCACAGCCAACTCCTCGGTGAACCAAGGAGATGGCCTGTCACGTCGCAACGAGATGAGGTGTTCGGGAGCGATCGTGTCTATCGCCCTGGGTATCTCCTTATTATAAAGGTCGACCAAGGCGTCAACAGGATCGCTAGGGTCCATGGCAGGAAGAACCCCAAGGTTCCTCAGGAATCCATCTGCATCCATCAGTCTCCTGGGGCGGACCATCTTAATTTGTCCTCCACCTCTGCGGAGGTTAGGGGTCGCAGCGAGTCTAAAGCTGACCAGATAGTGATCAGACCATGACACTGGAAGAGTGTTTTGTTTTTCCACTCTGATCATGCCACTGTCCACCACAAAAACTAGGTCGAGGGTGTGTCCAGCCTGGTGGGTGGGTCCTGATATAATTTGTGACAGTCCTATGGTTGTCATGGCAGCCATAAAGTCCTGAGCTGCGCCAGACAAAGAGGTCTCAGCATGAATGTTAAAATCTCCCAGCACCACCAAGCGCTGGAAGACCAGGGCCGAATTAGAGACCACTTCCGCTAGCTCAGACAGGGAAACTGCTGGGTCGTGGGGTGGGCGGTACACCAGCAGAAACCCCACACTGTCACGGTTCCCCACCCTCAGGAGGACAGACTCAAACCAATTGCTTGCGGTACAGCGCATCTGGTCACGGCGATGGATTGCCGAAAGACCACTGCGACCCCTCCTCCCCGCCCCCCCTGTCTGGCCTAATGATGCACCCCGAAGCCCGGTGGGCACAGCTGAGTGAGATTTACTCCCCCCAGCTCGTCCAACCAGGTTTCCGTGATGCATGCCAGATCTGCTCTCTCATCCAGTATCAAGTCCTGAATGGCAGAGGTCTTGCCATTAACAGATCTGGCATTAATCAGCAGAACCTTAAGACCGAGGGGACTGCCATGGTACCTACCACTTCCTACCTTCTCCAGGGTCGCAAGAACTCTGTTGCGCTTCTCCCTGGGATGTTGGTGATCCACAAATCTCCTCCCCCACACGACCTGGATAGCGTCCCCCCCCCCGGGCCCCCTCCCCCTACATGGTTCTTCTTCCTTTGCTTTCCCTCATACGCCATATCCCCTCTTTCTGTCCTTTGTCTTCACTTCTTTTCTTATCTTCCCTCCTTTTTGTCATTTCTTCTTTTCTCTTCCTGTCCTTCTCTTTCTTTCCTTCCCTCATACTTTCCCCTTTCTCTTTTTTTTCTTCTTTTACAGTCTTCCTCCTTTTTCATTTCTTTCTCTTTGTTTTCCTGTTCTTTTCTCCCTTCTCTGATATACTTTCTCCCTCTCTCTTATCTTCCTTTTGTTATCGGGGACCCCCAACTCAAACAACCTGCCAGTAATTTACAACTTTGGGAGCACATCAGAAGAAATATTGCTATATAAGAGACCTTCTAACATTCCAAAAATTGTGGCAGACCAGATGTAGGAGCTCAGCCGACTGGGGTTGTCACACTGCCTTCAGAGCAGGACCCTTCAGAGATTGCCATGTTGGGTTTTAATGTAGGTTCTCGGGTTAGTGAATGAAGAAGAGGGCACAGAACAAACTGCAGAGCAAAGGGGGTTGGAAGACTCTGGGATTGTTAGTTCTCAAGATAGAATGGTTTCCAGACAGTCTGATGGGAACCAGCTTGTGTTGGTTCTCTGAAGGGTCCTGTTCTGAAGGAAATTGAACATACCCATAGTCCTCTTCTTGAGGCACTGGCACCACCCCAGACAGCTGAGCTCCTACATGCAGGTTATTGTGAATCCAATGTAGTTGCATAGAATCTGGTCCTGATTCTATGCAATGTAGTTGCATAGAATCAGGTCCTGAACCGGTGCTTGGCTGCTGTCACGGACTGGATGAGGGACAACAGATTGAAACTAAATCCAGACAAGACAGAGGTACTCCTGGTCAGTCGTAAGACCGAACAGGGTACGGGGTTACAGCCTGTGCTGGACGGGGTCACACTCCCCCTAAAAGCACAGGTACGCAGTCTGGGGGTTCTCCTAGACTCATCGCTGAGCCTGGAACCCCAGGTTTCGGCGGTGGTCAGGGGAGCTTTCGCACAACTAAAACTTGTGCGCCAGCTGCGTCCCTACCTTGGGAAGGCTGACTTGGCCATGGTAGTACACGCTTTGGTTACATCCCGTTTGGATTACTGCAACGCTCTCTACGTGGGGCTGCCTATGAAGACTGCCCGGAAGCTTCAACTAGTCCAACGAACGGCACTGTCACAATCGCGGTTGGTGGGGACGAGAGACAGGGCCTTCTCGATGGTGGCCCCTCGGCTTTGGAATGCCCTCCCTCTGGAGATTAGAACCGCACCCTCCCTCCTGACGTTCAGGAAACTGACAAAGACCTGGCTTTGGGATCTGGCCTTTGATAACTGAGTCAACGTGGGTCTACGTGGAAGGAGTATGACTAACTGTGAACTACGACTAATGTTCTGACGACCTGGCTTACATATAACTGTGATGATGACGATGTATACTGTATACTGTTTATTGAAATGTGTTTTAAATGTTTTTTGATAATGCATTGTGTGTTTGTAAATTTGTATATGACACATGTTTATTTATTTATTATTTATTTATTATTACACTTGTATACCGCTAATATCTCAGCCTAAGTCGGCGACTCATTGCGGTTTACAACATCTAAAAACAACCATATTCAATTTAAAAACATAAAAAACACATATAAAATACAGAATTATTGGGCCACCAATAACAATCCAAATGCATCTCGTAACTGGAATCACAATCCAAATTCGTCATCTGTAATTACCAATCCTTAATCATCAAAATTCGTTTCGTCGGATTATCCGAATGCTTGTTCAAACATCCATGTCTTTAGTTTTTTCCGAAACGCCATCAGCGAACCAAATCGGTCTCCTGATATGGTAAGTAGGTGTAACCAGGATGGCGGTCCCTCAGGATTGAAAGTGGTGCTGTTGAACGCCAGATCTGTCAATGGCAAAACAACTATCATCCAGGACGTAATCCTGGATGAGCGGGCAGATCTGGCGTGCATCACAGAGACCTGGCTGGACGAAGCTGGAGGTGTAAACTTGACCCAGCTTTGTCCACCCGGGTTCTCTGTGCAGCATCAACCGAGATCCGGAGGGCGGGGAGGCGGGGTTGCAGTAGTCTATAGAGATTCCATTTCTCTGACCAGGACCCCCATCCCACAGTCAACAAATTTTGAATGCGTCCACCTGAGGGTGGGTGACCGGGACAGTTTAGGGATTCTGTTAGTGTACCGTCCACCTCGCTGCACTACAGTCTCCCTACCTGAGCTAGCGGGGGTAGTCTCGGACCTGGCATTGGAGTCCCAACGGCTGCTTGTGCTGGGGGACTTCAATGTCCACGCCGAGGCTGCCCTAACGGGAGCGGCTCAGGACTTCATGTCTACCATGGCGACCATGGGTCTGTCCCAACAAGTATCTGGCCCCACCCACAGTGCTGGACATACATTGGACTTGGTTTTCTGTCAGGGATGGGAGGAAGGTGGCGGTGTTGAGGAGTTATCCATCTCTCCGTTGCCATGGACCGACCACCACCTGGTCAGCTTTAGACTTACTGCACCCCCTAACCTCCGCAGAGGTGGAGGACCTATTAAATTGGTCCGCCCTAGGAGGCTTATGGATCCAGAGGGATTCCTGATGGCTCTTGGGGAATTCCCCGCCACCTCGGTTGGTGATCCTGTTGATGCCCTGGTCGCTCTCTGGAATGGGGAGATGACTAGAGCAATAGACACGATCGCTCCAGAACGTCCCCTCTCAAGTAGCCGAGCTAAACCAGCCCCTTGGTTTACTGAGGAGCTGGCGGTGTTGAAGCGAAAGAAGAGGGAACTAGAGAGCGTGTGGCGTTCGGATCCAAGCGAGCCAAACCGAACACGGTTTGTGGCCTTTTTAAGGTCATATGCCGCGGCAATAAGAGCCGCTAAGAAAACTTTCTACACTGCCACTATTGCGTCTGCAAAGAACCGTCCGGCTGAACTGTTCCGAGTTGTCAGAGGCCTTTTAAAACCCACCATTCAGGATGGGTGTCCTGACGACTCGGCTGCTCGCTGTGAAGCTTTTGCTCGGTTCTTTACAGACAAAGTCGCTTTGATCCGCTCTGGACTGGACGCCGCATTAACGGCAGTCTCTGAGGATGTAACACGAGCATCTGCTTGTCCGATTTTGATGGATTCATTTCAATTGGTTCAAACTGAGGATGTGGACAAGGTACTTGGAGGAATGAGAGCTACCACATGCATCCTAGACCCCTGCCCATCCTGGCTTCTAAAGGAGGCCAGAGGGGGATTGGCCGAGTGGGTTAAGGTGGTGGTTAATGCCTCCCTTCGGGAAGGCATTTTTCCAGCCAGCTTAAAGCAAGCTGTGATAAAACCGCTGTTGAAGAAGCCATCACTGGACCCCACTCAATTGGTAAACTATCGGCCTGTTTCCAATCTTCCCTTTTTGGGCAAAGTCATGGAACGTGTGGTGGCCTCACAACTCCAGGCATTCTTGGTAGACACGGATTATCTAGATTCGGCACAGTCTGGTTTTAGGCCGGGACATGATACCGAGACAGCCTTGGTCGCCTTAGTGGATGATCTCCGTCGGGAGCTCGACAGGGGGAGTGTGTCCTTGTTGGTGCTACTCGACCTCTCAGCGGCCTTCGATACCGTCGACCACGGTATCCTTCTGGGACGCCTCGCGGGAATGGGTCTCGGAGGTACTGCTCTGCAGTGGCTCCGGTCATTCCTCGAGGGTCGGTCTCAGAAGGTGTCACTGGGGGACTCCTGCTCTACCCCACAACCTTTGTTTTGTGGGGTTCCTCAGGGTTCAATCCTGCCCCCCATGTTGTTTAACATCTACATGAAGCCGCTGGGCGAGATCATCCGGAGTTTCGGGGTGCGGTGTCATCTGTACGCAGATGATGTCCAACTCTGTCACTCCTTTCCACCTGCTACTAAGGAGGCTGTTGAAGTCCTGAACCGGTGCTTGGCCGCTGTGACGGTCTGGATGGGGGCGAACAAATTGAAATTGAATCCAGACAAGACAGAGGTGCTCCTGGTCAGTCGCAAGGCCGAACAGGGTATAGGGCTACAGCCTGTGTTAGACGGGGTCGCACTCCCCCTGAAGACACAGGTTCGCAGTTTGGGTGTGATCCTGGACTCATCACTGAGCCTGGAGCCCCAGGTTTCGGCGGTGACCAGGGGAGCATTCGCACAGTTAAGACTCGTGCGCCAACTGCGACCGTACCTTGGGAAGTCTGACTTGGCCACGGTAGTCCACGCTCTGGTTACATCCCGTCTTGATTACTGCAACGCTCTCTACGTGGGGTTGCCTTTGAAGACGGCCCGGAAGCTCCAATTAGTCCAACGGGCGGCAGCCATGGTATTAACAGGGGCTGGGCGCAGGGAGCATACAACTCCTCTGCTGTACCAGCTCCACTGGCTACCGATTAGCTACCGAGCCCAATTCAAAGTGCTGGTTTTGACCTTTAAAGCCCTAAACGGTTCTGGCCCTACATACCTATCCGAACGTATCTCGGCCTATCAGCCCACCAGGACCCTAAGATCTTCAGGAGAAGCCCTTCTCTCTATCCCACCTGCTTCACAGGTGCGGCTTGTGGGAACGAGAGATAGGGCTTTTTCTGTGGTGGCCCCCCGGCTTTGGAATGCCCTCCCTACTGAACTAAGATCAGCCACCTCGCTAATGGCATTTCGGAAGAAACTAAAAACTTGGATGTTCGTGCAAGCCTTCAATTGATTTTTGATGTGATGTTGTTTGACCATGGATTAGCAATCAAGGATAACGAATTGGACTACGATTTAAACGATGAGATGTTCCGATCTGTATTGGTGGCCCAATACTATGAATGTTTTGTATGTATTTTTAAATTTTTAATCTATATGCTTAAAGTGTATTGTATATTTTAACATGCTGTAAACCGCAATGAGTCGCCGCACAGGCTGAGATATTGGCGGTATATAAGCGTACCAAATAAATAAATAAATAAATCATGTTGTGAACCGAATCTGAGTCCCTCTCGAGGTGAGAAGATCGGTATAAAAAACTTCCAAATAAATAAATAAATAAATAAATCTGAATATCTAATGCTGTACTTTGTGCCTAAATGTTGTTCTGTAAAAGTTCTGATATACCCTCTCACACTGGAAATTGCAATAAAAAGAATGCTGCCCAGAGCTTCCCCTTCAGAGATCTTGGCTATTCATGGGACAAAGATCCAGGATGAAACTTTGATTGTGATCCAATCAATATACATCTTTGGGACTCTTTCTTTGGGACTCTTCGCAGTTAGCAAAGCTTGCCAGGTGTCACTTGGCACCCATGGGACTTTGAAAAACTCCAACTGCTGGAATCTCTTTCTTACTCTGCTGTTCTTCTCTCTTTCTCTCCTTCCTTCCTTCCTTCCTTCCTTCCTTCCTTCCTTCCTTTCTTTTTCTTTTCAAACCTCCCTCAATAATTCCTCCCTTTCCTTTCTCTTCCTTCAATTATTTTCCTTCCTTCCTTCCTTTTTTAAAATTCTCTTTTTTTGTTTCCTTCCCTTCCCTTCCCCTTGCTCCTTTCTCCAGCTTTGGGAGGGAATTATTTCACAATTCTGCGTTTCCAGGATGAAATGGCCAAATCATGGTTTGCTTTTCGGATTAAAGAAAATTGCAACAATATTTGTGAATCTCATCAATATCCATCCTTGGAACTCTTTCTCTGGGACTCTTTGCAGTTAGCGAATCTCCCCAGGTGTCTCCGGATATCCAAATTTCTGGTATCTCTTTCTTCCCCTTTCCTTTCTCTTCCTTCAGTTCTTTTTCCTTCCTTCCTTCCTTCCTTCCTTCCTTCCTTCCTTCCTTCTTCTCCCCCTTCTCATCCTTGTTTTTGTTTCCTTCCCTTCCCTTCCCCTCGCTCCCTTCTCCAGCTTTGGGAGGGAATTATTTCACAATTGTGCGTTTCCAGTATGAAATGGCCAAATCATGGTTTGCTTTTCGGATTAAAAAAGTATTTGCAATCCATGGATGCGGCTCCTATGGATACATTGTGCTCTTTTTCTTTCAGGGATGTGTATAGCGTATTACTCGAGTGGGTATGATACACAGTCACGCGCCATGGACGGATATGGACTCTTTCAATTCAATCCTTCTCTTTGGTGTAAATCACCTGGTCTAAAATCAGACAACTACTGCAAAATGTGCTGTTCAAGTAAGTCCTCTGAGAGAAGTTCTCTCTCTTTCTTAAAAGTTTACAATTGCAAATTCAAAGCAGGTAAAAGAGGCAGCACTAAATAAAGAAATGGAATAGATAAAATGGGTGAGAGAGGGTTTGGAAAGAGAAAGGATGAGAAGGAAAGAGAAAAAGAAGAGGAAGGAAGGAAGGAAGGAAGGAAGGAAGGAAGGAAGGAAGGAAGGAAGGAAAGAGCGGAGAGAGAGTAAGTGCATAAGGATGTAGGCAAACCCCAACTTCCATCATCACAGGCCAGTTCTCCCCAAAATCCATGAGAGGTTTTTGTGCTCTCTGGAGTTAGGTGCACTGCAAATCCTATCATCCTGGGACAGTCCTGCCCACCCCACCTCCTTTATCTTAAGGCGGTTGTGTTGGGTATGTGTACCAAGTTTGCTGGTAGGACTGACAGGGCTTTCTGGATATCGATACATGCATTTCTCTGAATGCAGAATAAATATAGTTAAAACCCTAGTTGCCCCTCCCCACCAGAAGAAAACCAATCCAGTATATTCTGCTGGTTCTGGGGGGTATGTGTGCCAAGTTTGGTCCAGATCCATTCTTGGTGGGTTTCAGTGTGCTGTGGATGCAGAGATAACTCTGACCCCATCATAGCTGGGGGCCACAGTGGTCTGTGGGAGCTGAACCTGGCGAAGCTACTGCAAATCCCATCACCCGTGGTCCATCTTCACCCCAAACCGCTGCAGCATGAAATGTGGGTAACGCAAGGTCTGTGTGCCAAGTGTGATCTAGGTCCGTAATTTGTGGGGATTGCAGTAGTCTGTGGAAACAGGAATATTTTGAACCAGATTGTGAACCTGAATCCCATCATTCTCATCAGAGGCACTGTGTGATTCCAGCTGTGTCACAACAGGTAATGTGAGGTCTGTGTGCCAAGTTTGGTCCAGATCCATCATTTGTGGAGATCGCAGTAGTCTGTGGAAGTGAGTACAGGTACTACAAATCTCATCATCCATGGCCCATCCTCCCCCAAACTGTACAAGGAAGTGGGTCATGGGCGTTCTGTGTGCCAAGTTCAGGTCTGTCATCCGTGGGGTGATTCAGGAGGCTTTGGTAGTGCCCTTTCCAGCCTAGTGGTGCAATTGGTTTTTTGTCCTTCAGAAGTTTGGTTCCATCTGATGAGCGTGGAGGCTGGGAGGATGTCTTCTGAAAGGGGTAGAAGGCAGTTTGCAAAGATTCTTGCGAGGATTTTCCCAGCGGAGGTGAGGAGGGAGATACCTCGATAGTTTCCGCAGTCTGTTCTTTCCCCTTTTTTGAAGAGGGTGATGATGGTGGCATCCTTGAAGTCTGCTGGGATTTTCTCGGTCACCCACACTTTTTCAATGAGCTGGTGGAGTTGTTGTGTCAGCTCAGGTCCTCCCTCTTTAAAGATTTCAGCAGGGATCCCATCAGGTCCGCTGGCTTTGTTATTTTTGTGTTGGCTGATGGCGTTGCTGACTTCTTCCAAACTAGGCAGTGCTGCAAGCTCATCCCTGGTTTGTTTTTGCGGGATTTGTGAGAGAACCTCTTCGGCCGCATTGGAGCTGCGGTTAAGGAGGCTTTGGTAGTGTTCTTTCCAAGGCAGTGCAATTGATTTTTGGCCGCAGGATGGTGACCCCACTGGATGCGGCAGTCCAGTCAGGGATAAGAGAGGCAGACTATGTTTAGGGCACCTTTTCTAGCCCCCTTCCCATGTGGGGTGAGCAGAGTGGGTCCTCAATAGGACTGTTCAGTCATGGATACAGCTGCCGAACTACTCAACTGCCTCGGACCTTGAGGTAGAACGACTGAGTCCGTATCCACCGTCCATGTGCCAGTCTGTGACTAGAGGCTTCCAGATTTCACAGTCCTGCCCCCGTCGCCACTCGCTGATTGCCATGGGACTTTTGTTGGTTTATTTTTTTCCCTTGGAAGATGCCTGTGCGTGAATGTTTTTAATGTGTGGAGGTCAGTGCACAGCCAATCAACACATAGTCTTCACAGAGTAAGGTCCCATCCAGTGGCATGGTTGACGGCGGCTTCTCAATCTGTTGCAGGCTTCTTCCGTCTTCACAGAAATTGAAACATGTTCCATGTTATCCTCCGACTGCCCTGCCATTGAGGCCTTTGGGTCTTTGGATGGTGCTTGGTCTGGAACCTCCCCTGTGGCCCATCCTGGTAGTGTATGACTCCAGTGTTTGCACCCTCAGGTTCATTGGAACACGCAAGCCCCCTCACCACAACAAGGTGACGATCCATCGAGGGGGTGGGGGTCTGTGTGCAACGTTTGGTTCAGACTCATTGTTGGCGGGCGTCACAATGCTCTCTGGAAGTAGGGGCTGTCTTGGAAAATACAAACATACAGAGCTACCGAGATACATTGCAGTCTCCATTTTTAAAAATATGGATTTCTCTCCTTTTTCTAGAGTTGCAAGATGCTGATCTCTCCGATGACGTTATGTGCCTCAAAACACTTGTGGGGTCGTTAAACGATCTGTGGGCCTTGTAAGTCCCTCTTTTCCAAAAAGATCCTTTAATATTTTTGGTTTGCTTCCTTGTTTATAACCCTGACCATCCAAGCTACAATCGTAATTATTGACATTTAACGCAGCAAACGGAAGGAAAGAAGTGGAAAAGACAGGATTTAGGAACAGAAGGGCTCTGTCCTGACTGGGCATATTCTACTACACAGTCAAATGGAGGCAGTTTGGCACCCTTTGAGCTGCCATTGCTCCATGCGATTGGATCCTGGGAGTTGTAGTTCTACTAAAGTGCATCTATCCTGCCAAATGAAGTCAGCTTGCTACCATGGCTCCATGCAATGGCATCCTGGGAGTTGTAGTTCTACTAAAGTGCATCTATCCTGCCAAATGAAGTCAGCTTGCTACCATGGCTCCATGCAATGGCATCCTGGGAGTTGTCGTTTAGTGAAGCACCTGCAATTCTCCATCAGAGAAAGATAAAGACCTTGTGAAACAACAATGCCTGGGAATCCGTTGCAGTGAATCATGGAAGTTAAAGGGGTTCCAGATGGCATTAATTCCACAGTGCAGATACACCCTTATGGACTAAGTTCAGCTTTGTGATGGTTTGGGGTTTTTGGCAGAATAAGCAAGATATCCCTGTCTGTTCTGCAACTTCTTTTTGCCTCTTTAATTTGGGACGGGGCTTGGTTTCACCATTTCTGTGCCTTTGATTGAGACTCTTTCCCTTCTGTGTTTAAAACCAGAGCAAGCTAATCTGCAATAATCTTGAGCTCCATCCCTCCATTCCCGCTTCCTTCTCTCTTGACTTCTAGTTGGCCATGGGTAGCGCATTGCCAAAAGGGACATATTGCAGACTTTCTACATGACTGCAGATGGCTCGAGCGTCCATCGAAGAATATAGCATGAGCCAAAGAAAGAGTTTCTCTTGATTCATTCCAGAAGAAAGCGGAGGACGGCCTTCTCGCCTTTTGATCCACATTCTATCTCCTTTTTGCTTTGGAAGAATGTCCTTTCATTGAAATGGTCAATAAATTGAAGCAAAGATTCACGGTTCTGCTGAATGAATAAATGTGACCAAGTTGGGGGTTATTTAAGAAAAACTGGTAACTATTATTTATTTTTGAGAAGTCTGCACAAAATGCATAATATCACAGCTCTAAGATCTTATTTATTTATTTGCTATAGTTGTATACCGCCGTTTCTCAGCCTAGCCGGTGACTCAACGCGGTTTACAACAACTTATAACAAACAACAGTACACAATTTAAAAGCATGAAGACATAATCAACAATACATATATCAATAAACAATCCAATTCATCTCTTGACTAAAATCATGATCCAGTTTCGTCATCCAAATTGCCAGTCCTTCAATCATTACACTTATTGCACTGAGTTAACCGAACGCCTGCTCGAACATCCAGGTTTTTAGTCTTTTCCGGAATACCATCAATGAGGGGGCTGATCTTACCTCCATGGGGAGGGCGTTCCATAGCCGCGGGGCCGCCACAGAAAAGGCCCTGTCTCTTGTCCCCGCCAGCCGCACCTGTGAAGCAGGCGGGATAGAGAGCAGGGCCCCCCCAGAAGATCTTAGGGTCCTGGTGGGCTGATAGGTCGAGATACGTTCGGATAGGTAAGTTGGGCCAGAACCGTTTAGGGCTTTAAAGGCCAACGCCAGCACTTTGAATTGAGCCCGGTAGCAGATCGGCAGCCAGTGGAGCTGGTGCAGCAGAGGGGTTGTATGCTCTCTGCGCTCCGCTCCTGTTAGTATCATGGCTGCCGAGCGTTTGACTAATTGGAACTCCCGGGCCGTCTTCAAAGGCAATCCCACGTAGAGAGCGTTGCAGTAGTCTAAACGGGATGTAACCAGAGCGTGGACTACTGTGGCCAAGTCAGACTTCCCAAGGTACGGTCGCAGTTGGCGCACAAGTTTTAACTGTGTGAATGCTGCCCTGGTCACCGCCGAAACCTGGGGTTCCAGGCTCCACGATGAGTCCAGGATCACACCCAAGCTGCGAACCTGCGTCTTCAGGGGGAGTGCGACCCCGTCTAACACAGGCTGTAACCCTATACCCTGTTCGGCCTTACGACTGACCAGGAGTACCTCTGTGTAGTCTGGATTCAATTTCAATTTGTTCGCCCCCATCCAGACCGTCACAGCGGCCAAGCACCGGTTCAGGACCTCGACAGCCTCCTTAGTAGCAGGTGGAAAGGAGTGACAGAGTTGGACATCATCCGCGTACAGATGACATTGCACTCCGAAACTCCGGATGATCTCACCCAGCGGCTTCATGTAGATGTTAAACAACATGGGAGACAATATTGAACCCTGAGGAACCCCACAAGACAAAGGTTGTGGGGTTGAACAGGAGTCTCCCAGTAACACCTTCTGAGATCGGCCCTCAAGGAATGAGCGGAGCCACTGTAAAACAGTCCCTCCAAGACCCATTCCCGCGAGGCGTCCCAGAAGGATACCGTGGTCGACGGTATCGAAGGCTGCTGAGAGGTCCAGCAGCACCAACAGGGACACACTCCCCCTGTCGAGCTCCCGGCGCAGATCATCCACTAAGGCGACCAAGGCTGTCTCGGTACCATGTCCCGGCCTAAAGCCAGACTGTGCCGGGTCCAGATAATCCGTGTCAACCAAGAATGCCTGGAGTTGTGAGGCCACCACACGTTCCAGGGCCTTGCCCAAAAAGGGGAGATTGGAAACAGGCCGAAAGTTGACAAATTGAGTGGGGTCCAGTGAGGGTTTTTTCAACAGCGGTTTTATCATAGCTTGCTTTAAGCTGGCTGGAATTTTGCCTTCCCGAAGGGAGGCATTAACCACCACCTTTACCCACTCGGCCAATCCCCCTCTGGCCTCCTTCAGAAGCCAGGATGGGCAGGGGTCTAGGATACATGTGGTAGCTCTCATTCCTCCAAGCACCTTGTCCACATCCTCGGATTGAACCAATTGAAATGAATCCATCAAAACCGGACAAGCAGATGCTCGTGTTACATCCTCAGAGACTGCCGTTAATATGGTATCCAGACCAGAGCGGATCAAAGCGACTTTGTCTGCAAAGAACTGAGCAAAGGCTTCACAGCGAACTGCCGAGTCATCAGGGCACCCATCCTGCATGGTGGGTTTTAACAGGCCTCTGACAACTCGGAACAGTTCAGCCGGACGGTTCTTTGCAGACGCAATAGTAGCTGCAAAGAAAGTCTTCTTTGCGGCTTTTATTGCCGCGGCATATGCCCTTAAAAAGGACACAAACCGTGTTCGATTTGGCTCGCTCGGATTCGAACGCCACACGCTCTCTAGTTCCCTCTTCTTTCGCTTCAACGCTGCCAGCTCCTCAGTGAACCAAGGAGCTGGTTTAGCTCGGCTACTTGAGAGGGGATGTTCTGGAGCGATCGTGTCTATTGCCCTAGCCATCTCCCCATTCCAGAGAGCGACCAGGGCATCGACAGGATCACCAACCGAGGCGGCGGGAAATTCCCCAAGAGCCGTCAGGAATCCATCCGGATCCATAAGCCTCTTGGGGCGGACCAACTTAATGGGTCCTCCACCTCTGCGGAGGTTAGGGGGTGCAGTTAGGCTAAAGCTGACCAGGTGGTGGTCGGTCCATGGCAACGGAGAGATGGATAACTCCTCAACACCACCACCTTCCTCCCATTCCTGGCAGAAAACCAAGTCCAATGTGTGTCCAGCACTGTGGGTGGGGCCAGATACCTGTTGGGACAGCCCCATGGTTGTCATGGCAGACATGAAGTCCTGAGCCGCTCCCGATAAGGCGGTCTCGGCGTGGACATTGAAGTCCCCCAGCACAAGCAGCCGCTGGGACTCCAATGCCAGGTCCGAGACCACCCCCACTAGCTCAGTCAGGGAGACTGTAGTGCAGCGAGGTGGACGGTACACTAACAGAATCCCTAGTCTGTCCCGGTCACCCACCCTCAGGTGGACGCATTCAAAATTTGTTGACTGCGGAATGGGGGCCCTGGTCAGAAGACTGGAATCTCTATAGACCACTGCAACCCCGCCTCCCCGCCCTCCGGATCTTGGCTGGTGCTGCACAGAGAAACCTGGTGGGCAAAGCTGGGTCAAATTAACACCTCCAGCTTCGTCCAACCAGGTCTCCGTGATGCATGCCAGATCTGCCCGTTCATCCAGGATTAAATCCTGGATGAAGGCTGTTTTGCTATTGACAGATCTGGCGTTCAACAGCACCACCTTCAATCCAGGGGGACCGCCATCCTGGTTACACCAATTCACCGTATCAGGAGACCGATTAGGAATTAGTAAAGTTGTTGTACGGTCCCTAGGCCGAATTGCCTGAAACAGAAAACAAGCTTGCTCCCTCCTCCTCCCTGTGGCTTCCTCTCACATATTTATACATGGCTATCATATCTCCTCTCAGCCTTTTCTTCTTCAGGCTAAACATGCCCAGCTCCTTAAGCTGCTCCTCATAGGAATTGTTCTCCAGACCCTTGATCGTTTTAGTCGCCCTACTCTGGACACATTCCAGCATCTGTCTTGAATTGTGGTGCCCAGAATTGGACACAATATTCCAGGTGTGGTCTAACCAAAGCGGAAGAGAGCATGGGGAGCATGACTTCCCTAGATCTAGACACTATGCTCCTCTTGATGCAGGCCAAAATCCCATTGGCTTTTTTTGCCGCCACATCACATTGTTGGCTCATGTTTAACTTCCTGTCCACGAGGACTCCAAGATCTTTTTCACACGTCCTGCTCTTGAGCCAGGCCTCGTCCCCCATTTTGTATCTTTGCATTTCGTTTTTTCTGCCTAAGTGGAGTATCTTGCATTTGTCACTGTTGAACTTCATTTTGTTAGTTTTGGCCAATCATCTCTCTAATCTGTCAAGATCGTTTTGAATCTTGCTCCTGTCAATATTCTAATGCACTAGTTCTCAAACCATACTCTGTGGAACCCCAAGGCTCCATGAAAGGTTATCAGGGGTTCCATGAGAAGAATAGAATAGAATAGAATAGAATAGAATAGAATAGAATAGAATAACTTTATTGCCATTGTATGTTGTACAATGGATGCATAATGGCGGTAGAAAAATATCATCTGTAGATCTTTTTCCATAAACATATGGTACCTCATATGTCAAGAAATGCACCACACACAGTTGACTGGTAGCTCTCGACAACTTACTGATAGCTAGATGAACTACATCCAAGAGTAATTACGGAACAAACAGAAATGATTTCAGAACCACTGGCAAGAATCTTTGAGAATTCTTGGAGAATGGGAGAAATCGCAGCTGCAGACTGGAGGAAAGCAAAATTTGTCCCTGTCATCAAGAAGGCAAAAAGGAGGACCTCAACAATGTCTAGTGTCTAGTCAGCCTGACATCAATACCAGAAAGAGTCTGGAGCAGATTGTTAAGGGGGAAGTCTGCAATCCCTTAGAAAAGAATGCTGTGATCACTAAAAGTCAACATGGATTTCTCAAACACAAGTCATATTAGACTAATCTTATTCTTTTTCAATAGAGTTACAAGCTTGGTAGACACAGGGAATGCTGTGGATATAGTATATCTTGATTTAAGCAAGGCCTTCGAGAGAGTCCCCCATGACCTCCTTGCAAGCCAGCTAGTCAGATATGGGCTAGGCAATGCTACTATTAGGTGTTATTGTTTAAGCAACCGAAGCCAAAGGGTGCTTCTCCCCAATGGCTCCTCTTCTTCATCCAGGAAAGAAGTCACTATTTGGGTGCCATAAAAAGGGTTTGGTTCTTGGCTCAGTTCTGTTCAGCATCTTCATTAATGACTTGGATGAAGGTTTAGAGGGCAGGCAGATCAAGTTTGCAGGTGGGACCAAATTGGGAGGGAGAGCTAATACTCCAGAGGCCAGGATCAGAATTCAAAATGACCTTAATGGATTAGAGAGCTGATGGACCAAAAGTCACATAATGAATTTCAACATGGACAAGTGTAAGATACTATACTTAGGCAGAAAAAGTGAAATGCAAAGATACAGAATGGGTGACTCCTGGCTTGACATTAGGGCTGTACGTGGATGACTGGAGACCATTTCCTGCGGCACCTCCACCTCCTGTGGCTCCTTTGGGACCTCATAACTGGGAAGTTGCCCCCAAAACAAAAGCCAGCTCAATATGAAAGCAAGAGGGAGCTGGTCATTGGCTTCCTCTCTGCTTTCGCTGAGCACATGGCACTGCTCACGCAGTGCTGTCACATGCCTCTTTCCCTCTGAGCCCTGCCTTCGGCACATTATTGATTGATTGATTGATTTACTTCACTTGGATACTGCTCTTCTCAACCATCAGGCGACTCAGAGCGGTTAACAACCAGTATCAACAACACAGTACAAAATCATTAATCATTTAAAACAGTAATATCAATTAATTAACATCAGAACATCAGAACATGAATACAGGAAAACAACAATCCATCACGTCTCATCAATAGAATCAGCATCCGATCTCATTGTCCATTAATCCATATTCCAGTAATCAATCAATTGCACTGCTTAGTTGAAAGCCTGTTCGAAGAGCCAGGACTTCACTCTCTTCCTGAATGCCAATAAGGAGGGGGTCGATCTAATATCTGCAAGAAGGGCGTTCCACAGCCGAGGGGCCACTACTGAGAAGGCCCTGTCTCTCGTCCCCACCAGGCGTGGTTGTGAAGCCGGCGGGACCGAGAGCAGGGCCTCCCCAGACGATCTTAATGTCCTAACCGGTTCATAGGAGGAGATGCGTTCAGACAGATAGGTCGAGCCAAAATCATTTAGGGCTTTAAAGGCTAAAGCCAGCACTTTGAATTATGCCCGGTAGCAAATGAGCTGGCGCAACAGAGGAGTTGTGTGCTCCCTGAGTGCCGCTCCTGTTAACAACCTGGCTGCCGATCGTTGGACCAATTGAAGCTTCCAAGCAGTCTTCAGAGGCAACCCCACGTAGAGCGCGTTGCAGTAGTCTATGCGGGATGTGACCAGACCGTGGACTACCGTAGCCAGGTCAGACTTCCCAATATACGGGCACAGCTGGCGCACAAGTTTTAATTGTGCAAATGCTCCCCTGATCACCGCTGAAACCTGGGGTTCCAGGCTAGCTAGATGAACTACATCCAAGAGTAATTACGGAACAAACAGAAATGATTTCAGAACTAGTGGCAAGAATCTTTGAGAATTCTTTGAGAATGGGAGAAATCGCAGCTGCAGACTGGAGGAAAGCAAAATTTGTCCCTGTCATCAAGAAGGCAAAAAGGAGGACCTCAACAATGTCTAGTGTCTAGTCAGCCTGACATCAATACCAGAAAGAGTCTGGAGCAGATTGTTAAGGGGGAAGTCTGCAATCCCTTAGAAAGGAATGCTGTGATCACTAAAAGTCAACATGGATTTCTCAAACACAAGTCATATTAGACTAATCTTATTCTTTTTCAATAGAGTTACAAGCTTGGTAGACACAGGGAATGCTGTGGATATAGTATATCTTGATTTAAGCAAGGCCTTCGAGAGAGTCCCCCATGACCTCCTTGCAAGCCAGCTAGTCAGATATGGGCTAGGCAATGCTACTATTAGGTGTTATTGTTTAAGCAACCGAAGCCAAAGGGTGCTTCTCCCCAATGGCTCATCTTCTTCATCCAGGAAAGAAGTCACTATTTGGGTGCCATAAAAAGGGTTTGGTCCTGGGCTCAGTTCTGTTCAGCATCTTCATTAATGACTTGGATGAAGGTTTAGAGGGCAGGCAGATCAAGTTTGCAGGTGGGACCAAATTGGGAGGGAGAGCTAATACTCCAGAGGACAGGATCAGAATTCAAAATGACCTTAATGGATTAGAGAGCTGATGGGCCAAAAGTCACATAATGAATTTCAACATGGACAAGTCTAAGATACTATACTTAGGCAGAAATGGGTGATGCCTGGCTTGACAATAGGGCTGTGTGTGGATACCATTTCCTCTGGCACCTCTGTCTCCTGTGGCCCCTTTGGAAGCTCGTAATACACAAGCTAGAGGGAGACGGTCATCGGCTTCCTCTCTGCTTTTGCTGAGCACATGGCACTGCTCACGCAGTGCTGTCTTTCCCTCTAAGCCAGGGGTCGGGAACCCACAAGAACCTTGTTCAGCCTGTGATTGTGTCTGATGATCAAGTTGCTTTGGATGATGGGAATGAGAATGATATCCATGTTCCAGCTGATTTCCCTGATGGAAACGGGGATGCTGACGTAGAGCAGGAATTTAGGGGGCCCTGACGAGGCAGAGGCCAGCCAGACCCCAAAAGAGGATCCTCTACACCTGGCGAGACAACAAGCACCAATAAAAGTTTTCCCTGTTTCCCAATAAATCTCATCAGTATGAAGCACGGCCACTGAAGTTTATTTCCTATTCTAGCTGAAAAGGGCGACGACCGCAGTAATCTGCTAAGAAGCCGACATAACTTTTTGGCAGGCAAATACAGAATATATAGGGCTGTCAAATTCAAATTTCCTGGTAATTTGACGTGGTTACACTACTTGCAAATGAAAGAATATATCAAGCAAGACAATAAGATAGGCTTCACCTGGGAAGAGTCAACTTGGGACAAAATATTAAAGACGAATAAGAAAGTAATTTCAGTTATTTATAATACACTATTAACCTGGCTAACGGAGTGCGAGCAAGTGAAAACATGTATGATAAAATGGGCCGAAAACATAAGAAGACCTATTCAATTTAGGGAGTGGGAGCAGATGTGGAACAAAAAATTGAAATATGTATATGCAACAGATTTAAAAGGAAACTGGATAAAAATGTTCCACAGATGGTACACCACTCCTAAGAAATTATCTTTAATGAACAAGAATACTTCTGATAAATGTTGGAAGGGTTGCCATCAAACAGGTACTTTTTATCATATGTGGTGGACGTGTAAAGAAATAGAGAAGTATTGGACGAAAGTACATGAAGAGCTACAAAAAATTTTGAAGAGAGTTTTTAAGAAGAAACCAGAATATTATCTATTGGGATTTACAGATTTGGAATTACAATTAGATGAGAACGAAGATAGACTATTTACCTATGCTACAACAGCGGCGAGAATATTATTGGCGAAGTTTTGGAAACAGGAAGATATCCCTACCACTGAAGAGTGGTTAGGGAAATTAAGAGAAATAAGAGAAATGGACGAATTAACTTTTTTCTTGAAAAAGAATACCGGGAACCCGATAAAGAGGACAGATTGGACTCTATATGAAAATTACGAAAAGGAAATAAATAAATAAGAGGAATACTATGAAGTGGATATAATGGAAATATCATTGAGGACACAACACCTGATGGAGAGATGGAAGTCAATTTTTATTTTATACTTTTTTTTCTTTTTTTCTTTTCCCCCCCTTTTTTCCCTTTTTTTTTCTTTATTTTGTGTGGCTTTTATATTTTTGTATTTTTTGGGTGGACTTGGGGGTAGGGGGATGTATTTCTTACTTTTTTCCTTTTTTCCTATTTTCCTATCATCTTTTTTAATATTCTCCCTCTTTCGATGTTATTTTTAAAACCTTAATAAAAACTATTATAAAAAAAAATTCAAATTTCCTGCACCCGCCCCCTGAGCCAGCTTCACTGTGATTGGTCATGATGTGAGTGAGCCAGGAGGAACAGGCAGGGCGGATGTGGCTCCTCCAATTTCGGCCGCTCAGCCAATGAGGTGGAAGGAAGCGCAGCCGCAAGGGAAACAATGAAGCAATGTCCTGGTGATTGGATGATGGATGGCCCTTCCTGGACCTAAATGACAAGCAATCAAGGGGGGTGGCTCTAAGCCCTCGAGCCCTGATCTTGTCATTGGTTGGGGGGGGGGGGCAAAATACTGTTTGCTTACTGTTGAAAATTACCTAGGGCTGCCTCTGTCAGGCCTGTAGCGGGGGGGGGGGGGAGGTTAGGGGTTCAAACCCCCCCCCAAAAAATTTTTCAGGTTAAAAAAAAACCTGGTTTACTCATGAATTTTAACTCCTTTACTAATGTATTTGGTTTGTGGCAGCAAGCAGAAGAAAATAAAAATGTATTTTAAATGAATATAGGGAAACTTACCTTCAAAATACCGAACGAAAGAGAAGTGATTTGTTCCATAGATGAAATTGACTTAGCTTCATGAATTAGGCTCAAGGAAGTTAAATATTAACTGTGACATGACATTTGGGAAACAATAGTAAGTGAGATGTTTATCATCAGGGGAATGTTGTTGGCAGCCAGACAAGGACACTTGCGTAAATAATTGATCTGAGACTGGAAAAGGTCAGAAAGCGGCATCTGGTGGTTCAGTGAGGTAAATAGCAGGCAACTTCAGATAGATTCTAAAAGGATTACGAATATGGGAATGATTAAGATTTGAAAACAATTAGAAGTACGTCAATATAACACGTTTTGTGATGTACTGGGAAAAGGCAATGCGTAATGCCTCTGTTAATGATTATATCTGTGTAAATGTCAAGGCAGTTCTACGCATGTCTAGACCAGTGGATTCTGCTATAAATATTGTAAGCCGACTGACTTTCAAGTACGCTTCAGATCTTGTTCTGAGCGTCCTATCAACTTGATAGTAAATTTGCCTGGAATCAATTTGCAGTCTCCGTTTCCTTCCTGCTTGATTGTGCTCTACATGATCTCGGGTAACGTATTTGCCGCAACAAATGGGGGCTTGTCCAGGACCTGAGCCAACAAGGAGAGGAATAGAGACGAAAACCTTTTGAGGGTTTGATTGCCCCCACTCAGCGGGTCAGGTAAGACGATGATCAGAAGGGGCGATACGGGTACCCACTGAGAGAAAACGACCCGGCTGATCCTCGCCTTCCCTGCCTCCGGACTGGGGGAATTGAGAATTAACAGCTTTGATTCCATGGCACAGGTAAGGGAAAAGGCTAGCCTTAAAAGGTACATGGGAAGTACCGGGGGAATATTTCACTGAGAGATTACTGCAGAAATCAAGTGAAAACCCCGAGTGACGTTTTTCGCCGCAGAAAATCGCACTCACAGATTGGAGGAATACCCTTTCAGGGGGAAAGTGATAAGTCTGTTTTGTGTTTTGTGTTTGCCTTGGTTTATACTGTGTCTCTTTGCTTCTTTGCTTCTTTATTTTTCCCTTCTTTATGCTTTCTGTGCTTGCTTTTTTGCTTTAAATATATCTATTTTGTGTATATGATTGTGGGCATAAAAGAAAAATAGAAAATGGGTGGTATACCAAGTAAGAAGTCTTCAAATCCCCTTGAATGCATGATGAAGAATTTCTCAAAATTTAGGGAGTTAACTCAAACACCGGGATGCAATAGTCCCCAGAGATTGAGATCTCTTTGTGAGATAGATTGGGTGCAATTCAATACCGGATGGCCAAGTGAAGGAAGTTATGACTTAAAAGCTATCAGACCAGTTGTAAGAACAACAGCAGAGGTTCATCCAGATCAGTTCCCTTATGCTGAGGCATGGGAAAATGCCGTAATTACACAGCCTTCATGGTTAAAGAAATGTCAAAATGAAGAATGTGCTATTTATGTAACCCAAACTAATCCTGAGAAACCTAAGGCAAATAAGAAAAAAAAAGAAGTTTGCAATTTTTTCCTGTCCTGAGGAAGAATTAAGTAACCCTCCTCCTTATGTTCCTATATATCCACTAGGCCTGTTTGATCAAGAAAAAAATTGTTTCTAAATTCGATTCTTAATTGGGGTGTTTTTTTGTTTCGATATTTAAAATATTTACAAAACTTTCCAAAAAAATGTTTTGTTATTTACGAAATTTCGTAAATATTTACAAAACATTTTAGAAACAAATTTTTTCTTGATCAAACAGGCCTATGTAGGGCAAATAGACATATGTTTGTGTGCTGGGGAGGGACTGGGCTGGCATGGCTGCAAATCCTGTTTCTTGCCATGGGAAAGGCAAATTGCTTCTGCTGCAGTGGCCCATCCAAGGCCCAGAGAAGAGGCCTGCCTTCCTGGCTCTCTCCCTGTGAGGCCCGGCCAGCCTTGCTTCCCCTCCCATTTGCGCCAAGCCCTTCCCTGCTGGGGAGAGGGGCCCCTCCTCACCTTCTCCTTCTTCAGCTTGTAGGGCATCCCGGACCGTGAAGGGCTGCCTGTGGCCCCGCGCTCAGCCTTTCTCTCGTCTCTCGCCCGCTTCTCCTCCTTCTCCTCGCCGCCGCCTCCCTCCTCCTCCTCCTCCTCCTCCCAGCTGTGTTGCAGGAAGTGCCGGGAGGAGGAGGAGGAGGAGGAGGGCGCAGGAGCGCGCGCGCCATCCGATCGGCTCCAGCTGCTGCGCCCTCCTCCTCCTCCTCCCCGCACTTCCTGCAACACAGCTGGGAGGAGGAGGAGGAGGAGGAGGAGGGCGCAGCAGCCGGAGCCGATCGGATGGCGCGCGCGCTCCTGCGCCCTCCTCCTCCTCCTCCTCCCAGCTGTGTTGCAGGAAGTGCGGGGAGGAGGAGGAGGAGGAAGAGGGCGCAGGAGCGCGCTCGCCATCCGATCGGCTCCGGCTGCTGCGCCCTCCTCCTCCTCCTCCTCCTCCCCGCACTTCCTGCAACACAGCTGGGAGGAGGAGGAGGAGGAGGAGGAGGAGGGCGCAGCAGCCGGAGCCGATCGGATGGCGCGCGCGCTCCTGCGCCCTCCTCCTCCTCCTCCTCCTCCTCCCAGCTGTGTTGCTGGAAGTGCGGGGAGGAGGAGGAGGAGGAGGAGGGCGCAGGAGCGCGCGCGCCATCCGATCGGCTCCGGCTGCTGCGCCCTCCTCCTCCTCCTCCTCCTCCCCGCACTTCCTGCAACACAGCTGGGAGGAGGAGGAGGAGGAGGAGGAGGGCGCAGCAGCCGGAGCCGATCAGATGGCACGCGCGCTCCTGCGCCCTCCTCCTCCTCCTCCTCCTCCTCCCAGCTGTGTTGCAGGAAGTGCGGGGAGGAGGAGGAGGAGGAAGAGGGCGCAGGAGCGCGCGCGCCATCCGATCGGCTCCGGCTGCTGCGCCCTCCTCCTCCTCCCCGCACTTCCTGCAACACAGCTGGGAGGAGGAGGAGGAGGAGGAGGAGGGCGCAGCAGCCGGAGCCGATCGGATGGCGCGCGCGCTCCTGCGCCCTCCTCCTCCTCCTCCTCCTCCTCCCAGCTGTGTTGCAGGAAGTGCGGGGAGGAGGAGGAGGAGGAAGAGGGCGCAGGAGCGCGCGCGCCATCCGATCGGCTCCGGCTGCTGCGCCCTCCTCCTCCTCCTCCTCCTCCCCGCACTTCCTGCAACACAGCTGGGAGGAGGAGGAGGGCGCAGCAGCCGGAGCCGATCGGATGGCGTGCGCGCTCCTGCGCCCTCCTCCTCCTCGCGCCGCCCCTTCGCCCCGCCCGCCCCATTTACTGCTGGGGTGCTTGGGAGCGCCGGATTGGCTCCCAGGCACCAGCACTGCAGCACAGCAGCCTCCATCCCATTAACGAGTGGAGCTTCAGCTCGTAAAAAAAATGGGGCTGCTGCTTCGATATTTTCAAACCCTTCCGGGTTTGAAAATATGTTTTGATATCGCTTCGGATATGCAAAAAATAACGATTTTAATACGAAATAACGAATTAACGAAACGAAACCGACAGGCCTAATATCCACAATTAAAAGCCATTGAAAAAGGAGGGTCTACCCTGACTTCTCAGTCCAAATCTTTAATTACACCAAAATCTTCTGATACCTCCCCTGGGGAGTCTTCACCTACAAGATCACCTTTAATAGATTTAGCATCTGCCAGCAGATGGCTTCAGAATATAACAGAAGAGTTTTTGCAAGATAGCCCCATTGCTGGAAGAACTAGAAGTCATAGTAATCCTAACCCAAACATTACTTTTCAATTGCCTTTGAGAACAATGGTTCAATACGTACAAGAACCAGATGGCAAAGGAGAATTAACGATGACTCAAAAGACTACTTATCAGCATGTGCCTTTTACTACTTCTGAACAAGGAATATGAGATTGGTTATGATTCCACTATGAGACGAAGCGGATTTTTAGTGTAGTTTTGTAATTGTTATGTAGTTTATATGTTGTTGTAATTGCCTCTTTGTAAACTGTCTTTTATATGTGTGTACACCGCCATGAGTCGCCCTAAAGGGCTGAGAATGGCGGTTAATAAATGCATCAAATAAATAAATAAATAAATAAATAAAATCTGTTAAATTGGAAGTCTAACAATCCTCCCTATACTGAAAACCCTCAGCCACTTATAAATTTGTGTGAAACGATAATGGCTAGCCACCAGCCAGATTGGCCAGATTGCCAACAGCTATTACAGACTCTCTTTACTTCTGAAGAGCGAAGAAGAATCCTTAATCAAGGAACTCTAATAGCACAGGCATATGCTGCCAAGAACATGAGTTATAATCCCACTGAGTGGGCTTCAGGGGTATTTCCTTTGACAAATCCAAACTGGGATCCTAATATTAAACGAGAGATCGACTACATAGTCCAATACAGGGAATTTTTAATTGAAGCTTTGAAAAAAGGACCCCCGAAGGTGGTCAACCTTAAGAAGATACAAGATGTAATACAAGGAAAAGATGAAAGCCCCGGTGCTTATTTAGAGAGATTGCTAGAAGCTTATCGAAAATATAGCCCTTATGATCCTGAATCCAAAGATGGATCTGCATTACTAAATACTTCATTTGTTACTCAATCTGCACCAGACATTCGTAAGAAGCTACAGAAACAAGATGGGTTTGCAGGGATGAATCTGTCCCAATTAATTGAAATAGCCACAAAAGTATTCATCCATAGGGACGAAGCAGAAAAGAGAGAGAGAAAGAAAATAAGAGAGGAAGATCATAAGATTCTTTTGAACATATTAAATGAAAGAGATAAAAAGAAAGGATTTGGAAGTGAGAATAGAGGGAAAAGAGGAATGTGGAAAAGGGGAAGAGAAGGAGGAAGAGGGATGCCCCTGGGAAGACGCCAGTGTGTCATTTGTCGTCAAGAAGGCCATTGGAAGAACGAGTGCCCATCTGCTCGAGGAGCAATAGGAATACAAAGGGAAGTGCCATCCCAGAGAGGATATTGGAGAGGAAAAGGCCGGGGAGGAGGCCACCAAGGGGGATATGCTACCCCGGATCCTGTGGCTAGATATGGAGGAAAAATAGAAGAAGAATTTATTGGCATGGCTGGATTAGGAGAAGACTGGACAGAATAGGACAGACCGGCCCCCTTACGCCTAGGCCCGGGGGAGCCACTGGTCAAAATGGAAATTGAGGGCCAGGAAATGACTTTTTTAGTAGATACAGGAGCTGAACACTCTGTGGTAATAAAGCCAGTGGCCCCTAAAAATGGACAAGAACTTCAAGTGGTTGGTGCCACCGGTCAAAGAAGAAGTTACCCTCTGTTACAAAGTAGAAAATGTGATTTAGCAAGACAACAAGTGATGCATGAGTTCTTATATATCCCCGAATGCCCTTAGCTTTATTAGGAAGAGATTTGCTTTGTAAAATGAGAGCAATATTGACATTTGAAGCAAATGGAGAAATGGGAATGACTGTAAGAAAGGGACCTTATACTTTGATTTGCCCTATGTCAGAAGAATGGAGAATATTTACTGTTCGCCAGAAAAGTACAGAAGACTGGAAGAGCTATGGAGTTCCAGGAGTATGGGCGGAAGACAATCCACCTGGTTTAGCCCGGTTTATTCCACCTGTACAGATAGAGGTAAAACCAGGGATGGGACCTGTGGCTATTCGACAGTATCCAATACCTCGAAAAGCTGTAGAAGGGATCAATTCGCATCTGATCCGGTTACTAAAATATGGGATCCTAAGAGAATGTAGGTCTCCTTGGAATACCCCTCTTTTACCATTACAAAAGCCAGGGACACAAGATTTTCGTCCAGTACAAGATTTAAGAGCTGTAAATCAAGCCACAGTAACCATACACCCTGTTGTTCCTAACCCATATGTACTTTTCAGTTTAATACCGGCAGCGGCTACTCATTTTACCATTTTGGATTTAAAAGATGCATTTTTTTGTATACGACTTGAAACAAATAGTCAGCCCATTTTTGCATTTCAATGGGAAAACCCCACAACTGGAACAAAAGTCCAGTATACTTGGACCCGTTTGCCTCAAGGGTTTAAGAACAGTCCGACTATATTTGGAACGGCATTGGCTCAGGACTTACGAGAGTTCCCATCAGACCCTAAAAATAGAGTTCTTTTACAATATGTGGATGATCTTCTTTTTGCAGCCACGTCGCAAGAAGAATGTTACAGAGCAACTAAAGAATTTTTACATTTACTTTACGAGAAGGGTTATAAGGTTTCTAAAAAGAAGGCCCAGCTGTGTCAAACTAGTGTCAAGTATTTAGGTTTTCGTGTGACACAGGGAAAGAGACAATTAGAAGTTGAAAGAAAACAAACAGTTTGCGCTATCCCCACCCCCACCAGTAGGCGTCAAGTGCGAGAATTTTTGGGGAGTGCAGGGTTTTGTAGACTCTGGATACCTAACTTTGCTATAATGGCAAGGCCTCTTTATGAAGCTACAAAGGGGGGGTGAAAAGGAACCATTTAATTGGACCCCCGAATGCGCCCAAGCATTTGCCCAATTAAAACAAGCTTTGGTGAATGCACCTGCCTTGGGCCTGCCTGATTTGGAGAAGCCATTCACACTTTATGTTGGTGAACGAGATGGAATAGCAGTAGGGGTGCTTACCCAGCTGTTAGGAACATGGCCAAGACCAGTAGCTTACTTGTCTAAGCAAATTGACCCTGTAGCAAAAGGATGGCCAACTTGTCTACGTGCTGTAGCTGCTACGGCCCTGCTGACTCAAGAAGCGGATAAATTGACTTTGGGACAAGAGTTGATACTCAAAGTCCCTCATTCAGTAATGGCTATCATGGACTATAAAGGCCATCATTGGTTCACAAATAACCGTATGCTAAAATATCAGACTTTATTATGTGAAAACCCTCGAATTAAGTTACAGATTTGCAGTACATTAAATCCTGCTTCACTCCTGCCTGTTGAAGGAGAAATGCTTCAACATGATTGTTTAGAGACTATGGATGAAATATATTCCAGTAGGCCTGATCTAAAAGATCAACCATGGCCTAAGGCGGATGCCACTCTTTTTACGGATGGAAGCAGTTTTATGGAAAATGGACAAAGATATGCTGGATATGCAGTAGTAACCGCAACTACTGTGTGGGAAGCAGAACCACTTCCTCTAAATACCTCAGCCCAAAAGGCAGAACTGATAGCACTCATTAGAGCTCTGGAGTTATCAGAAGGAAAAATAGTCAACATTTATACAGATTCTAAATATGCATTCACTACCTTACATGCACATGGAGCATTATATAAAGAAAAGGGACTACTAATTTCTGCTGGGAAAGAAATACAACATAGTGAGACCATTTTGAGATTGTTAGATGCTGTTTGGATTCCTGAAAAGGTAGCAGTGATGCATTGCCGAGGACATCAATATGGCGAGGATCCTGTGACCTATGGAAACCGGTATGCTGATACCACCGCAAAGGCCGCGGCCCGAAAGGGACGAGGAAAAGAGCCGGTCATGGCCCCTTTGCAGGTAAGAGATTGGATACAAAATGATGACTTGCTCCAGAAGAAGAACAATGGGCCCAGCGTGAAAAAGCTGTAAAGAAAAATGGATGGTTGGTGTTGCCTGACCAGAGACTGTTTGTACCCAGGCAAATAGCTTGGGAAATGATTAAGGAAGCACACCAAGAGACACATATGGGAAAAACAGCTTTAGCCTCATTGATGGGACGGCAACTTTACATAAATGGACTCGCTGCCCTAACAGGAATAGCCTCAGCCCGATGTCAGATTTGTGCTAAAAATAACCCTAGAACAGGGCCGATGCCGCCTCCAGGGGTTCAATATCAAGGGAATACGCCTTTTGAATCTCTAGTAGTGGATTTCACTGAAATGCCTAAATGTGGGCCTCATAAATATTTGCTTGTTTTCGTATGCACTCACTCTGGTTGGCCTGAAGCATATCCAACTAAAACTGAGAAGGCAGCTGAAGTATCAAAGGCACTTCTTAGAGACATTATCCCAAGATATGGGATTCCTTTACACATTGGTTCAGATAATGGTCCTGCTTTTGTATCGGAGGTATTACAGTCCTTAGTCCAACTATTGGGAACAAAATGAAAGTTACATTGTGCATACCGACCTCAAAGCTCAGGAAAAGTAGAAAGGATGAATCAAATACTAAAAGGAAAATTATCAAAGATGTGTCAAGAGACTTGCTTGCCATGGACTAGATTATTACCTATGGCCTTGTTACATATTAGATGTACTCCTACTATGTTTTTGGGCCTGTCACCTTTTGAACTCATGTATGGAAGACCTCCACTTGGATTGAGACATCTTCAAGGGGACCTTAGTCAATTGGGACAACAAACTTTGAAAAAGGATATTCAAGCTTTAGGACAGACTATAGCTCAACTCCAACAATATACTGAAGAATTGAGGCCGCCCTGGCCAGCTACTCCTTTACATTATTTTCGCCCGGGGGATTCGGTGCTCATTAAAGACTGGAGAATAGAATCATTAAGACCAAAGTGGAAAGGACCTTTTACTGTCCTACTTTCTACCCCCACAGTTGTCAAGGTGGAAGGAATAAAAGCCTGGATACATTATACCAGAATAAAGAGGGTACCACCTGAATGGACTGCGACTCCTGATTCAAAGGATTCCTTGAGACTTCGTATCATCAAACCAGCAGTGCCATGAGACCCAGAAAGAGGACTACGGCTCTGGTTTTGACCACATACCTGGAAGCTGGTCAAATAAATCAGACAGAAGATTGAGGAGCACTGTGAAGGTGCCAACGTGTATGGGACATTCTTCAACTGCGATAAATGATTATGTAAAATGATATTTTTGTTGAGAATGTAATTTCGTGAGTTTGCGAGGCTACTGTAGGACATTCGCTCGCAAAAAGGGGGGAATGTGGCAGCAAGCAGAAGAAAATAAAAATGTATTTTAAATGAATATAGGGAAACTTACCTTCAAAATACCGAACGAAAGAGAAGTGATTTGTTCCATAGATGAAATTGACTTGTTGTTGTTCATTCGTTCAGTCGTCTCCGACTCTTCGTGACCTCATGGACCAGCCCACGCCAGAGCTCCCTGTCGGCCGTTACCACCCCCAGCTCCCTCAAGGTCAGTCCAGTCACTTCAAGGATGCCATCCATCCATCTTGCCCTTGGTCGGCCCCTCTTCCTTTTGCCTTCCACTTTCCCCAGCATCATTCCCTTCTCTAGGCTTTCCTGTCTCCTCATGATGTGGCCAAAGTACTTCAACTTTGTCTCTTGTATCTTTCCCTCCAGTGAGCAGTCAGGCTTTATTTCCTGGAGGATGGACTGGTTGGATCTTCTCGCAGTCCAAGGCACTCTCAGCACTTTCCTCCAACACCACAGCTCAAAAGCATCGATCTTCCTTCGCTCAGCCTTCCCTAAGGTCCAGCTCTCACATCCGTAGGTGACAAGGGAATACCATGGCTTTGACTAGGAGGATCTTTGTTGCCAGTCTGATGTCTCTACTCTTCACTATTTTATCGAGACTGGACATTGCTCTCCTCCCAAGAAGTAAGCGTCTTCTGATTTCCTGGCCACAGTCTGCATCTGCAGTAATCTTTGCACCTAGAATAACAAAGTCTGTCACGGCCTCCACGGTTTCTCCCTCTATTTTCCAGTTGTCAATCATTCTTGTTGCCATAATCTTGGTTTTTTTGACGTTTAGCTGCAACCCGGCTTTTGCGCTTTCTTCTTTCACCTTGATTAGAAGGCTCCTCAGCTCCTCCTCGCTTTCGGTCATCAGGGTGGTGTCATCTGCATATCTGAGGTTGTTAATGTTTCTTCCAGCACATTTCACCCCAGCTTTGCATTCAACCAGCCCCGCACATCGCATGATGTGTTCTGCATACAAGTTAAAAAGGTTGGGTGAGAGGATGCAGCCTTGCCATACGCCTTTCCCAATCTTGAACCAGTCTGTTGTTCCGTGGTCAGTTCTGACTGTTGCTACTTGGTCCTTGTACAGATTCCTCAGGAGAGAGACAAGGTGACTTGGTATCCCCATACCACCAAGAACTTGCCACAATTTATTATGATCCACACAGTCAAAGGCTTTAGAATAGTCAATGAAGCAGAAGTAGATGTTTTTCTGAAACTCCCTGCCTTTCTCCATTATCCAGCGGATATTGGCAATCTGGTCTCTCGTTCCTCTGCCTTTTCTAAACCCAGCTTGAACATCTGGCAACTCTCGCTCCATGTATTGCTGGAGTCTTCCTTGCAGGATCTTGAGCATTACCTTACTGGCATGAGAAATAAGGGCCACTGTACGGAAGTTGGAGCAGTCCTTCGCATTTCCCTTTTTTGGTATGGGGATATAAGTTGATTTTTTCCAGTCTGATGGCCATTCTTGTGTTTTCCATATTTGCTGGCAAATGGCATGCATCACCTTGACAGCATCATCTTTTAAGATTTTAAACAGTTCAGCTGGGATCCCGTCGTCTCCTGCTGCCTTGTTGTTAGCAATGCTTCTTAAGGCCCATTCAACCTCACTCCTCAGGATGTCTGGTTCTAATTCATTCACCACACCGTCAAAGCTATCCTCAATATTATTATCCTTCCTATACAGATCTTCTGTATAGTCTCGCCACCTTCTCTTGATCTCTTCAGCTTCTGTTAGGTCCCTGCCATCTTTGTTTCTTATTGTAGAGATGTGTTTATTATAAAGTGTTATTTATAATGTGTTTAAACTGTATTTATAATGTTTATTATAAAGTGTTATTTATAATGTGTTTAAAACTGTATTTGTGGTTTACATTTGTTGCCATGGCCTAGCTGTGAGGGATAGGTTGCCATGGTGACGAGACAAGGCAGCAGAGGAGGTGGGCGGAGCTAAAGGAGTAAAAGGTTTGAAAGTGGCAGTTAAGCTCCAGTCCGGTGGAGGAGACCCGGAAAAGAGCAGAGCCAGTTAAGGGCTCTGGGAAATAGCAGAGTCAAGAAAGGACTCTGGGAAAAGTAGTTTAGTCCGGTGATTGAGACCCGGGGAAGAGGAGAGCCAGTTAGGGCTCTGTTGTGAAGCTGTGAGAATTCAGTAGTTCCTAGAATTTGTGAATATTTCTTCAGCAAGAGAGCTGAAGGTGTTACCTTGTTAGATTGCTTAGGTTAAAAGAATCTAACAGAGGGGGTTTTCAGGATTGCCAGTAAGGAAAGACTGGTGATCAGTGGTTTGTTCCGAGTATAGGGCAAACAGTGTGGACATTCACAATAGGGAACTCTGAAGTAGTATAAGCACTTCACTAAAGAAGAAGTTTGTAGAATTGTATCATCAGAAACATGTATCTCAAACCAGCCATTTTGTAACATCAAGCCTTGTGCCAAGTTCAAATTCTCAAAACTGCAACAATTACGTTCTGTTCACAATAAATCTTGTTCTCTTTGTATTTCAAACCTGCCTCCTCCATTGTTTTATGCTTGGTGCATTCCACACTACCAAAGTCACCTCACAACACAACTAAAGATAAACAGAGACATAATCCAGCGTCTCTAAACATATTGGTGGCAGCTTAATTGATATAAAAAAGAAGGTTCCTCACAGAATATTGGTGGCATTAAAGAAGATTAATACTTCCTCACATAATTTTGGTGGCATCTAGTGAGATTAGCGCTGCTTCTTTACATTTTTGTTGACAAGCGGTGGGATTAACGCCTCTTTACACTTATCATACCAATTTTTGCCTGAAATTTACCTCCAATGTTTCTAATTTTCTGGAAGAGGTCTCTTGTTCTTCCTATTCTGTTGTCTTCTTCCACTTCCATGCATTGCTTATTTAAAAATAGTTCCTTATCTCTTCTAGCTAACCTCTGGAATTGCGCATTTAACTGGGCATATCTCCCCTTACTATCACTGTTTCCTTTTGCTTTCCTCCTTTCTTGGGCTACTTCCAGTGTCTCAGCAGACAACCATTTTGCCTTCTTGGTTTTCTTTTTCTTTGGAACGTACTTTGTTGCCGTCTCCTGAACAATGTTGCGGACTTCTGTCCATAGTTCTTCTGGGACTCTGTTTACTAAATCTAGTCCTTCAAATCTGTTCTTCACTTCCACTGTATATTCGCTAGGAATGTTAGTGAGATCATATCTAACTGGTCTGTGTATTTTCCCTGACTTAGCTTCATGAATTGACTTAGCTTCATGAATTAGGCTCAAGGAAGTTAAATATTAACTGGGACATGACATTTGGGAAACAATAGTAAGTGAGATGTTTATCATCAAGGGAATGTTGTTGGCAGCCAGACAAGGACGCTTGCGTAAATAATTGATCTGAGACTGGAAAAGGTCAGAAAGCGGCATCTGGTGGTTCAGTGAGGTAAATAGCAGGCAACTTCAGATAGATTCTAAAAGGATTACGAATATGGGAATGATTAAGATTTGAAAACAATTAGAAGTACGTCAATATAACACGTTTTGTGATGTACTGGGAAAAGGCAATGCGTAATGCCTCTGTTAATGATTATATCTGTGTAAATGTCAAGGCAGTTCTACGCATGTCTAGACCAGTGGATTCTGCTATAAATATTGTAAGCCGACTGACTTTCAAGTACGCTTCAGATCTTGTTCTGAGCGTACTTGAAAATTTGCCTGGAATCAATTTGCAGTCTCCGTCTCCTTCCTGCTTGATTGTGCTCTACATGATCTCGGGTAACGTATTTGCCGCAACAGGTTAACTGGTTAACCAAATCCCCATGTTATTTATTTGTCGTGTCAGGGCAACCAGTAAATTATATTACATTTCTAACAAAACAAAGCAAACAAACAGACAAAATACAAAAAAAGTTTGTGAGTTTGGTAGTTGATTAAATGTCCTTTGACCAGTATCTGTCCCCTTGGAGTGCCTCTGGTGTTGCCACAAGAAGGTCCTCCATCGTGCATGTGGCAGGGCTCAGGTTGCATTGCAGTAGGTGGTCAGTGGTTTGCTCTTCTCCACACTCGCATGTCGAGGATTCCACTTTGTAGCCCCATTTCTGAAGGCTGGCTCTGCATCTCGTGGTGCCAGAGTGCAGTCTGTTCAGCGCCTTCCAAGTCACCCAGTCCTCTGTGTGCCCGGAGGGAGTCTCTCATTTGGTATCAGCCATTGGTTGAAGTTCTGGGTTTGAGCCTGCCACTTTTGGACTCTCGCTTGCTGAGATGTTCCAGCGAGTGTCTCTGTAGATCTTAGAAAACTATTTCTAGATTTAAGTCGTTGACGTGCTGGCTGTTACCCAAACAGGGGATGAGCTGGAGATGTCTCTGCCTTAGTCCTTTCACTATTGGCTGCTACTTCCCGGCGGATGCCAGGTGGTGCAATACCGGCTAAGCAGTATAATTTTTCCAGTGGTGTAGGGCGCAGACACCCCGTGATAATGCGGCATGTCTCATTAAGAGCCACATCCACTGTTTTAGTGTGGTGAGATGTGTTCCACACTGGCCATGCGTACTCAGCAGTGGAGTAGCACAGTGCAAGACCAGATTTCTTCACTGTGTCTGGTTGTGATCCCCAGGTTGTGCCAGTCAGCTTTCGTATGATGTTGTTTCTAGCACCCACTTTTTGCTTGATGTTCAGGCAGTGCTTCTTGTAGGTCAGAGAACGGTCCAGAGTGACTCCCAGGTATTTAGGTGCGCTGCAATGCTCCAGTGGGATTCCTTCCCAGGTGATCCTCAGAGCTCGGGATGCTTGTCTGTTCTTGAGATGAAAGGCACATGTCTGTGTTTTAGATGGGTTGAGGATCAGCTGGTTTCCCCTGTAATAGGCAGTAAGAGCACCTAGAGCTTCAGAAAGCTTCTGTTCTACCATCTCAAAGCTCCCTGCTTGAGCAGTAATGGCACGATCATCAGCATAGATGAAACTTTCTGTCCCTCCTGGCAGTGGCTTATCCCTATGCTAAGTCTATGAGACGCAAAAAATTAAGAGTCCCTCCCTGCAAGCACTATCTCAAGCAAATATTGACAATTTATTCACACTGTCATTACTTGCAGCAATAGCCAATGTAGCAAAGCAACCATGTTGGGGGGGGGGGTGTTGAATGCTCTCATTAAGGAGGCCAGACTTGGTGGAGGTGGTTGACGGGGGCGGAGCTGCAGGCGATTGAAGGCTGCTCTGCCCCTGCTGTGCTCTTTGCTTCAGCGTGACCTAAGAGGTAGGTTTCAACTCCCCCCCCCCAAATTTTCAAAACCTCCCCCCCTGAAATTTTAACCCCCCTCCGAAATTTTCAAAACTACCCCCCCCCCCCCAAAATTTTCAACCCTCCCCGAAATTTTTTTCTGGCTACGGCCCTGGTCTGATGTATCTGAGGGACCGCCTCACCCCCTACCAACCCCAGAGATCTCTCTACTCCAAGGACCAAGATTCTTTGGAAGTTCCCAGTTCTAAAACCTTGCGTCTAATAGCAACTAGATGCAGAGCCTTTACAGCAGTGGCACCATCGCTCTGGAACATTCTGCCACCAGCTTACCAGCTTTCCACAGGGCTTGTAAGACATATTTGTTTCGACCGGGTTTCGATCTTTGATACGTTGTTTTAAATTGCGTTAGATTCGTGTTCGTTTCTTGTAAGCCGCTCTGAGCCCTAGGGGAGTGGCGGCATATAAGTTTGAATAATAAATAAATAAATAAGCTTTCTGAGCCTCAGGATGAGGAAACTGCACATATCCCTGTTGTTGAGGCAGACAGTGTTGATTCTGAAGCATTTCAGTTTCCCAGGGAAAGGAATGTTGTGGTAGAACATAATCTGGATTTGAATGGAGCTTCACAGGTAGAGGAGTCAGCTGGTCCTTCTGGGAGATCAGTGCCTGTCAATTCCCAGGCTGGCCATTCACAAGATAATGAGTGATGGGAATTTGCCTAGGGAGGACCCTTTGCAATTAAGGGTACGCCGAAGCGCTCGGCTTGCAAACAAACGGGAAGTTCGAGGGCAAAAGGCATGGCCAGACTTACCGGGCCAAAGAATCATAGAATCATAGAATCAAAGAGTTGGAAGAGACCTCATGGGCCATCCAGTCCAACCCCATTCTGCCAAGAAGCAGGAATATTGCATTCAAATCACCCCTGACAGATGGCCATCCAGCCTCTGCTTAAAAGCTTCCAAAGAAGGAGCCTCCACCACACTCCGGGGCAGAGAGTTCCACTGCTGAACGGCTCTCACAGTCAGGAAGTTCTTCCTCATGTTCAGATGGAATCTCCTCTCTTGTAGTTCGAAGCCATTGCTCCGCATCCTAGTCTCCAAGGAAGCAGAAAACAAGCTTGCTCCCTCCTCCTCCCTGTGGCTTCTTCTCACATATTGATACATGGCTATCATATCTCCTCTCAGCCTTCTCTTCTTCAGGCTAAACATGCCCAGTTCCCTAAGCCGCTCCTCATAGGGCTTGTTCTCCAGACCCTTGATCGTTTTAGTCGCCATCCTCTGGACACATTCCAGCTTGTCAATATCTCTCTTGAATTGTGGTGCCCAGAATTGGACACAATATTCCAGATGTGGTATAACCAAAGCAGAATAGAGGGGTAGCATTACTTCCTTAGATCTAGACACTATGCTCCTCTTGATGCAGGCCAAAATCCCATTGGCTTTTTTTGCCGCCACATCACATTGTTGGCTCATGTTTAACTTGTTGTCCACGAGGACTCCAAGATCTTTTTCACACGTACTGCTCTCGAGCCAGGCATTGTCCCCCATTCTGTATCTTTGCAGGGCGTACCCCACCGCCATTCTTGCCTAAGGGGGGCTTTTTCCTCCCAGAAGCCCCCTCTGATGCTGGGAAGGCTTCCCGCCGGCGGGTCAAGGGGCCAATGGCCGAGTGACCACGCCCACCACAGGTGAAGCCTGAGCTGGCCTCTCCCTCCTCGTGGGCAGCCTTCATAAGGCTGCCCTGGGCTTCCCCGCAGACACTCAGCCTGCAACAGCTGATCCGAGCTGATCCGCTGTTCCCGTGTGGCAGAGAGAAAGAAAGGCAGCGACACCAGCGGCAACACCAGCACAGGCAGCGAGGTCCCAGGCTTTCTGACCCACCAAAATACGGTTGGCTACCTCTCCTTTGGCTCCCTCTTCCTTGCCGGAGACCCCCCCACATGTGCCCCCAGCGGGCCCCTGTGGCACCCAGCTCCCCTCCTTACCTTGCTTCTGCCGTGGGCCAGGCCTTCTCGGCCACACCGCTGGCCCGCTGTGGCTGCGGCCTTCCTCCTCTTCGGGTCCCCTCCGCTGGGGAGGCCCCTGGATTATCCCAAAAAAAAACTCCTCGTTACTGCGGCCTACTTCTTCTGGCGCGAGGCCGGGGCCTGTGGCTGTCCCTGGCTCCCCCCCTTTGGGGGGGATCTTCCCCCCGCTATTGCGGCCTGCCAGAGGGCCGCTCCGGCAGGCCTTGGGGGGCCCTTGTCCGGCCTTGCTCTGAACCAGAAGTGGCCGCGGCCTACTTCCGGTGTGGGGCCGGGCCTGCGGCCTCCTCACCGCCTGTCTTCCCCGCTTGGGGGGGGAACCAACCCCCCCCCCCCCGCTCCAGCGGCCTCGCTCTCAACTGCGGCCGGGGGGGGGTGTAACCCTCCACTCCTACGGTCTGCCGGGGGTCGCTCAGGCAGGCCTCCCCCCCCGGGACCCCGCTCGGCAGTGCCGCCGGCCCGGAGCAGGCTGTGGCCTACCTCCAGTTCGGGGCCAGCTTGCGGCCCCCTTGCCGCCTGTCCCCCCTGCCTGGGAGTGGGGGAGCAACCGATCTCGTCTACAGCCTGCCTGGCTGTGCCGCCAGCCCGCAGGGGCCGCTGCCCCCTCCCGCCTGCCTTGCCTCCCCCCAGCTGGGGAGGGAGTTTTTGGCTCCTGGCGTCCTGTTGCAGGGCACTTGGGCACCTAGGCCCAGCCCCCCCCCCTTCGCTGGCAGCATGCAGCCAGGCCCTCCCTCCCAGTCCTCGGGGGCACTTGTTTCCCCTGTTCATTCATTCCCTTTCCCGCCATGCCCGGGACAGGAGCGGCAGGCCGAGCTCCAGCTCACTGGTCAACTTTCATTCCATCTTCCAGTGGCAGCTTTACGTATGCCCGCACGCCGGTGCCCAGCCCCCCCCCCAACCTTTTGAGCAGCATCTAAAGCGTTGTGGTTTCTGTGCAGTTCTGTTCCATAGGACTCCATCTACATGGCTCCAAAGAGGAATGCGGCCAGGAAGGCGGCCGAGAACTGGACAGCGGCGTTGACTCCAGCACAGGCCACCAGGAGAAACAAAGATGCCGAACCTTCGGGAGGGCAGCCGGTGCCATCCGAACCAGCAGCTAACCAGGCCTCTTCCGGGCACGTGGTCAACCAGGAGGCCACTGTTCTGGAAGGGATCTCCCAAAACATGGAAGGGATCTCCCAGAACATTGCCACCATCGTGGACAGGCTGGGTAAGCTCGAGTCAAAGGTATATTCTCAACCAGGCGAGGCACCAGCTTCCCAGCGAGGAAGGGACCACCAGCGAAGAAAGCGGGGGAGGCGCAGAGAGAGCGACGAAACCACCTCAGCTGACTCGAGGCCCAGCGATCAGGCATCCAGTGAGACAATATCCAGCGACGAGGGGGAGGAGGTTTCGCCAGGACCCCGTCACCATCATTGCAGAAGCAAACCGAAAGCAAAGAGGTGTAGGTCTTCCAAACGCTGTCACCGCTACTCATCAGACAGCGACTCTTCGGAGGGTGAGTATGTCCTGGCTGACTCAGTAGACAGGGATAATTACTGGAGGTCGGAGGCCCTCGTGCCGGGTCTCCCCGAGTGGGCCATTAAGTGCAGGTCAGAGACAAGCGACATCATCGACCCCCCATGCAGGGCGTGCGAGCGGGGCAAGCCCCCCACCCCTGCCCTTCCCCCTCCTTTTCAGGACAACGAGGACCCACCCGACTCCCACCTCTCACCTCGCCTCTGGAGTAAGATCCTGAGAGGCTATTACGTTGACTTATTCACCCTGCTAAAGCCACAGGGGGAAGAGGGCTGGGACCCCCCTTCCAATAGTAGGCATCAGAAGAGGGACAGGAGTAGGCCAGCCGAGCGGACTTTCGCCAACTGGGTGGCCGGTTTTTCGGAATTCATGGGGGTGGTGACAGCGGCTTTTCCCAAGCGGGGGTGGCACCTGATCAATCACCAAAAGCACGTAGCCAGGGCCAGGGAACTGGCGGGCGAGGCGGCTGCCATTGCTTACGACACAGCCTTTAGAAAGAGGGGATCCCAGAGCGCCAGAGCCAGATGGGACCTCATTAATCATGATATCTGGCTCACCGAGGTGGGGCCCAGCATCAGAAGGAAGCCGGAGTCCAGGAGGTCAGACAGGTCATGGGGCAGGCGGGACTCCAAGAGGGCAGTTTGCTGGGAGTTCAACTTGGGTAAATGCCAGCGGGCGCGATGCCGTTTCGATCATGTCTGCAAGTATTGCGGAGGAGGGCACACCAAGATGTCTTGGGGTAAGCAGCCGGGCACTTTGCAGCCCTTTCGGCCAGCCTGGCACCAGGAAGGAGGCCGGAGGAGCCACCACAGGACAGGGTAAGTAAACCCCTTTCCGGTCACGCCACCCTAGCTAGCACCCCCGTCTCACTCCCACCCATGGTCCCCTGGCTCAGGGCGTATCCCAACAGGACTGCCGCGTCCTTCCTCGAGGAAGGTTTCTCCTCCGGCTTCCGCATCCCAGCCATGGGACCTAGGAGGGCCTGCACCTCGGGCAATTTAAAATCAGCGGCACAGATGCCTGAGGTGCTCTGCGGCAAAATTGCTAAGGAACTGGCCGCGGGGAGAATCGCTGGCCCTTTCCACGCCCCCCCCTCCTTGGACAATTTCAGGGTCTCCCCTCTCGGGGTGGTCCCTAAGAAGGCTCCTGGAGAATTCCGGCTCATCCACCACCTTTCTTACCCAAAAGGGGCGTCTGTCAACGATTCCATCCCCCCTGAGCTCTGCTCAGTTAAGTACGCTTCCTTCGACCATGCTGTCAGCTTGGTGCAGGCCAAGGGACCGGGGGCCCTCATGGCAAAATGCGACATTAACTCGGCATTCCGGCTCCTCCCAGTCCACCCAGACGACTTCAACCTCCTGGGATTTAAATTCAATGGCCTGTGGTACTACGACAAGGCCATGCCCATGGGCTGCGCAGTCAGCTGTGCAGCCTTCGAGACGTTCAGCACTTTCCTTGAGTGGGTCACCAAGACCCTTTCCCACTCCAGTTCCATCACTCATTACCTTGATGACTTCTTCTTTGTGGGATCGCAGGATAGCGGGGAGTGCGCCCACCTGCTCAACACGTTCAAGGCCCTTACCAGGGTATTTGGCATCCCTCTGGCACAGGAAAAAACTGAGGGCCCCTCGACATCCCTGGTATTCCTGGGGATCCAGCTGGATTCCGTACGGGGCCTGTCTTTCCTGCCGGCAGACAAGCTGTCCACGCTGCGGGCCCGCCTCAAGGATGCAGCCCTCAGCAAGAAGGTAACCCTGAAGGAGCTGCAGGCCCTCCTGGGCCACCTCAACTTTGCCTGCAAAGTAGTGTCCCCGAGAAGGTCCTTCTGCGCTCGCTTGGCGCAGGCAACGGCTGGGGTGCGTGCCCCCCACCACAGGATCTGCGTGACTCAAGGTATGCGGGAAGATCTCAGGGTGTGGCTCCAGTTTCTCAAGGGGTTCAACGGGGTGTCCATGTGGCAGGCCAGGTGGGAGCTCGGGACCGAGTTGCAGGTACACTCGGATGCAGCAGGGAGCATTGGCTTCGGGGTTTTCCTGCAGGGGCACTGGTGCGCTGCCAAATGGCCAGACAGCTGGAAGAAGGGTAACATCCTTAGGGATCTCACTTTCCTCGAGTTCTTCCCTATCCTTGTAGCGGTGCGAATCTGGACCAACCTGTTCCGGGACAAAAGGGTGCGGTTCTGGTGTGACAACCAGGCGGTGGTCAGGGTGGTCAACCGGCAGTCTTCCAAGTCGCCCAGGGTCATGAGACTGGTCAGGCACTTTGTTTTAATATGTTTGGAGGCTAATATCACCTTCTCAGCTCAGTATATTCCAGGCGTGAGCAACGAGATAGCCGATGCATTGTCCCGTTTCCAGGAGAACAGGTTTGGCTCCTTAGCACCAGGTGCAGATGTGATGCCCGCCAGCTTCCCACCAGACCTGTGGACCCTGGGAGATGGGAAGCCTGGACAGGACTGATGGAATCCGTCGCGCCGGCGACGCAGAAGGCATACCGGGCAGCTATGGCAAAGTTCAACAAGTTCAGGCTGGAAGTTGGATACGGCAGCAGGTGGCCAGTTTCTGAAGAGGAGGTTCTGCACTTCTTCATCCACCAAAGGAGAAACAGCGTGACTGCACATTCCATGCGTCTCCAGTTAGCGGGGATCGCCTTCTACAGCAAAGCAGCCAGGTACGGCGATCCATGCCAAGCTTTCAGAATCCGGAAGCTCCTCAAGAGTTGGAGGAAGCACGCGCCCAGGCAACAGGACACCAGGTGCCCCTTATCGCACAAGACCCTCAGCCAGATCGTCCAGGCACTCAAAAGGCTCTGCTCGTCTCGATTTGAAGTTGTTATTCACGGCAGCCTTCACGACTGCTTTCTTTGGGGCCCTTCGCCTGGGGGAGGTGGTGGCCAATTCTAAATCTGATGCCTCTAACAGGGCCCTGCAGCTCAGGGACATCACAGTACAGGACAATGCCCTGGCCCTCAGGATCCGCAAGTCTAAAACTGACCAAAAGGGAAAAGGGGTTTCACTGTTCATCCGGGGTTTGGAACCAGGGCATTTGTGCCCCGTGCGGTCCCTTTCTAGGTTCCTGCTCACGAGAGGCTCGACCCCTGGCCTCCTTTTCACCCACCGGGATGGCAGCCCTCTCACACGTTACCAGTTCATGGCAGTTTTCCGGGGAGCCCTCCAGCATTTGGGCCTTCCTTGGACGGAATTTGGTGGGCACTCCTTTAGGATAGGAGCGGCCACCACAGCCGCTGCGGGTGGTGTCCCAGTTGACATTATAAAATCCATGGGGCGCTGGAAATCCTCAGCTTATGCATCCTATATCAGGCCGGGCCTTCTCCTCGAAGGAACCCGATCTGCTGGCTGTTCTTTTTCTTCCACCAACAGGACGGCCATGGTCAGGAAGGAAGTAAGGAACGATGTCCGGAACAGGCATGGAACAACGGCAGTCAAGCGTCGGCATACAAGGACGCAGACTGAGGACATGGTCCGGGGAAAGAGGCATGCATAAAGGACAGCGGGTCGCAGGAGGAAGGAGTCCACTGCGTGACATGCAGCCCCTCAAGCGTGCAAGAACTGGACACTGATTAGGACTTTTGGATGGCCGATTTGGCATTTGTGCTTCCTTTATTGGAGCAGGCTCCAGGGTTGGCGGCAAGGGGGGCGCGGTCCCCACCCCCCCCCCTTGTTGTGGCGTGGGGCATGGGCCCTGGATCTGGTTTGGTATCCCCCCCTAGTGGTTAGGGGGGGACGCCCGGTGGTCCCAGGGGTGCCGGGTTGCGTTTGCCTGGTATTGTGCCGGCGGCATCCTGGGGTGTGTGCGGGAACGGGCAGTATTGGGCTGCCCGATCATGATCCAGGACCCATGCTTGGCTGCCAACCCTTGTTCCTGTTATCAGTAAATGAGTTGTGGCCATTGTTCATCCCAAACCTTCTGTGAGTGTACTTCTTGGGTCGGCTGTGGGAGATGTATCGCACTTGCACACGCAAAAGGCATGGCCAGACTTACTGGGCCAAAGAAGTTGCGGTGCAGGGCGTTCCCCACCGCCATTCTTGTCTAAGGGGGGCTTCTTCCTCCCAGAAGCCCCCTCTGATGGCGGGAAGGCTTCCCGCCGGCGGGTCAAGGGGCCAATGGCCGAGTGACCACGCCCACTGCAGGTGAGGCCTGAGCTGGCCTCTCCCTCCTCGTGGGCAGCCTTCATAAGGCTGCCCTGGGCTCCTCAGCAGGCACTTGGCCTGCAACAGCTGATCCATCCCACCCACCCTGCATGTAGTTCAATTTTATTGGATGTTAACCTGGGTTGTGTTTACCTTGTCATGGTTGCTTGTTAACAGTTACTTGTTTGTGTTATGCTCCTTGTCACAACTCCTTGTTGGCGTGGGGCATGGGCCCTGGATCCGGTTTGGTATCCCCCCCTAGCGGTTAGGGGGGGACGCCTGGTGGTCCCAGGGGTGCCGGGTTGCGTTTGCCTGGTATTGTGCCGGCGGCACCCTGCTGAGTGTGCGGGAACTGGCAGTATTGGGCTGCCCGATCATGATCCAGGACCCATGCTTGGCTGCCAACCCTTATTCCTGTTGTCAATAAATGAGTTGTGGCCATTGTTCATCCCAAACCTCGTGTGAGTGTACTTCTTGGGTCGGCTGTGTATCGCACTTGCACACGCAACGTAATGCTTTCATGCTAGGAAAGCATATTTAACAATCTGTTTGCAGTCAACCTTTTGTCAGTGTAACTTTGGTCATACCTTGTGAGCTTCGTTGGAATTGCCTCGGCCTTAAGAGGAAAGCTTCTAGCTTTTTGGGACTTTCATTTTGAATCATGATTTCTGGGGACTTTGCCATGTTGCCATGGACTTCTGTTTGACCAATGCTTGTGGATTATTCTTCATGTTATTTGCTTTTGGACCTTACCTTTGCATCTAAGATCCTGTTTTGGCTATTGAACTTTTACAACTATATTTCTATGTTTTTTTTTTATTTTGCTTTTCTTCAATAAACTACAAAACTTCCAGCCTTGGTGTGTGTTGTTGTCCTGCGCAAGGTGAATCTATCCTGAGTTGCAACATTCATGGTGTTCCGTTGCAGCCTTGGTTTCAAGTCACCACCGCCCAGCCAGGAGTGTTTCTTCCATAGAGACAGGTGCATGGCTGTATACCATTTTTGTGTCAAAGCCATCAAGAATACTTTATGAATGCACCTGCCCTTAACTACCGCCTTCTCCTCCATTTCCAGGTTTTCATCCTCTGCCCACCTTTAAAAGAAAGATTAACCAGAGCAGTTGATGTTCTGATTATCTCCCAAACGATTCACTCTGTGTGATCTGTGGAGGCTCAAGCAGAGCATGTCCTCAAATTAGAAGATCTGGTTCTGGATTTGGGGACCCAATGTGTGCTTCCCTCTTCCACTTGCCTCCTCTTGACATCTCAGGGGGCGTCTTTACTGTGGGATTATCGCATTTTGATGGCAATTGAACTGCCATGGTTCTATGCAGTGAGATCCCTATGAGGAGCAGCTGAAAGAGCTGGGCGTGTTTAGCCTGAAGAAAAGAAGGCTGAGATGAGATATGATAGCCATGTCTAAGTATGTGAGAGGAAGTCACAGGGAGGAGGGGGCAAACTTGTTTCCTGCTGCCCTGGAGACCAGGACGCAGAACAATGGCTTCAAGCTCCAAGAAAGGAGATTCCATATGAACATTAGGAAGAACATTCTGACTGTGGGTGCTGTTCAGCAGTGGAACTCTCTGCCCCAGAGTGTGGTGGAGACCTCTTCTTCTTTGGAGGCTTTTAAGCAGAGGCTTAAATCAACTTATATTCCCCATCCCAAAAAAGGGAAATGCGAAAGACTGCTCAAACTTCCGTACAGCGGCCCTTATTTCTCATCATGCCACGAAGGGAATGCTCAAGATCCTGCAAGGAAGAAGACGCCAGCAAGACATGGAGCGAGAGTTGCCAGATGTTCAAGCTGGGTTTAGAAAAGGCAGAAGAACCAGAGACCAGATTGCCAATATCCGGATGCTGGAGAATGGAGGAAGGCAGGGAGTTTCAGAAAAACATCTATTTCTGCTTCATTGACTATTCTAAAGCCTTTGACTGTGTGGATCATCATAAATTGTGGCAAGTCCTTGGTGGGATGGGCATCCCAAGCCCCCTTCCCTCTCTCCTGAGGAATCTGGACAAGGACCAAGGAGCAACAGTCAGAACTGACCACGGAGGAACAGACGGGTTCAAGATTGGGAAAGGCGTCCGGCAAGGCTGCAGACTCTCACCCAACCTATTCCACTTGTATGGAGAACACATCATGCGAGGATGTGCGGGGCTGGATGAATGCAAAGCTGGGGTGAAAATTGCTGGAAGAAACATTAACAACCTCAGATATGCAGATGACACCACTCTGATGGCCGAAAGCGAGGAGGAGCTGAGGAGCCTTCTAATCAAGGTGAAAGAAGAAAGCGCAAAAGCCGGGTTGCAGCTAAACATAAAAAAAACCAAGATTATGGCAACAAGAATGACTGACAACTGGGAAATAGAGGGAGAAACCTTGGAGGCCGTGACAGACTTTGTATTTCTAGGCGCAAAGATTAATGCAGACGCAGACTGTGGCCAGGAAATCAGGAGACGCTTCCTTCTTGGGAGGAGAGCAATGTCCAGTCTCGATAAAATAGTAAAGAGCAGAGACATCAGACTGGCAACAAAGATCCATTGCGTAGTCAAAGCCATGGCATTCCCTGTAGTAACCTCCGGATGTGAGAGCTGGACCTTCGGGAAGGCTGAGCGAAGGAAGAGAGATGCTTTTGAGCTGTGGTGTTGGAGGAAAGTGCTGAGAGTGCCTTGGACTGAGAGGAGATCCAACCAGTCCATCCTCCAGGAAATAAAGCCTGACTGCTCATTGGAGGGAAGGAGACTAGAGCCACAGTTGAAGTCCTTTGGCCACATCATGAGGAGACAGCAAAGCTTAGAGAAGACAATTATGCTGGGGAAAGTGGAAGGTAAAAGGAAGAGGGGCCGACCAAGGGCAAGATGGATGGATGGCATCCTTGAAGTGACTGGACTGACCTTGAAGGAGCTGGGGGTGGTGACGGCCAACAGGGAGCTCTGGCGTGGGCTGGTCCATGAGGTCACGAAGAGCCGGAGACGACTGAATGAATGAACAACAACAAAGAAGAGGCTGGATGGCCATCTGTCGGGGGTGCTTTGAATGCAATTTTCCTGACACTTGGCAGAATGGGGTTGGACTCCACTGTAGGAGAACATGTAGGTAAAGAATAGGGCTTCACAGTCAGCTATGTACCCAGCGCCAGCACACCCAACTTGGAAGACAATCTTACTTGGCCAATGAGGTTAAAAAACAGAAACACGATCCCTTGAACAAGACTTCCATGGCACAAAAACTTGGTTTCCAAACGATGCCTGATCTGACAAGATTTTCTCCAGGCAAACCTTAAATCCCAAAAAACGGGTTTCTTTCCCCCCAGTCTTTGACTTTAATTGACAAATTCTTTTGGATCTACGTAAAACATTGGGCCTCTTGTCGATTCTGACTAATCTCCAGCTGCTGACTCTGCTTATCTGACTCCTCATTAACTTTATCAGGTGTCAGACTGTTTCCCAAACTAGAATCTGGAGAGCTCACAGGCGGAGGGAGTAAACCTTCCTCCCAAGGCCTGACAGACGCATTCTCATGAGAATCTGCCCTTTGCACCGAAGCCTCTCTGTCAGTGTCTGCATGAAACCCATTGACCAAAGTGTCTCCATCTTGCACCGCAGAGTCAGTCCCAGCATCCCCCACCTCAGAAGCAACAGGAGACTGACTTCCCTCCTCATTACCCACATCAGACACAGAAACATCAGGAGACTGAAGCACAGGCTCAGGTTCAATCACAGGCTGAGTCCCAACAATTTTGGCCCTTTCTCTTCCTGCCTTTGTCTTCCATTGAGCAAGGACGCAGCTTGCCTTTCTCCAGCCAAGATGTAGCTGCATGGACACTATTGCGGTATTTTGCTCCTTTTACCTTTCTTAGAAGATAGCTTAGTAAGCTTGTTATTTCCAAGACCTTTTTCTATCCAGAATGGATTTCTTTTGACTTTGATGAACACATAGTTTTGGAACTCCTGTGCCATCCTGTTGAATGGAAACGAATGCTGGCCCATTACATGTTAATTTCTGCTGGTTCTGAAATGTGCTTCTGGCACTCTGCTATATTTTTGTGGAACCACCTCCAGTGAGGGTTATTTTGAGCCTCACAGCTCTGATTCCTATCAGTGTCCAACTTCATGGAACGAGGGGGTAGGACCGGATGGCCTTTGGAGTGCCTTCCAGCTCCAGGACTCGAACTCTTCCACATACTCAGCGCCCGTGATCTCTATCTCTCTCTTGCTGTCTTCTTGCTTTGGGAATTGGCCCATTTCCCAGTGTGGTCCTCCCACATGAAGCTCCCTGGAGATAAAAGCAGATCTCTGGCAAAGGAAAGCGGCTGGAGCAATGAAGCTTTTCCCTTTGGCAGTTCTCTTTCTCCTCCTTGGAGGGAACGAAAGCAAGATTTTCTCGGCATGCAGTTTGGCCGAGATGCTGCATGAAGCCAAGGTGGATGGAATCGGGGGCGTCTCCTTGGCTGACTGTGAGTTCCTTCTTTCTAAGTTGGGTTCCTTCCTTGAAACCTGACTACAGAATTCGCCCCTTCTTCCTTTAAATGTTAACGTTGGTGTACCTCCTTCTCCCTCCAAAGGTGCATCTACACTGTAGAGTTAATGCAGTTCAATCCCACTTGGCGTGATCCTTAGCCCTCTCTGCCAAAGCGTGCGGGAGCCTCACCAAACTACAACTCCCATGATCCCGTGGCTGTTTAAGAGGAGTCAAACTGCATTAATTCTTCTGAGATGTTTGCTTTGTTTGGGTACCCCGCTAGTGGAAAACAAAAGGTTGTGTGCATAAGGTTGTGGGTGAACTACAACTCACATCATGCCAGGTTAAGCCCCTCAAACTTCGACCAGTACTGGGGAGGTGGGGGTTCAGTGTGCGCTCTGGCTACAGGATGAACTACAACTCCCACTATGGTGACTCAGTCCCCTCAAACCCCTCTAGTAAGTTGAGTTAGTCATGGAGGTTCGGTGTGTCAAGTTTGGTTGAGATCCGTCATCGGTGGTGGTCACAGTTTCTCTGGATGTAGGTGAACTACAACTTTCACCATGATGGATCAATTCCCTGAAACCCTCCAGTAGTTCAATTGATCATGAGGGTTCTGTGTGCTATGTTTGATCCAGGTCCCTCATTTGGGGCAGAGGGGCAGTGCTTCCCAACTATGTTTTGACCAGGGACCACTTTGACCAGAAACCACTCACTCTCCAACATTAGTACCAAAAGGGTTACGAATCAATTTTTGGTCAACTTTAAATTCGGTTTGGTTATTTGGAGTACTGTTTCATAAAATGGCATTAGATAGACCACATCAGCTCCAGTTTCTGATACAGAACATATGCCATCCAGTAATCACCATCTGCTCAACCACCATATTTATTTACTAGCCATGCCCTGCCACGCATTACTGTGGTCCACATGGGGGTTGTATGTGGGAGGTTTGGCCCAATTCTATCGTTGGTGGGATTCAGAATGCTCTGTGATTGTGGGTGAACTATAAATCCCAGCAACTGCGACTCCCGAATGTCAAGATTGTATTTTCCCCAAACTCCACCAGTGTTCACATTTGGGCATATTGAGTATTCGTGTAGAGTTTGGTCCAGATCCATCATTGTTTGAGTCCACTGAGACTCAAACAGTTGGGAGAACTGTGTGCCAAGTTTGGTTCAATTCCATCGTTGGTGGGGTTTAGAATGCTCTGTGATTGTAGGTGAACTATAAATCCCAGCAACAATAAGTCCCAAATGTCAAGATTGTATTTTCCCCAAACTCCACCAGTGTTCACATTTGGTATGTATGGGATATCATGAATATGGATATTTTGGCACAAAAAATATCACAGAACATGACAAAACCACCCAGAACCAACTGGGGAAATTTTCTGGAATATATAAAAAGGACAAATAAGGAAATTTATATCAGCGTTGTTCCTTGAAGAAACTCAAAGGATCATCAATGGGAAGCCACCGATCAAACAATAGGATTAAAAGACAACAAGGATTTAAGGGTATTATTCAATTCCCAAATTCTCTGTTCTGGGAACTCCTGGAAGTGTTTTAAAAGGCCCCTTTTCTTCTTCTTTTCTTTTCTCTTTCACCTTCCCACTTTACTGAAGTACAAAATTCTTGATGGTTTCTTTAAACAGGTTACTTGACTTAGATACGAGTAAAACTCCTCGCTCTACACTAACACAGTAGCAGTGAGTTCCCCAGACTAACCTAAACAGGTTGTCCCCAGAGCAATTAGCCACACTCTAAGCAGAGTCCTCTAAAAGCTAATCTACTCTAACTCAGAGAGCAAACCACTTGTGTAAAACCCACACAAGCACCCAGGCGACAACTTTGACCGTCCTGGCCAATAATGCAGCCTTGCCTGTCACAAAATGCTCTCTGCCAGAAAAATCAAAGCTCCCCAAAATACCTCTCTTCTCTTTGCAAAATCAATCTCCCTGCTCTCTGTCAAGCTGACACTTTTCCCTCTCAGGACTTAACTCCTGAGCGGAGTGTGTGTGTGTTGCGGGGGAAGGGAGGGGCGGTGTGTTAGCAGTGTGTGTGTGTGTGTGGCGTGGAAGGGAGGGGGGGTGTTACCGGCGTGTGTGTGTGTTGCGGGGAAGGGAGGGGTGGTGTGTTAGCGGCGTGTGTGTGTGTGTGGCGTGGAAGGGAGGGGGGGTGTTACCAGCGTGTGTGTGTGTTGCGGGGAAGGGAGGGGTGGTGTGTTAGCGGCGTGTGTGTGTGTTGCGGGGAAGGGAGGGGGTGTTAGCGGCGTGTGTGTGTGTTGCGGGGGAGGGGTGGTGTGTTAGCGGTGTGTGTGTGTGTGTGGCGTGGAAGGGAGGGGTGTGTGTTAGCGGTGTGTGTGTGTGTTGCGGGGAAGGGAGGGGTGGTATGTTACCGGCATGAGTGTGTGTGTGGCGTGGAAGGGAGGGGGTGTTACCGGTGTGTGTGTGTGTTGCGGGGAAGGGAGGGGTGGTGTGTTAGCGGCGTGTGTGTGTGTGGCGTGGAAGGGAGGGGGGGTGTTACCGGCGTGTGTGTGTGTTGCGGGGAAGGGAGGGGTGGTGTGTTATCGGTGTGTGTGTGTTGTGGGGAAGGGAGGGGGTGTTAGCGGCGTGTGTGTGTGTTGCGGGGGAGGGGTGGTGTGTTAGCGGTGTGTGTGTTTGTGTGTTGCGGGGAAGGGAGGGGTGGTGTGTTACCAGGAGGGGGCATGTCTTACCGGAGCTGCGTTGGAGGAGGGAAGGAGTGTTTCAGGGCCGGAAGGGGTGGGGGGAAGTTGCGTTGCGTGTGTGTGTGGGTGTGTGTGTGGGCGGCGACAGGTTCGTGCTGGGTGGGGCGAGGGAGGGAGGGAAGTGCGGAGGGTGCGTTGGCCGTTCGGCCATGTGCGCGCGCGCGCTGGGGACTTTGCGGCAGTGCGCATGCTCAGTTGTTTTGCCGTTTTATCTGTGTGTTGTTGTGTTGTTTTTAATTTGGAGTACATTAGTTTGTACCTAGTGGGTTGTCCTAGGGGCATGGCAATTTTGGTTCAGTTTCGTTGGGGGGTTGTAGAGTTTTGCTGCTCCGTTGGATGCCCCTTACAGATTTATATTATAGATCAGGACAGACCCAAAAGCATCCCTCTATTCCAGTGCTTCTCAACCTTGGGTCCCCGGATGTTTTTGGCCTACAACTCCCAGAAATCCCAGCCTGTTTACCAGCTGTTATGATTTCTGGTCATTGTAGGCCAAAAACATCTGGGGACCCAAGGTTGAGAACCACTGCTCTATTCCTTCTGGCACAAGGCTGGGCAAAGGCATGATGTCCCTGCCAAAAGAGTGGTTTTGAGAAGGTCTCCAATAAAGAAATGTCCTAAATCGGGGCATACCTGGCTCTCTTCTTGGGTGGGGAGTGCTTTGGCACTTTTGGGGTGCTTTCTGCAAGGTGTTGTGGGTGGAAAGCACCCATAGAGGATGCTATTCGAGATTGTTCCATCTTCAATGTAAGGCATGAACTTTCTTGCTTTCTTCCAGGGGTCTGTTTTGCTATTCATGGAAGTAGGATGAATACCGAACATGTCCTTTCATATCAAGACGGCCACAGGAATTATGGGATTTTCGAACTGAGCAACAGATTACATTGCCAAGATGCTAACATAGAATCAGAGAATCTCTGCAAGACCTGCTGCGTTTGTAAGTGACTTTCTTACTGCAAGAATCTCTATGGCACCGAATAACCTAGGGTTGAAAGGGGTACACAAAGGCCATGCAGACCAACCCTCTTGTGTTGTGCAGGAAGAGACAATCAAAGGACAGGGGGAGTGTGTCCCTGTTAGTTTTGCTGGACCTCTCAGCGGCCTTCGATACCGTCGATCACGGTATCCTTCTGGGGTGCCTCATGGATATGGGGCTCAGGGGCACGGCTTTGCAGTGGCTCCGATCCTTCCTTGAGGGATGGTCCCAGAAGGTGTTATTGGGAGACACCTGCTCGGACCCACAACCGTTGTTGTGTGGAGTCCCACAGGGTTCAATCTTGTCCCCGATGTTATTTAACATCTACATGAAGCCGCTGGGGGAGATCATTTGGAGTTTCGGACTGAGATGTTATCTCTACGCAGATGATGTCCAAATCTGTCACTCCTTTCCACCGGTCACCAAGGAGGCTGTCCAGACCTTGAATCAGTGTCTAGCTGCTGTGTCAGACTGGATGAGAGCTAACAAATTGAAACTGAATCCAGACAAGACAGAGGTCCTACTGGTCAGTTGTAAGGCCGAACAGGGCATAGGGTTACAGCCTGTGTTAGACGGGGTTCCACTCCCCCTGAAGACGCAGGTTCTCAGCTTGGGAGGGATCCTGGACTCATCGCTGAACCTGGAACCCCAGGTTTCAGTGGTGACCAGGGGAGCATTTGCACAGTTAAAACTTGTGCGCCAGCTGCGCCCGTACCTTGGGAAGTCTGACTTGGCCACGGTAGTCCACGCTTTCTTCACATTCCGCCTAGACTACTGCAACACTCTCTACGTGGGGCTGCCCTTGAAGACAGCCCGGAAGCTTCAATTAGTCCAACGTGCGGCAGCCATGATTCTAACAGGAGCGGAGCGCAGGGAGCATACAACCCCCCTGTTGCGCCACCTCCCCCTGAAGACGCAGGTTCGCAGCTTGGGAGTGATCCTGGACTCACCGCTGAACCTGGAACCCCAGGTCTCGGTGGTGGCCGGGAGAGCTTTTGCACAATTTAAACTTGTGCACCAGCTGCGCCCGTACCTTGGGAAGTCGGACTTGGCCACAGTGGTCCACACTCTTGTTACATCCCGATTATATTACTGCGACACACTCTACATGGGGTTGCCTTTGAAGACTGTTCGGAAACTTCAATTAGTCCAGCGGTCGGCGGCCAGATTACTCACCGGAGAGGCATACAGGGAGCAAACCACCCCCCTGTTGCGTCAGCTCCACTGGCTGCCGATCCAATTCCGAGCACAATTCAAAGTGCTGGTTTTGACCTACAAAACCCTATACGGCTCCGGCCCAGTGTATCTGTCCGAATGGATCTCCCTCTACATCCCACCTCAGAGTCTAAGATCTTCTGGGGAGGTCCTACTCTCGACCCCGCCTCTATCACAAGTGAGGTTGGCGGGGATGAGGAGCAGGGCCTTCTCAGTGGCAGCCCCCCACCTGTGGAATTCGCTCCCCAGGGAAATCAGATCAGCGACATCACTCCTTTCCTTCAGGAAAAAACCGAAAACTTGGATTTGGGACCAGGCATTCGGACAATCGGGCAGATAAAGGAAAGGACATTGACAATGGCCAGGAAATGACTAATGGAATGGAATTCGGAACGCTGAAAGACTTACGCTGAGCATGTGAATTGTTTATATGATGTGTTGTTTATTGATGTTTTGATTGTTTTAATAGTGATAATTTTTTTAACTATGGTGTTTTGTACATTATGTGTAATTTGTATAGGCATCGAATCATGCCTTTTTTTGTAAGCCGCCCTGAGTCCCCCCCTCGGGGGTTGAGAAGGGTGGGGTAAAAGTACCCGAAATAAATAAATAAATAAATAAATAAATAAATAAATGAGGTCTCCTGACAGATGGACATCCAACTGCTGCTTGCATGTCCATCAACCCCATAGGGCTCCAAAACCAAATAAATAGATCTGTATGAATGCAACCACAAAAAGGAAGTATACAGATGGAAAGGATTCGCTCCTGGCCTCTAGGTAGATATATGCATGTTGTGCTCAGGTGCAACCACAAGAGGGTAGTAGTATATGGATATGCCATTGGGTTTTGGGACCCCGGGAGGGTTGTGAGGGGGTGTCAGAGGGGTCGCAGTATAAAACACAGTATTTTCTGTTGGTCATGGGGGTTCTGAGTGGAAGTTTGGCCCAATTATGTCATTGAATGCTCTTTGATAGTAGGTGAACTATAAATCCCAGCAACTACAACTCCAAAATGTCAAGGTCTATTTTCTCCAAAATCCGCCAGTGTTCACAATTGGGCATAGTGAGTATCTGTGCCAAGTTTGGTCCAGATCCGTCATTGTTTGAGTCTACAATGCTCTCTGGAAGTGGGTGAACTACAACTCACAAACTGAAGGTCAATGTCCACCAAACCCTTCTGTTGGTCATGGGAGTACTGTGTGCCAAGTTTGGTTCAATTCCATTTTAGGTGGACTTCAGAGTGATCTTTGATTGTAGGTGAACTATTAATCCCAGCAACTACAGCTCCCAAATGACAAAATCAATGCCCCCCCCCCCCAACCCCAGCAGTATTCACATATGGGAGTATTGGGTATTTGTGCCAAATTTGGTCCCGTGAATGATAATACATCCTGCATTTCGGATATTTACAAGATGATTCATAACAGTAGTACAATTACAGTTATGAAGTAGCACCAAAAAGAATGTTATGGTTGGGGGTCACCACAGCATGAGGAACCGTTCTAAGGGGTTGTGGTGTTAGGAAGGTTGAGAAACACTCTAGGAGGACAAGACAGGTGCCATGGTGCCATTTTATGAGTACCAGGCAAGCCTGGAAGATAGCTGGAGAAAGACGTCCTTACAATGACGAAACTCAGGTCTTCACAGAAACCTGATCTCAGAAAATGCATGCCTGGGCAATGCCGCTTACACATGCTGTTGCGGAAGATTTGTTACCCGAGATCATTTAGAGCACAATCAGGAAGGAAGAGAAAGGAGACAGCAACTGATTCCAGGCTTTTTAATTCTATCAAGCTTGATAAAATTAAAAAGCCTGGAATCAGTTGCCGTCTCCTTTCTCTTCCTTCCTGATTGTGCTCTAAATGATCTCGGGTAACAAATCTTCAGCAACAAATGGGGGCCCGTCCGGGACCTGAGTCAACAGCGAAGGAACAGAAACGAAGCCTCTTGAGGGCTTGATTGCCTCCACTCAGCGGGTCGGGTAAGACGACGATCAGAAGGGATGAAAAACGGGTGCCCACTGGAAAAAACGGCCCGGCTGATCCTCGCCTTCCCTGCCTCCAGACTGGGGTACATTGAGAACTAACGGCTTTGATTCCACGGCGCAGGTAAAGGAAAAAGGCTAGCCTTAAAGGAATGGGAAAAGGTACATGAGAAGTACATGGGGAACATTTCACTGTAAGATTGTTGCGCAGAAATCAAGTGAAACCCCGAGTGACGTTTTCGCACAGAAATCGCACTCACAGGTCAAAGGAACACACTTTCAGGGGAAAGTGATAAGTTTGTTTTGTGTTGAGTGTTTGTTTTGGTTTATGAAATACTGTGTCTCTTTGCTTCTTTGCTTCTGTATTTTTCCATTCTTTATGCTTTCTGTGCTTACTTTTTTTGTCTTAAAAATATATCTAATTGTGTAGGTGCTTGTGGGCATAAAGAAAAATAGAAAATGGGTGATATACCAAGTAAGAAGTCTTCAACTCCTCTTGAATGCATGATGGAAAATTTCTCAAAGTTTAGGGAGTTAACTCAAACACCAGGATGCAATAGCCCCCAGAAATTGAGATCTCTTTGTGAACTAGACTGGGTGCAATTTAATACAGGGTGGCCAAGTGAAGGAAGTTATGATTTAAAAGATATCAGAACAATTGTGAGAATAACAGCAGAGGTTCATCCGGATCAATTTCCATATGCGGAGGCATGGGACAATGCTATAACTACACAGCCCGTATGGCTAAAGAAATGTCAGAGTAAAGAATGTGCTGTTTTTGTAGCTCAAACTAATCCGAGAAAACCTCAGGCAGATAAGAAGAAGAAAAAATTTGGAATTTTTCCTTGTCCTGAGGAAGAATTAAGTAACCCTCCTCCTTATGTTCCTATGTACCCACAGTTAAAAGCCATTGACAAAGAAAAGTCAACCCTGGCTCCTCAGTCAACATCTTTAACCACGCCAAAATCTTCTGATACCTCTCCTGGGGAGTCTACAAAGTCACCTTTAATAGATCTACCATCTGCAAGCAGATGGCTTCGGAATATAACAGAAGAATTTTTGCAAGATAGTCCCATAGCTGGAAGAACTAGAAGTCATAGTAATCCCAACCCAAAGATTACTTTTCAATTGCCTTTGAGAACAATGGTTCAATATGTACAAGAGAGAGATGACAAAGGAGAATTAATCCTGACTCCGAAAACCACTTACCAGCATGTGCCTTTTACTACTTCAGATTTGTTAAATTGGAAGTCTAATAATCCTCCTTATACTGAAAACCCTCAGCCACTTATAAATTTGTGTGAAACAATAATGGCTAGCCACCAGCCAGATTGGTCAGATTGCCAACAGCTATTACAGGCTCTCTTTACATCTGAAGAGCGAAGAAGAATCCTTAATCAAGGAACCCAAATAGCACAGGCATATGCTGCCGAGAAAACAAGTTATAATCCCACTGAATGGGCTGCAGGGGCATTTCCTTTGACAAATCCAAACTGGGATCCTAATAATAGTCGAGAGAGGGACTACATAGTCAGATACAGGGAATTTTTAATAGAAGCTTTGAAGAAGGGACCCCAAAAGGTGATTAACCTTAAGAAGATACAGGAAGTAATGCAAGGAAAAGATGAAAGTCCAGGTGCTTATTTAGAGAGATTATTGGAAGCTTATCGAAAATATAGTCCCTATGATCCTGAATCCAAAGATGGATCTGCATTATTAAACACTTCATTTGTTACTCAATGTGCCCCAGACATTCGTAAAAAATTGCAGAAGCAAGATGGGTTTGCAGGGATGAATCTGTCTCAGTTAATTGAAATAGCTACCAAAGTATTCATCCATAGGGACGAAGCAGAAAAAAGAGAAAGAAAGAAAATAAGAGAGGAGGATCATAAAATCTTTTTGAACATTTTAGATGAAAGAGATAAAATGAAAGAATTTGAAAGTGAAAACAGAAGGAAAAGAGGAATGTGGCAGAAGGAAAGAAGAGGAGGACGAGGGATGCCCCTGGGAAGACGCCAGTGTGCCATTTGTCGTCAAGAAGGTCATTGGAAGAATGAGTGCCCATCTGCTCAAGGAACGGTAGGAATACAAAGGGGAATGCCATCCCAGAGAGGATATTGGAGAGGAAGAGGCCGGGGAGGAGGCCACCAAGGGGGATATGCTACCCCGGTTCCTGGGGCTAGATATGGAGAAAAAAGAGAAGAAGAATTTGTTGGGATGGTTGGATTAGGAGAGGACTGGACGGAATAGGACAGACCGGCCCCCTTATGCCTAGGCCCGGGGGAGCCACTGGTCAAAATGAATATTGAGGGCCAGGAAATGACTTTTTTAGTAGATACGGGAGCTGACCACTCTGTGGTAACAAAGCCAGTGGCCCCTAAAAATGGACTAGAACTTCAAGTGGTTGGAGCCACTGGTCAAAGACAAAGTTACCCTATGTTACAAAGTAGAAAATGTGATTTAGCAAACCAACAAGTGATGCATGAATTCTTATATATTCCTGAATGCCCAATCTCCTTATTAGGAAGAGATTTGCTTTGCAAAATGAGAGCACAAATAGCTGTATGTTAAAATATCAGACCTTATTATGTGAAAACCCTCGAATCAAGTTACAGGTTTGCAGTACATTAAATCCTGCTTCACTCCTGCCTATTGAAGGAGAACTGCTTCAACATGATTGTTTGGAAACTATGGTTGAGATATATTCCAGTAGGCCTGACCTAAAAGATCAACCATGGCCTAAGGCGGATGCCACTTTTTTTACAGATGGAAGCAGTTTTGTTGAAAATGGACAAAGATACGCTGGATATGCCATAGTAACTGCAACTACTGTGTGGGAAGCAGAACCACTTCCTCTAAACACATCAGCTCAAAAGGCAGAACTGATAGCCCTAATTAGAGCTCTTGAATTGTCAGAAGGAAAAACAGTCAACATTTATACGGATTCAAAATATGCATTTACTACTCTGCATGCACATGGAGCATTATATAAAGAAAAGGGACTATTAAATTCTGCTGGGAAAGAAATACAACATAGTGAGACCATTCTGAGATTGTTAGATGCTGTCTGGATTCCTGCTAAAGTAGCAGTGATGCATTGTAAAGGACATCAATATGGCGAGGATCCTGTGACCTTTGGAAACCGGTATGCTGACACTACCGCAAAGGCCGCGGCCCAAAAGGGACGAGGACAAGAGTCGGTCATGGCCCCTTTGCAGGTAAGAGACTGGTTGTGAAAAGATGACTTGCTATATACTCCAGAAGAAGAACAATGGGCCCAGCGTGAGAAAGCTGTAAAGAAAAATGGATGGTTGGTGTTGCCTGACCAGAGGCTGTTTGTACCCAGGCAGATAGCTTGGGAAATGATTAAGGAGGCACACCAAGAAACACATATGGGGAAAACAGCTTTAGCCTCACTAATGGGTCGACAACTTTACATAAATGGACTCACTGCCCTAACAGGAATAGCCTCAGCCAGATGTCATATTTGTGCTAAAAATAACCCCAGAACAGGGCCAATGCCACCTCCAGGGGTTCAATATCAAGGAAATACACCTTTTGAATCTTTAGTAGTAGATTTCACTGAAATGCCTAAATGTGGGCCTCATAAGTATTTGCTTGTTTTTGTATGTACTCATTCTGGATGGCCTGAAGCATATCCAACTAAAACTGAAAAGGCAGCTGAAGTGTCAAAGGCACTTCTTAGAGACATTATCCCAAGATATGGGATTCCTTTGCACATTGGTTCAGATAATGGTCCTGCTTTTATATCAGAAGTCTTACAGTCCTTGGTCCGACTATTGGGAACGAAATGGAAATTACACTGTGCATACCGACCTCAGAGCTCAGGAAAAGTAGAAAGAATGAATCAAATTCTAAAAGGAAAATTATCAAAGATGTGTCAAGAGACTCACTTGCCATGGACTAGGTTACTGCCTATGGCCTTGTTACATATTAGATGTACTCCTACTAGGTTTTTGGGCCTGTCCCCTTTTGAACTCATGTATGGAAGACCTCCACTTGGATTGAGGCATCTTCAAGGAGACATTAATCAGTTGGGACAACAAACATTAAAAAGGGATATCCAAGCATTAGGACAGGCCATAGCCCAACTTCAACAATACACTGAAGAACTGAGACCACCCTGGCCAGCTACTCCTTTACACTCTTTCCGTCCAGGGGACTCAGTGCTGATTAAAGACTGGAGAATAGAACCGTTGAGACCAAAATGGAAAGGACCTTTTACTGTCTTGCTTTCAACTCCCACAGCTGTCAAAGTGGAAGGAATCAAAGCCTGGATCCATTATACCAGAATAAAAAAGGCACCACTTGAGTGGACTGCGACTCCTGAGCCAAAAGATCCCCTGAGACTTCATATAATCAAACCAACAGCGCCATGAGACCCAGAAAGAGGACTACGGCTCTGGTTTTGACCACATACCTGGAAGCTGGTCAAATAAATCAGACAGAAGATTGAGGAGCACTGTGGAAGTGCCAACGTGTATGGGACATTCTTCAATAATTGTGATAAATGATTTTGTTTAGAACTATAATAATTGTGTTGAAAATGTTATTTTTCTTTTCTTGCTTTAAAATAAGGATCTGACATCCTGAGTTTGCGATGCTACTGTGGAACATTCGCTCGCAAAAAGGGGGGAATGTGGTGGCCATAAGGAGAAAAATAAAATAATTATAATTTAAAATGAAAATAATGAGCAGTAAGGCTTACCTGTCCGTTCTTGAGGCTGGGAAGCAGAGATTTTGGTGGAAGAGAAATTTAACAGATGACTTAGAAAACTTTCAGGCTGGCTCTATCTTAAGTCAATATTTGAAGAAGCCAAGGCTAAAGGCTGAAGGCTGAGGTAGGAAACTTGGCTCATGAGTTAAATCGATATTATTGATCCAAAAACTAACATCTAAAGGTCACGAAGTAGTAGCGCCACCTCCTGTCTGGTTGATGTAAATAGCAGGTAATTTCACACACCTTTTTAAATGATCAACTGAGGAAAATAATGTATTGTGAAGGTAATTACAGAAGAATTAATAAGGGAAATGCTTGCTTTGAATAAGTTAAAGATACATATATGAAGACATATGTATAAAGAGATATATATGAAGTTATGATTCATTCTAAAGATTACGTAATTCGTCTGGGAACGTGGCTGGTCAGCTGACAAAAAGGGGAGCAGTGGAAATTATAATATCTTGCCAACAATTGTTCTTGGCTGCGGTTCCTCGAGGACAAATTGATATTGATTAGATTGTGTAAATGTCAAGACCCATATGCGCATGTGTAAACCTGTGAATTTATGCTATAAATGCTGGAGCAAATCTGGACACCCTATCAAGCTTGATAGAATTAAAAAGCCTGGAATCAGTTGCCGTCTCCTTTCTCTTCCTTCCTGATTGTGCTCTAAATGATCTCGGGTAACAAATCTTCCGCAACAATGCTAATATGTATGTATATATATATATATATTGACAGATTTCCTAAACGAAGACCTATCAGATGATATTGAATGTCTTAAGAGACACATCCTGAGTTCTGATGGCCTGGAATCTTGGTGAGTCTACCGATTTGGAATTGGAATCCGGGTTTTTTGATGGGATCCTTTGTAAAATCAACACTAAGTGATCTTCTCTTTGAAGAATGGGAGCTGTATGTTGCAACTCAGAGTAAGTTTCACCTTGCTTCCAAACACCACCACACAAGAGCTGTAGTTTTATAGTTTATTGAGGAAAAAATCCAAGTCAGAATAAAGAATAAGCATTGCAAAGTTCCAAAGATTAAGGTTAAATGCAGAATATAGTTCCAAAGATCTTCAGGTAAAAGCAGGAGACACAACCCTATTGGCAAAGTCCAAACCAGAGTCCCAGGTACAAGCAATGAAACAATTGCCTCATGAATCACAATGCAAGAAATCCCAAGCGTACTGCTTTCCAGGCTAAGATTATTCCATGAAGCTTTCAGGCTAATAAGCTACGTTGAACTGACACTTTCCCTTGGTTTGCAAGAAGCCTACATACCTTTCTAACATGAAAACATTACATGAAATCATTGCGATGACCTTTCACCGAGCTGGCCTCTTGTCTGCCGGCCAGGCGAGAACTCCGCCTGACCTGGAGATAAAGAAGGGCTTGCCGGGTCAGGTCACTGTCAAGGCTTTCAATACTTTCAGTATCAGTGTGGGAAGGAGGCGATTGCCTCCTCATCTGTTCCCTATCTCCTTCGTTAAAATTCCTTTCTCTTGAGAACTGCTGTGTTGATATTGACTCTGCACTGTCTGTGCTGTCTGTGGGAGCCGCAGGCCCAGAGATCTGAGGCACAGAAAAAGAGCCAGGAATCTGAATCCCATCATCCTCATCATCACAGAACATCTCAGCCACAACACTGTAGTTTTACAAGACCCTCAGCCTTCCCTGCGAAAGCCGTCCCTCCCAAACTACAATGCCCAGAACTGCATAGCATTGAGCCATGGCAATGGAGGTGTGGCCAAATTGCGTTCGTTCTCCAGTGTGGGTGACCCAATCCCCCAATAGTCACCAGAGAAATGACATTTGCCTTCTTCTTTCAGGTTTGCTTGGAGAGGCCACTGTAAAGGCAAAAATGTTCATTACCACATCAGGGATTGTGGGCCCGATATCGAGGAACCATGATCTAAAATTGTGGAAATGTTCCCTTCCCCTTGTTCAGTTGGATTTGACATTTATGGATCAGATTATCTGCAGATTCAGTATATAAACGTCCTCTCTCTGGAAGTCTCTGTGTCCAGCAGTGTGATTCCATGGTCAACACTCATGACGGACTCCTAGGCCCCATCCACACCGCCATATCATCCTGGGAGAGGGTCCAGCATAATCCCTAGGCAGGGGGACATCGTCAACCTGGTCATCCATTGCATTTGAAATACTCCCGGTAGCTCCTTTATTTCAGACACGCCAACCAGTCAAATCTAACTGAGCTCCCTGTTCTTCCTCCACTGCCCCTCTTAGATCTCTTCCTTCACGCCCTCTCCCAATTACTCCACAGCTGTTTTGATTTGGCGTCCTTGGATAATAATAATAATAATAATAATAATAATAACAATCTATATAAATAAAAATGTAATGTTCGTTTGTGGGATTAACAGAACTCAAAAACCACTGGACGAATTGACACCAAATTTGGACACAACACACCTAACAACCCAATGTATGTCCTTCACTCAAAAAAAAAAAGATTTTGTCATTTGGGAGTTGTAGTTGCTGGGATTTATAGTTCCCCTACAATCAAAGAGCGCTCTGAACCCCACCAATGATGGAATTGAACCAGACTTGGCACACAGGACCCCCACAACCAACAGAAAATACTGGAAGGGTTTGGTGGGCACTGACCTTGAGTTTTGGACTTGTAGGTCACCTACATGCAGAGATCTCTGTGGACTCAAACAGTGATGGATCTGGACCAAACTCTACACAAATACTCAATATGCCCAAATGTGAACACTAGTGAAGTTTTGGGGAAAATAGAATCTTGACATTTGGGAGTTATAGTTGCTGGGATTTATAGTTCCCCTACAATCAAAGAGCGCTCTGAACCCCACCAATGATGGAATTGAACCAGACTTGGCACACAGGACCCCCACAACCAACAGAAAATACTGGAAGGGCTTGGTGGGCACTGACCTTGAATTTTGGACTTGTAGGTCACCTACATCTAGAGAGCGCTGTGGACTAAAACAATGATGGATCTGGACCAAAATCTACACAAATACTCAATATGCCCAAATGTGAACACTGGTGGAGTTTGGGGAAAATAGAATCTTGACATTTGGGAGTTATAGTTGCTGGGATTTATAGTTCACCTACAATCGCAGAGCATTCTGAACTCCACTAACAATAGACTTGGGCCAAACTTCCCACACAGAACCCCCATGACCAACTCTCAAACTCTGCTTGGTGATGAGGGGTTCAAAGGACCCTTCCGATGAAAGGGCAGAGGTGGTGGCAAGGGAGGGATCTGGGGGTGAGGGGTAGCTGGAAGGGCATCCAGGATGCTCTGGGGCGCATGGAAGTAAGAGAGAGAGAGAAATTTGGGGGGCCGAGGAAGCCCTTGAGAGGGCAGAAGGCGCTTCCTGGGAAAGTGAAAAAGCAGACAGGGGGGTCAGAGTAGACATTGGAGGGGCTGAAGCAGCTCTAGAGGGAGTAGGCATGGGCAAGGGTGCCGAGGAAGATGCCAGGGAGAGGAGAAGGGATTGTGGATGGACGTGGGCGGTGGAGGGAATCCCCTAAGTTCAACCAGCAGCAAGTTCAACCAGTTTCATCTATGCTGACGACCGTACCATCACTGCCCAAGCAGGGAGCTTTGAGATGGTAGAACAGAAGCTTTCCGAAGCTCTAGGTGCTCTTACTGCCTACTACAGGGAAAACCAGCTGATCCCCAATCCATCTAAAACACAGAGATGTGCCTTTCATCTCAAGAACAGACAAGCATCCTGAGCTCTGAGGATCATTACCTGGGAAGGAATCCCACTGGAGCATTGCAGCGCACCCAAATACCTGGGAGTCCCTCTGGACCGTGTTCTTACCTACAAGAAGCACTGCCTGAACATCAAACAAAAAGTGGGTGCTAGAAACAATATCATACGAAAGCTGACTGGCACAACCTGGGGATCACAACCAGATACAGTGAAGACATCTGCCCTTGCGCTGTGCTACTCTGCAGCTGAGTATGCATGCCCAGTGTGGAACACATCTCACCACACTAGAACAGTGGATGTGGCTCTGAATGAGACATGCCGAATTATCACGGGGTGTCTGCGCCCTACACCACTGGAAAAATTATACTGCCTAGCCGGTATTGCACCACCTGACATCCGCCGGGAAGTAGCAGCCAATAGTGAAAGGACCAAGGCAGAGACATCTCCAGCTCATCCCCTGTTTGGGTACCAGCCAGCACGTCAACGACTTAAATCTAGAAATAGTTTTCTAAGATCTACAGAGACACTCGCTGGAACACCTCAGCAAGCGAGAGTCCAAAAGTGGCAGGCTCAAACCCAGAACCTCAATCCGTGGGTGATACCAAATGAGAGACTCCCCCCTGGGCACACAGAGGACTGGGCGACTTGGAAGGCGCTGAACAGACTGCGCTCTGGCACCACGAGATGCAGACCCAACCTTCAGAAATGGGGCTACAAAGTGGAATCCACAACATGCGAGTGTGGAGACGAAGAGCAAACCACTGACCACCTGCTTCAATGCAACCTGAGCCCTGCCACATGCACCATGGAGGATCATAGAATCATAGAATCATAGAATCAAAGAGTTGGAAGAGACCTCATGGGCCATCCAGTCCAACCCCCTCATGTTCAGATGGAATCTCCTTTCTTGCAGTTTGAAGCCATTGTTCCATTGCGTCCTCGTCTCCAGGGAATCAGAAAACAAGCTTGCTCCCTCCTCCTCCCTGTGGCTTCCTCTCACATATTTATACATGGCTCTCATCATGTCTCCAAGAGCATGGGAGTAACCTTTGCTTTATATACTTTATATACTGGGCACCACAATTCAAGAAAGATATTGACAAGCTGGAATGTGTCCAGAGGAGGGCGACTCAAATGATCAAGGGTCTGGAGAACAAGCCCTATGAGGAGCGGCTTAGGGAACTGGGCATGTTTAGCCTGAAGAGAAGGCTGAGAGGAGATATGATAGCCATGTATAAATATGTGAGAGGAAGCCACAGGGAGGAGGGAGCAAGCTTGTTTTCTGCTTCCCTGGAGACGAGGACGCAATGGAACAATGGCTTCAAACTACAAGAGAGGAGATTCCATCTGAACATTAGGAAGAACTTCCTGACTGTGAGAGCTGTTCAGCAGTGGAACTCTCTACCCCGGAGTGTGGTGGAGGCTCCTTCTTTGGAAGCTTTTAAGCAGAGGCTGGATGGCCATCTGTCAGGGGTGATTTGAATGCAATATTCCTGCTTCTTGGCCGAATGGGGTTGGACTGGATGGCCCATGAGGTCTCTTCCAACTCTTTGATTCTATGGTTCTATGATTCTATGAACACATAGCACAATTAACACATAGTCATACATAGTCATACATACAACATACAACCCTCGGTATAAAAGAAGTTAAAATAAACAAGCTGTTAACAAGATCTCGTTCAGGTCAAATGTCTGCGTCTCCTCCACAATTTACCCCAATTGATTCTAAATGTGCAATTCTCAGCTGTGTTGCTTTGAATAGAAAAAGGGCTGTTTTGTGTGTTATTTTAGGGTTCTGGCCGGCCAACAAAAATGAGGTTTTAATATATGGGTCCCAGTGTGTTTTTTGAGTAATGTCTGGTCCAAGGCAATGGTCTCTCTCTTTCTTATACAGCTCACAGTTGAACAATACATGTGTGATATCCTCCACCTCTGGTGCTCCACAAATACAAAATCGTTCGTTGTATGGGACTTGATCAAACCTTCCGTGCCTGTCCATTGTATCTAGCTGTTCAAAACGAGCTCTGGTAAATACCCTCCTAAGGTGTCCAGGCATCTCTGTTGCCAGATATCGAGCTGTTTGGAAGGTATGTTTAAAGCGGCCTAACCATTTCAGTGAGCCAGCTTCACTGAGGGTAGCGATGTCTTTTTGGCCTTCTATATCCAATACACGTTGAGCAACTATTTTTGGGTCTAACTCTTCTAAGAGATTCGGATACCGAGTCGGGAGACCACAGCTCCTAATGTATTTTGTCAGGAGAACTAACCAAGAGGTCTGATGTTGATTTTCTATCTGCTCTAACAGGCACAGTTTTGGGAGTCTATCATTTTCCATGGTTTTGCCCAGTTTTGCCCAGTAGTTGTAGGCCCTGATTTTGGATAAGCCATCCACTGTGTGTACTCCCAGTTCCGCTCTTACTGCGGCAGCTGGGGTCGTCCTGTCCACTCCTAGGAAACTTCGCAGGTGCTGTGATTGTGATTGCTCTAATAATGGTACCTGGTTTAGACCCCAAACTTCAGCTCCGTACAAGAGCATGGGAGTAACCTTTGCTTTATATACTTTGAGGAGTGGGTCTAAGGATCCTGGTTGGTTGTGATATGTCAGTTTAAGTAGTTGGTTTGCATGTATTCTTGCCCTAACTGAGCTTTTTTGATGGTGTGGTAGCCAAGAGCCGGTCTCAGAGAAAACAATTCCCAGATATGTGAAAGTGCAAACAGTCTAGTCTTGCCAGTTTGCAGGTTTGGGGACTGTGGGGCTGCGGGATCTTTTTTTCCCTCCACCTTCATAGATTTATTATTTATTTATTTATTTATTTATTTATGCGCTTGTATACCGCTAATATCTCAGCCTAAGTCGGCGACTCATTGCGGTTTACAACACTTAAAAAACAGTATTCAGTTTAAAAGCATAAAACACATATACAATACAAATTATTGGGCCACCAATAATAATCCCATGCATCTCGTAACTGGAATCGCAATCCAAAATTCATCGTCCATGATTACCAATCCTTTAGTCATCAAAATTCGTTGCAACGGATTAACCGAATGCTTGATTAAACATCCATGTCTTCAATCTATTCTGAAACACCATCAGTGAGGAGGCTGATCGTACCTCTATGGGGAGGGTGTTCCAAAGCCGAGGGGCCACCACAGAAAAGGCCCTGTCTCTCGCATATTTATACATGGCTATCATATCTCCTCTCAGCCTTCTCTTCTTCTATCTCCTCTCAGCCTTCTCTTCTTCAATGTTTTGATATGGCCAATAGGCCAATCAATAAAATGTATCTATCTATCTATCTGTGCTAACTCCCTACAGACACCTAGATCTACCCACGCCCACCTAGGAATTTGTTGCCGAGTCCCAGAGCTGACTTCCCCCAAGCCCCCTACCACCTAGGAATTTTCCGGCGCAGCTTCTGGCTGCTTTATTATTTTTCCTCTTACCTAGGGTTTTCCCTCTCAAGTCAGTGGTTTTTTCTTCCTGGAAGTCGAGGTGCTTCCTGTAGCTCCTTTGTGCCAGAGTCCAAGGTCAGTCCAGCCATGAGGGAGATGCCTGGGTGGGCAACAACGGAGCCTGGTTTGTCTTACAGAGCTCTTAGTCAAGGATCACTCGTGAAGGACTGTCCCCAAACTCTAGGACCAGGTAGTGGCTTGTAATTTAGTCTAAAATTTAGTGGGGACCCAAGCCAGTCCCTTCGTGGTGCACCAATCTGATGTCAAGCAGGAATTTTCCAGGAGGCAGAGACCACTCATTCCCACCAAAGAGAATCAGTTCGTCCTGGCAATACAGACAGAAGCACCCAAGATTTTTTCCCTGATTTTCCCAATAAAAGTCTCACCAAGTTGAAGAAAAGCCACCGAGTTGTCTTTATTTCGTCCCAGATGGTACGGATGTCAAACCGCAATCCCTTGCCAAGGCTGACATGTTTGGCAGGGCAAAAAGATACATTTTTATAGAGATACAGAACTGTCAAATCAAACTTCCCGTCCCCTTGCTGGCTTCGCGCTGATTGGTCACCTGTAGGGGAGGCACGGCCGGCTTAGGCATGCCTCCTCCAATGAGAAATCCAGCGCCGCTTCGGCTTCTCAGCCAATGAGGAGCGAAGAGGCGGTGCAAGCGGGAACAATGAACCAGGAGGAAAAAATGAGTGGATTAATGTGACTTAATGTGTGTCTGATTGCCGGCGATAATCCGAAGATTCCTCAAGCTGGCCTGGTATTGTTTCATCAGGGTGAAATATGCAAAAGTGGCTGGAGCGGATGCCAAGCCCCGGTAATCTCCAGCCTTGGGTATCGGATCAGTTGATGCTATCTGGTCTTTGGTTTCAACCAAGGGGTATGGGAACAATGGGTGAGACAGAAGGGGTGCCCAAGTCCTCCTGAAGGCAGGAAGTCTCCTTTGTTGAAGAGTGATTGAATCTCCATGGGGTGCTTCCTCCAGGTGGCCATGTTCCGAGGCCTGAGGTGCACCATTGTTTTTGTTCATGCAAGTAGTCTTTGTTGAGTGCTTTTATTTAATGGGGAAATCCATCTCAGGAAATAGGAAAGAATTTCCTAAGATTTTGTCATGCTGAGGTCACGAAAAGGTGGCATTCCATATTTCATATATACACATATAAGGGGTATGAATGTATATTCATAGGAAGGGAAAGCAGTTCATGTCAACTCTCTCCCAGGCTTCACACCCATTGAGAGTTCATAAAGAGGTTAAAATCATGAAGGAAGTCCATGGGGTTTGGGGAAGAAAAGTTCCAAAAAGATTCCAAAGGTTTTAAAAAGTTGATTAAAGTTCTAGAAAAGTTGTAGAATCCATGGGGGCAAGCTGGGGAAGGTGCCCCTAGAGTCCATTGGGTCCTTTTGGAAGCGGCTGCCAGTGCTGGAGGTTGGGATCCACATCAAGAAGTGAAGAAACTACAGATCCCATCTAGTCAAGGAACAGGACAGTCCGTTGGTAGTCTGGGGGTCCCAAGGGGTGACCGCAACAGGTTCCCCAGGTCAACAGGCTCTTCGGACACCAATGAGATGGCGGCAGCGAAGTGTCGGCAGCGGGGAGCCAGCTGGGCTCCATGTTGAGTTTTGGGGCAAAATGGATTATTCCCAGGGCGGAGGGGTTAGCGGAGCAAAAGCGCGATAGCCATTAGTCTTAGAATCAGCCCAGGAGAAGAATGGCACCGATTTTGGAGCGATCCGTTCACTCACGGATACGGGGACCCGATGGGTTTCCGTATCCGCGGTTCAGAGAAATTTAGTTTCAACCTTCCCGGGATGTGATTTTCGAAACTAAACTAAATTTCTCTGAAATGGATTTCCCCATTAAATCGCATCCCGGCAGCCATCTGAAGCCCGGGAGAGAGAAAGTTTATGAAGTGAAAAGTTTGGAGGCAGTAAAGGACACAAAATAACACTATAGAGAAGGGAAAAGGTTACAATTAATTGATGCTTTATTGGGGGATTTGTTACAATGTTAGGTAGGGGAAGAAAGTGAACCAGGAGGAATGTCTCTTAGTTGAAGCTGCTGCTGTGGCCACATTCCATGGAAGCTGGCCCAAATGGGCAACAGAGAACTGCGGAACTCCCTGCTGCAGGTCGGATCAGCTTGAAGGCAGAGAGTTCTGAGTTGTTCATCCTCAGTAGCAGGACCTGAGCTAGTCGGTGTTGGAAATGCTCTGGTTGTCCCAACTTTTGCATACACCAGCCATTGGAGGGGACTCAGCCAGGATAGCTGGTGGGGGGGGGAGGGGCTCTGTGGGTCAACAGCCCACCTTCCGAACTTACTTCACCATCGAGAAAAAA